>NW_024062747.1:2430000-3030000 GCF_006381635.1 Hibiscus syriacus
TAAAGATGCATTTAATCAATTAAACATATGCATTTACTCATATACAATACATTTAGTACCATATCACTACATGTTTATGCTTCAGTACCCCTAATAACATAATAGCGGAATTAGACTAGTCACAAGTCTTAATTCCCTATAAATAATGTACATTTAATATCATGCACTCACCTGGTTTCCAATAACACTACCATGCTCTTGCTCTTTCTTACGTATCTTACTCTGACCACCTATCCAAACTTTGCTTCCAGTCGATGTCTACATAATCATATATTTATATTATCAGTATCCAATTGATATACTATAATCTATCACTTCTTAGACTAAAAGAAAGATTTATTTCATTTCCCATTGAAGTGCATCGGTGCATTCTATAGTGTATCGATGCATCCCTTAACATGTGCATCGATGCACTATCCATGCATCGATACATAAATCACCTTCGATGTTTTAATCTTAAGGGGGTGCATCGATGCACTCCTTATGCATCGATGCACTAATTGTATTCAATGTTTATTTATTTGAGAGTGTATCGATATACATTGAAGATGCATCGATGCACATAACCCATAAATTACATTTTGAGCCCGAAAAGTCTTACTTTGTCATCAAATTCTACTTATTAACCCCTTCCTTATGCCTTAAAATTTATCTATACATATATAAACCTTCTTATAACACTATAACACTTCACCATCTCTCATAATTCACCATAATTCTTGAATCAAAGAATTTCATCAAATTTTTCATGTGTTCTTAATTTAATTCTATCACCTTTAACTTCTTAATTAACCCTTTGACAAGTCAAATCCATCATTAGAACTTCAAAAACCATTCTATAACACAAGTTCATTTCTAAACTCTTAATAGAAATTCCTTTCTAATTCACTCCTCTTGATGTTTTAAGCTTATATAAGCTTTACTTAAGCTTATATAACACCCAAATAATCAAAACCTACTTAATATTCAAGAAATCAAAAACTAAAAACAAACTTACCTTTAACAATGGAAGCCAACGTGAAGAAGGAAGAAGAAGAAATAAGCTTTCCAGAAAACTCTCCTCATCCCCACGTGTTATTTTCCTAAATAAGGGAGACAAAAATATCCTCCAAGCCAAATTACCAATATAACCTTATAATCCTTTCATGTTTACCCTTTATCCAATATTGAAATATTCTTATTAAAATCCTTAAACCTTTCAATTTTTCCTAAATTGACCCCCAAATTTCAAAAATTCTCATTTTAATCACTGACCCGGATTTCGAGATGTTACAAATCTCCCCATCTTTTAAAGAAAATTCATCTTCGAATTTTCACTTTACCCCAAATGAAGCAATCTTTTATAATACTCAACAATTCTTATCTTACCCTTACTATTAACCTTATACTCATATACAGTTCTCCTTCGATACTCAATATATATATATATATATATATATATATATATATATATATATATATCTTTCTTACTCATTCCATAAGCAAACTTCATATAACTTATTAAACTCACATTCATATTCATACACTGTATAATTCCCTTGCTTCAAATTAAGAAATTCTTGCTTTATCTGTCTAATATATTGGTCACCAATATACTTACGATTTAATTCTTCCAAGAAGAATAACCAAGTCACTTGATCATTTCTTAATCTCATGGTGACATTTGTCCACCATATTCTAGCTTGTCCCCTTAACAAAGAAACTATTCCATCTAATTTCTCCACATCAGAACAGTAAAGTCCATCCAACATAATCTTGACATCGTTCAACCAAAGATCCGCACCAACCAGATCTTCCTCAGTTTCACCCTTAAACTCAGGTGCTCCTAAACCTTTCAATTCTTTAGCTATATTCATTCGAGGAGCTGAGGACACAGAGGATTGAAAACGCGACAAAACAACATTTAACGTCCCGGAAAATATCCCTTGATCTCTCTCTGGTACTGCTGGAGGTGTTCGCTCTTCACCATGCCTGGCCAGTAGAGATGCACATAACCGGATTTAAATCCGATCCGGATCGAATAAAAACTGATCCAGTTTTTTCACCAAACCAAAAAACCGGTTTATAAAAAAACTAGTTCGGATCATAACCGATTTGGAGGGCCAGATGATGTAACCGGTGTTTCGATTTGAAAAAAACTGATTTTTTAAAAAAACCGAATTTAATATTATTAAAATTACATCGTCATCATTTGCAACAAAGGTTACGATAATTGAAATACTAAATACTTCCAAGTTCGATAAATTCAAATACTTAAAAACTTCCAAGTTTGATAAATTTAAATACTTAAAAACTTCCAAGTTTGATAATTGAAACAAAGTTTACGATAATTGAAATAAAGTTTAAAAATAAACTACATCGCCATCTCTTCTTCATCATCTTCGCCTTCTTCATTTAGAGGGGATATTCCAAGTTCGACTTCTTCAATGTGTAAGTTTGCTTCCAAATCGGCATCAATTGCATCTTCTAGGGTTGTGATATGTTGCTTCCGAGCCATTCCATCCAAATAATCCTTCAAACAAATAATATATACTTCCACTGACTCGAGACTTAGTCTTGATCTCCATTGCGATATAACCCTGCCACTAACAGAAAAAATGGATTCCGAAGCTACCGTAGAAGCTTGGACGGTTAGTAAATCACGGGCCATGGCGGCTAGAATCAGAAATTGTGCTTCCTTTTCTTTCCACCAAGCCAAAATATCCAAACTTTCAAACTCTTCAAATGTCATTTTTGATACAAAATCGCATGACATGTAATTTCCCAACTTGCTACTTGGGTGGTAGTACGTGATCGTTTGGATTGAGAATTTACAAGAGCGTTAAAAAGTGACAAATTTATGTTATTTGGACGTCTACTAGATGATTCTGCATTCGTTCTCATTTGATCATGTATTACACTACTTAATCTGTATTTAGTTAAATAAATTGCAAACATGTCTCGAAAACATTTGTTAAAATAATTTATTTGGTTTTGGACAAAGTTGGGTTCATCATCGGTTAGATTAAAAGCAAACGCAATTTGTTCAATTAGTGTTTCAACCCCGCCAATATTTAACGTTGGGTTTAAAGCGGCGGCACGCGTAAAAATGGAGGGAATCTCCTTAAAATATTTTAAAAGTTTTTCCTTCATTGCAAAGCCAATTTCTTGAAAAACTTCATTTTCAAATTCAAAGTCATTTAGTCGGGTAGCCTACAAAAATATTTGATTAAGAACCAACGGGCTAGTAGGGTAATAAACACCGGATAAAAAAGTTGTTGCATTTTTAAAAACCCCAAGCAAATCGGTTATTTTGGCTATAGTTTCCCAACTCGAATCCGGATAAATGTTTGGGACATGGCCCCTCTCGAAAAGCCGATCGTGAAATGTTTGCAATGTTTCCCTTTACCTTAAGGCGGTATGCATCGTCATCCAAGTTGAGTTCCAACGAGTTGGACAATCCAAATTAGGACCCAAATTTTTTTATTAACCGACTTACAAAATCGTTTATAATCATTTAGTCTTTTGTTGTTGTTACAAAAAACTGATTTTATCATTGCTTTAAATTCTAATCTAATCGGCTCAATAACCTCCAAACCGGCTTGCAAGGATAAATTAATTATGTGTGCAACGCAACGGGTATGAAAAACGCACCGTCTAAAATCGGTGAAAGTAATATTTTCAATCTTGGAACCGAACCGCGTTTGTATTATTCGATGCATTATCAAAGGATATAGAAAAAAATTTATTTTCTAATTTATAAAGATAAATTACCCTTTTTAAAAGTGTAAATAAATTAGCACCGGTATGCGGCTCACCGAATAATTCAAACGCGATTGTTCTTTTCATCATTTGCCAATTATCTTGATCTAACCAATGTGCCGTAACGGCTAAAAAAGAATTTTCGGTATTATGAGGGGAACTCCAAACGTCACATGTAAGCGACACACTATAACGAATGTTCTTGGAATCCTAAAATCATTTTTCCCTCGCTTGAGTAGAACGACTTACTTGAGTATAACGTGGTTGCAGTTGTTGAATTGTTGTCGTGAAATCTTCATCATCAAAGTGGTCGAACGACAATGCTTTTGTAATCAAGAACTTTGTAAACGCTTCTTGTAATTTTTCGTTGTCGTAAACAAAAACACCACATTGCGGTGTAAGATTCGATTGACTTGGATCCGATCTTGAGCGAAGTGTCTTGCATGATTTTGTCAAATGGTTCTTCAACGTTGTGTTTCCTTCCGGTGCAAGCAACTTTAGACAAAGTTTACCACGCCCCCTCCTCGAGCCATTTGACATCTCACATAAATCGTAGTGATCTAAAATATCTTTGTTTCGATTGTGTTTGATCACTCTCACGACTTCAAGGTTTCCCCCGACGAAAGATTCAGACGTGTTACTCATAATGAAAAAAAATTACAAAAATAAGATTTGAGAGATGTTTAGGTGTTGTGTAATAAGATTTGAGAAAGTTGTATATTGTAATCAACCAAATACATCCTCAACCTATTTATACATGTTTAAGGTAGTAAAACCGGTTTTTCAATTTTTTCCCAAACCGGTTATACTAACCAGTTTTAAAATATCTGATCTGGTTTAAAAAAACTGATTTTTCCCAAAACCGGTTTCGAATATTTTTTGCATAAAATCGGATATTCGGATTTTTTGTGCACCTCTACTGGCCAGGGTAGGTGAATGGCTACTACCCTCAGGTATATTACTTCTCCTTTCACTGCGAGAACTCTCACGATCAGACGTCTATTACATAACCATATAACTTTATTAGAAGACAACATACTCATGATTCTATCAGATCAGAAACTTTCACTTTATATTGGCATGTATACATTTTCAAAATACTTTTGACTTCGATTTAAGCCTAGAATCGGGCTAAACCTTAGCTATGATACCATTAAATGTAACACCTCCAACCCGTATCCGACCCAGATACAAGTCTGAGGTATCACATTGATCAGTCAAAGCATATACTTTTATAAAAACCATAGAAAATTTAAAACTTCTATTCTATAAAGTAGTTCCTTTACATAAATATGTTTAAAACCTTAACAGACTCCATCAGAGCGTACATATTTAATGACTTAGTTACATGCCAACATGATAAATTATATAACAAGACATACTTTACAAAATATTTCTGATCTGAACTTTGCGCGAAAATATGCTGCTTTACGGATCCGAAACTTGATCTCTGGCTTAACCACACCTACGTGTAAGACACTTACACGCTAAGTCATAGACTTAGTGAGACATGTAAATGCATAAAGTAAACTAACAAATGCATGAACATCTTATGTAATACACATTATACTTATATACCTATTGAACCCATCACTTATATGTTTATCCTTACTTATTTCCTTGTCATTAATTCAATTCCATCATATGAGCATATATTGAACATAAACATATAATATAAATTCAAAAAAAAACAATACATGAATAATTACTATGATCATATCATACATAACCATATAACATCTCATATCACCATTACACATATTCACTTGTTACTCTTATTATCATATGATCCTAACTTATCATTTATATATATCACAAATCACATGTACCATTTCACGAGAAACGCACGTATCATTATATCAAATTATGTTTTCTTTTCAAAGCCCATGCACACTATTGAGAACTTAAGGTATGTGAGTACATAGAGGTTGTACACAACGCTGTCACCACAACTAGTATAAATCCCACTAGGGGTGCGTAGGAAATTTGTCCCGTAGGACCACTATGTCCCGAAGGACCATTGTGTCCCGAATGACAACTATGTCCTGAAAGACCACTGATAATCCCTCGACTCTTGGCATGCCAACTATACCTATAACTCTCATAACACATGACATGGGCATTACCTTTTATATCTTTTCACATATTCACGTAGGCTCATAGTTCACTTTCACGTAGAATATTTCCATATAATTCACATTCACTTATCACATAGCTTTTCACTTTTACTTGTATTCTTTTTCACATAGCTCATAGTCATTATTCTTATCTCATAACACATGTTTGCATATACATATTCTCATACAATCCCTTCATTCAGTTATAACATTTAACCTAGCTTATTACACTGACATGTATTCACAGCACTTATTTAGGATACATAGCATATCATGTAGCATTCTAATATAACATATATAAGTCATATCACTTTCACGTATATTTCATCTCATTGAATCACATAACCTATTATCACACATACATACATTTACATAGTTCACATATAATGATGCATTTAATCAATTAAACATATGCATTTACTCATATACAATACATTTAGTACCATATCGCTACATGTTTATGCTTCAGTACCCCTAATCACATAATAGCAGAATTAGACTCGTTGCAAGTCTTAATTCCCTATACATAACGTACATTTAATATCATGTATCACCTGGTTTCCAATAACACTACCAAGTTGTTGCTCTTTCTTGCGTATCTTACTCTAACCACCTATCCGAACTTTGCTTCCGATCGATGTCTACACAATCATATATTTATACTATCAGTATCCAATTGATATATTATAATCTATCACTTCTTAGACTGAAAGAAATATTTATTCTATTTCTCATTGAAGTGCATTGGTACATTCTATAGTGTATCGATGCATCCCTTAACATATGCATCGATGCACTCCTTATGCATCGATGCACTCTTTATGCATCGATGCACTAATTGCATTCGATGTTTATTTATTTGAGAGTGCATCGATACACATTGAAGATGCATCGATGCAAACAACCCAAAAATTACATTTTGAGCCCGAAAATTCTTACTTTGTCCTCAAATTCTACTTATTAACCCCTCCTTATGCCTTAAAACTTATCTATACATATGTAAACCTTCTTATAACACTTCACCATCTCTCATAGTTCACCATAAATCTTGAATCAAAGAATTTCATCAAATTTTCCATGTGTTCTTAATTCAATTATATCACCTCTAACTTCTTAATTAACCCTTTGACAAGTCAAATCCATCCTTGGAACTTCAAAAATATTTTTATAACACAAGTTCATTTCCAAACTCTTAATAGAAATCCCTTTCTAATTATCTCCTCTTGGTGTTTTAAGCTTATATAAGCTTTACTTAAACTTATATAACACCCAAATAATCAAAACCTACTTAATATTCAAGAAATCAACAACTAAAATCAAACTTACCTTTAACAATGGAAGCCAACGTGAAGAAGGAAGAAGAAAAAAATAAACTTTCCAGAAAACTCTCCCCCCCATCCCTACTTGATATCTTCCTAAACAAGGGAGATAAAAATATCCTCCAAGCCAAATTATCAATATAACCTTATAATCCATTCATATTTACCCTTTATCCAATATTTAAATATTCTTATTAAAACCTTAACCTTTTAATTTTTCCTAATTGATCCCCAAATTCAAAAATTCTCATTTTAGACACTGATCCGGATTTATGGATGTTACATAAACGGTAAAATATTTACAACGTAATTGGTTAAAATAAAATAGACGCAACCTACTACGTTGAACTAGCTACAGATTTATTTAAAGGTATAATAATAATATAAAAGGTAAAATATTTACAACTTGACCGTTTGAATTTTTTTTAAAATTCGAAAGTATCAATACTTGTAGGTTGATTTGGGGGAGGGAGATCATCAACTTTTTCAAAAATCTCGATACATCATAGATCAATTATCGATATTTTAATATTCATCAACTTTTTCAAATGCTAAAGTTTCGATAATAGTCATCAAAAATCTAAAATTCTAAAGTATTGATATCGTGTTTTAATAATTTTCCTGAATACGTATTGATACCTATACACTAAGTATCATATTAATAATTTCAGTACATCTACAATAAGTATCAATACTGACTATAAGAGTTTCGATACTTTTAATCATGTTTCAGCGCTTTTTTTTATCGGTTACCTTAGTTAAAACAATAAGGGTTACTTATAAGGAAGTAGCAGAAACCGAAGTATTGATATTTTTCATAAGTATCGATATTTATACAAAGATATTTTAATGGAATTTTTCAAATAACTTTCGATTTTGACATTTCAATTTTTTTCAAATTAACAAGTTTCTAAAATGCTAAAATATCGAACATCATAGAAACAATATCGATATTTGCTAAAGTATCGACCATCATATCATAGTAATATCGATATTTATTTTAAAAACAAGTTACATCCAAAGATACAATTACATATTAAATTGCTACCGATTTCATTAAACACATATTTAATATTACAGATTACAACCTACTTCTTTATTCACAATAATATTATTGGGCACAACCTAATATGTTAATATTTATTTATAACAAAAAAAGTATTTAACTTATTTTGTTGTAGTGAGATTTCTAAGCCCCCATCAACTTAAACTTTGGTAACATTTTAGGCGCAACCTAATATGTTGAAAATATTAATAATTAACATTTTTTATCGTTTATAATATTTTAGGCACAATCTGTTATGTTATTATGATTGATAATGTTTCTAGTAATTAACTTGAATTATTAAAGTCAATATTATTTTGGCCCATTTTACATACAACGATAACATTTATGGTCATTATCACTATTATTATCAACAAAAATAACATTTTCGGTGAAAAGATATAACATTTCCGGTAGTGTTTTTAACCAGTCACATATTTAAACTGTCACGCCATTTTTTAGTCGTATTTTAACCACTCACAACAGAATCTAAAGAAAGATACTGATGAATTTTGATTCAAAGTTTTCTTTAATTAGGTTTAATATATTATTTTATTGTTTTTATCGATTTGTTTGTGGTACATTTTTATCGGCAATTATTTATAGTCAAATCTCTCTTTGATCAAAGGTCGTTTGTTGATAATAAGAATTGTCTAACGAAACATTATGTTAAATAGTTTGCTTTGCTCACCAATCTTTTATCATTTTGTAAAACATTTTGTTCGATAGAGACAATAATTTTTTACGAAGATTATTGGCTTTTGATAATGTTGGTTGTCATTCTCAAAAGAAAATTCTTTTTTCTTTGTATATTTGAATTTAATATGTTATTTTTGTATGATTTTTTTATTATTATTGTTCTCATTTTTCTCTTTATGCTTAATGTATTGTAATTTCTTTTTTTTCTCCCAGTTCCAAGGTTTCGCCTTGACAAATTCGGACCGACCCGCGTCGCACACGTAGTTTTGGTGAATGAGTCTTCCACCAAAGATTTTGTACATACAAAAAGACTTGAACTCAAAACTTTATTTAACGATAGCAAGTTAATTATTACTTGAATCAACCCTTATTAATAAATGTATTGTAATTTTAATTCTTTCTATTATTTTTATTAATGATACTCAATTACTATCGTTAAAATTTTTTATAAAAAATGTAAAAGGATAAATGATGGAGAAAAAACGAAAGCTGAGATGCTAAACTGTACGTAAAATTTGTAAAAGAACCAAGACGATAATTTATCTAAAGTAGAATGAGTGAAAATATATATATTTATCCGTTATATTATTAAAATAACATTTTTTATTAAAATATTATTTAAAGTTTAAAATTCTCAAAATGATACTTATTTACATCAAATACGATGAAGGCATATCTATATGACAGCTCTAGGGACAATTTCAAGATGATATCAATATTTGAATAAACAATTTATGTGACATGTCACGTAAGTAAAGATGTTTCATTGAAGAAGAATATTTTAAAAAATATAAATTAAATACGAATTAAAGTTATATAGATATTATTTAACTTTAATATAGTATGATTTGGTTAAAAATGAACTTAAAACGGATAAATTAAGAAATCATATAAAATTGATAGACTAAATTGCAAAAGAAAAAAATTGTTATCAAAAATAGAAATTGAAGCTACATAGTTATTTTAAAATAGTCTAGAAACATATGATTCAAATTTGGTTAAAAATAACCGCAAATGAACAATTAAGGAAACAAAGATTAAATCTTAAAAAAATCAAATTTATTTTTTCGAATTAATAAAATTCAAAGTCGACTCAAACTTAAAAATTGAATCACTAATTTGAACTGACTTGAATAACTCAACTCAACTATTTTTTTAAAAAATAATGTTATCGAATCAAACAAAATTTTACAACTTAAACACTTAGAATTCTCAGAACTTCAACTCTAATTGTACAACTCATTGAGCTTATGAAAGTTTCAAAAGTCCGCCGCTACCACTTAAGCGACGACTTATTGACAGTAGTAATATTCATTATATCGAAAGCTAATTAGGCAAAAGGTGGACGCATTGTATCCATTTTGCCTTTGAATTTAAGTTTTTCAAACTTATATATACATACTCATATTGCCAGATAATGAATATATTGGTAAAATGAAATTAATTTAAACTCTATAGGCATTGTTGGGAAACGTACAATGGACATGACCCAGAAATTCAGTAGTTTCAATTAAATTTATTTACTAGTGTTTTTATATATTTGTTTAAAAATCGGTTATTTTATTTATAAAAGGATGTGATGTCAAGGATGATTTAATTATTCGTATCATTTTTATCAATTTCAAAAAATAATAAATTAACTTTGACGTTCCCCATTCACAATTGCTGCCATTATCGCCCGCATGAATATGCATTTTAGCTAATTTATGGTTCAAGCAAAAATAAAAAATTAATTAATGAGTTTGATGGATAAATACTCTAAAAGTAATCTAAGCCATTCATTTTAACCTCTTTATCAAATAGACCCATATAAAATATAATACTCAAAGTTCCATTAAAAACGGATGGGAAAATCTTTCTTGGATTTATACGTAGTTATTAAATAGTATAAAATCATTGTGATTATGGTTAAATATTGCAAAGGATCGGAGTAGCTTAATTTTCTAATAAAGCTCATTAGTGTCCACATATCAAGCATAAACACAGTGGAAATGGTAAATACATTCCGTCATTCTCTACATATTATGTCGGAATTTGGGATATGGTTGCACCGTCATCTAATACGTCAAACCACTATCGACTATTCCGAAATTAACTACATGAAAATCAAAACCGCTAAAGATTTTTTAAACACTCAAAATATCATTTGAATGAAAAAAAATCTAAATGTGGAAAGCCACGGATTGCCAACAATATATTGTATTTGATTTCCCAATAAAGATTGTTTTCACAAGTGTGCTTAATTTCAAAACAATCCCCTTCAATCAAGGATTTACTGTAAAAAAAATCTTAGATTACTATTTGAAGCCGGAAAAGGTGCATTAATGACGTTTCCCTAAAATTAATGCGGCTGTTTTCTATTTTCCCAAGTCAATGGTTCGTGCTTAGTTATTGCTGCATTACTTTTGAATTGAAAACTAATCCAAATTGCCATTTTGGTCTTATTTTTTTGTGAGGCAAGTTCTCCCCAGAAAGCCACAACGTCCCAAACCCCACAAGCCCACACTTGGAGCTAACATCCTTCCCTTAAGCACGCTTTAGGTAGTCAAGTTGAACTCGTAAACCGTTTGATCCCATACCGAATATAATATATTTATTAATATTTTTTTAATAATATCAAACATATTCTACATACACAATTATTCAAATTTGAATCTTCATACAAAATAAAAATAAATATTTCAAAATAATTTACCTCAAGATAAACCATTACATAAAAGAATGTCATAAAATAAATAGATATTTCGTGCTAAAATCATTCATTATGTTCCCTTTTTTTATTACTGAAATCGTTAAAATCACATAAAAGCTATCAAAGAAATCAAACCCAAGATCCAAAATCCAGCATTTATTTCAGTAACACTCATCCCATATCCCGAGTTCGAATTAGCAGATTGCGGGGAAGGTGAAGGAGACGAGGCAGCCGGACTCAGTTTCTCCACCAGCTGCAACTCTCCCACAGCAGCCAAATTGGCTTTATCAAAGTCATGCTTCATCGGGTGACCATCGACGATCCCCGGCCCAACTTGCCACACCTGGTTCAGCTTCTCGGCACTGACCTCAACTTTCAACGAACCGTATATGACCATCTTCCCGTCTTTGTCGGACTCGGCCTCCAAGTCCCAAACATCGAACGAAAGCTTCCCTTCGACGATGGAGCTGTAGGAGCTTATGTTGTATGTTTTAACAACCATGGATCCATTGGCTTTGAAGGCCAAAAGGGTTTGTGAACCAGCCATACCGGTGGCTGTTGGGTTGACGGCCCAAGCAATCCAACCTTTGGGTTTCGAAGGAGACGCCGTGAAGGCAATGGAAAGGGAAGAATTGGTGGCATTGTAGGTGAAATGTAGGGTCGAGTTCAGCGCCGGTAGCACGGTACAGTTGGAGTATTGCTTTTTGCCGCCGGTGAGTTTCAGCGATGAACAATCGGTTGCATGTATGGCTGAGATTAGAGTGGTGCAAAGACAAACGAGTAAAAGAAGAGATGGTGGAAAATGAAACCCCATTTTTTCAACAAAAAAATCGCCCTTTTTGCTATTGCTAATGGTCGAATGAATGGTGCCGCTTTGTTGGAATATATAAAGGAGGGAAGACGCTAAAAGTGGAAACTTGATTCGGGCTTTGATTCATAACAAGCCAATAGATGGACGTCACGTTGGATTCTTACTTTTGAATACGTGGCGGGTTATTATTGGTTGTATTGTCATTGCTTTATTAAAGGATTAATTTGATATTTGATTTATTACGAGTAGATCCCATATCGTGAATTCACGCATTCGAAAGAGAAAAAAATTGTATTCCGTAAATTGTGTTCTTTGTTGATTATTAATATAATTTTATGAGATATATTTATTTTAATAGGTATAAAAGAGTGAGACATATAAGAATAAAAATATTAATATAAATATTGTTATTTGTTAACTTTTTTAATAATACATATTGAATGAGATAATTTTAAAAACCAAATAGACACATTTAGAGGAACCAAGGAATAATAAAAAAAAGGGATAAACTACAATAATGTGTACTTATCTTTTGTATTTGTAAACTTTTGCTCACTAAATTTAAAAAATATAAGTTTTGGTCACTTATAGTTTTATTAAGTCTTGGACATGAAAACATATACTTTTCTTTGACAAATACCAATTATGGGACCTGTTGTAAAATCTAAATTAGTTTAGGAAAAAACTTTCAATTTATCTTTTTTTCGATTTCACTTGTGTCTCACTGTTCATCTTATCTGTCGTCGATTGAACGCACTGGATTGTTTCGGTTGCTACTTTCCTTGCATCTAGTGGTGAGTGCCTGAGTGTTGTAGATTCTTATCTTCCATTGGAACATAAGTTATATTACAAAGGCGCTGTGTGTGAAAACATTACCCTCCTATGAATAACAAAGTCAAATGAAAACACATTCACACAGAACTTTTAAAACCAATCACCAAATAAAACACACAAACGGAAGAAAAAGAGTTCCCTTACCAAAAAGGAAACAAACCTGCACCATGTTAGCTAAAAACATGACATTTTTCAGTTCTCACAATAAAGGCCTGAATCACAATTTGTAGTCTTGGCACATAAATCTGCAAAATCGTTAAAAATTTCCATTACAGCAAGAATAAGAGGAGTGCATGCGAAAAGAAAAAAAAAGGAAAAAAGGAACTAGGCAAGCTCCCCAAGAACAAGAAGAGAAAATGTTGATGAAGGTACCTGGAGAATATGAACAGCGTACGATGCAAGTGGGGTCGAAGGAAAAGCATATTAAAGGGTTGAATTGAAATTTTGTCCCAAAATTATTTTAGATTCTACAAAAGGGCTAATAATTTGTGTTTGTCTAAAGTGTAGGGGTTAAAATAAAAACTAAACCCTTTTACTAATGTGCCACATCATTAAACTAACGAAATTCAATGCCCAGTGACAAAAACTTGTATTTTTTGAATTTGACGAGCAAAAGTTTACAAATACAAAATGTAAGTGATCACTCTTGTAGTTTACCCTAAAATAAATTATAAATTGGGAGGAGGGAGGGAAGTGGGGAAAGCGCGTGGGTGATGCGTGCTACTGGTGCTTCAATGTTTAGAATAGTTAGGGGAATGATAACGTGTCGGATCTGTCACCAATGAGAGTACCCAAATGATGACTTCTGTTTTGGCCGTTGGGTGCAAATTTGCGACTCGGGTTCGTAGGTAGATCACATTATAGGTGAACCATTTTGTTGCATGATATTTGTTTAAGCGTGCTTTGATTCGGTCTATGATTAGTTGCATGTTTAATGTCGGGTTTTTATATTAAAATAAGGTTGTTAGTTCATTATTGTTTGTAAAGTTTTAGACAAAATTCTTAGATCTAAAAAAATTAATTTTAAACAAAAAATGCTTTAAAAATAGTTATGCTTGGTTGGTTGTAAAATTTAATCTTAATTTGATCCAGATTGTATTTCAAAATATAATTTGAAATATATAATATTTCAAAATATAATTTGAAATATATAATATTTCAAAATTTTATAACTTAATTTACACTGTAAAAAATATTTTATAATTTGAAATATAATTACAACTTGGAAACCATTTTCCACAGGAAATATTAAAAACAAGGTATAGCAAAAGCAATAAATGCGATGAAATTCCATGCCATGATTCCTGAACTCCCTTGCGTAACGCTACTGGTCAACTATGTATAAAACAAAAAACTAATACGTACAACAAAATTAATTGATCATATTTAAATAAATTTCAAAGCCAATGAGTTGACTGATTGATTTGGGAGGATTCATCTTTCCAACTTAATCATGCATTCAATTTCATCCTAATTTTTACCAATGGATTGTCAAATTTACAATCCTCTCCCTTTGATTTTGATTTATATATGTATAATTTTAAAAATTAATTTGTAACTAATCATCATTTATTATAATGATACTTCTTTGTTTACAATAACAAGCATGTATGATTCTGTTTCTTCTAGCCGTGCCATATACATAGTCTTGGAACAACAAGCATTAACAAATGTAGCATTACCGATTATGCATGGTTCAAACAATATCTAATTTTTAGTACCTTCTAGCCCATAAAATGTAGTTCAACGAAATTAAGGATGCAAAGGAGGGTGTAATACAGATCCAAACGTCTAACGTTCAGATCCTTTCCTCCCAGCCATTCTTTCCCAAAATGTCCACTCACCGAGTTGCATACCGTTACCAGCACCGAGCTGATAAAGTACCCCATCGACGTCGAGCACCAAGATAATGCAATGCTCATACTCCGCATGCTGCCGGAGCCTCCGAGTAGAAGAATTCAAGCATTCCTCTGAGCGTCAACATATCCGACACACCGAGGAGCAAGTACTGCCACCCAAGCCAGAAAATGGATAAGATCACACCGTTACGTGCCGTCTCGTGCCTCTTAGCCTCGACTATAGCGGTGGCAGCCATCGACCCCGATGCAAGAGCAAGCCCTACACCGATCCACCACAGTGGTTGGAACATGTTGAGCATTTTAGGATGGTTGGTGATTTTTAGTCGGAATAAGCGTGTGAAATATTCATATATGGGTATGGAAGCTAACATGATGAATAAAGGAAGCACTGATAATGACTGAGTTGGGATGTTGAAATTGTTAAGTGATTTATCCATGATGTTCCCTTGTTGCACTGAGAATGTCGTCAATTGAGCTAGGCAGCAGTTCATCATAATGGTGCTTGCAAATATGGGGAGGAGGCCTATTAATGTCTTTGTTTCTTCGACCTCGGTGGCCGTAACGGAGTCGTCGATCAATGCATTGTTTAGGAACATGAGCTTATCATGGTTTCTCTTTTCATCATAAATTCGAGTATTCTCTGCCTCGGTAGTGATGTTTTCCTGTATCGACAAAACTAGAATGCTAACGCATTGGATGAAAATTTGTTGCTCTTTTACCTTATAAATTCTTGTCAATGGGCTTCCACCGGGGTGTTTGTATCGATAAATTGGGAACCCCATTGCAAAAATGCAGAGTGCAACATTTGGTGTCACCAGGGATATCTTGAAACTCCAATTTCAGCCCAAGTTTTCTTCGATCCAGATCATGACAGTGGAGGCAATGAGGCGACCTAAACATAGTGAAAAGAAGAACCAATTGAAGAAGGAAGAGATAAGACGCTGGTTGCTGTGGTTAAGCTGATCAGCACTATGAGAAGGCAAGGCAGCCTTAACGCCACCAACACCGGCAGCTATCGTGTAAAGGTCGGCCTAAAGGATTGCCTCTTGGGTCTTCGAAGGCTTGTTATTTATAGCCGGCAACAATCGGCTGTTTTGAGCTTGAATCGTCAGCAGGATGAGTCCCTGTATCAAAAATCCTTTGGAGTTTACTTCAATTTCATCATCAAAATGAAGCATTAACATAAGCGAAAGTGTATATACCAATAACTAGGCGTAAAGGATTTCCTCGAACTCTCCGTTTTCAATCGCCATTTCTTCAGCCTGTTATCATATTAGCGACACCGTTTTCGTTGGCATAGAACTTATGTGAAATCATCTTCAAATACAATGAATCAAATCAAGACATTAATATCAACAACAATAAAACCCTATTCCCATATGTAATGGGGTAAGAGGAGGTAGGGTAGTAGGCTGCCCCCAACGCCAGGTTTGAGAGCAGTTTCCGTGGAAGATCTCTGGCAGGAAGAAAATTAAAAATAAAGATAAAATACAATGCATGTATAAATAAATAAATAACTAAATACATAGTTGAAAAGTCTTCCTATGTAGTCTTCAATATGCTCGTCTGTAATGGGGAGTAATCCCTGCAAATAAATCCCTGCGTAAAAATCTCTGCATATAGACAGAAACGTAAGATCCGACTAAATATAAAAAGAGGAAACCTGAAGAGAATGATACACAATGGTCAAACGATAGAAAGCTGCGAGAAGAAATAAAGTCAAATGGGTTAAAACATAAACTGAGGCAACACTAATCCGCTACCCTAGTTCTAAGCCTTCATAAATTATAATAATAGACATGTATATAAAGTAGAAGTCATGGAAATTATTACAAAGGCATTAAAATGAAGACAGATATGTTACACCCTATATTTGTGACCCACACTACTCGGCTACCCTGGTCTTAAGTCTCCATACTTTCCTATCAGAGGTCATGTCCTCGGTAATGGCTAAATCCTTCAAATCAGATCTCAAGCAGTCTTCCCACTTCCGCCTTGGTCGTCCTCTCCTTCTGGCACCGTCAACTGTAATTGACTTAACCCTCCTGACCGCATCCGATAGTTGTCGCCTATGGACATGCTCAAACCACCGTAGTCTTTCCTCCCTTAATTTTTCGGATACAAATACCACCCCAAGGACATCCTAATAGCAGAGTTTGGTGTCATGTCCCACAGAGTCCTACCACATGTCCATCGAAGCATTCTCATTTCTGCGGCCTCCATCCTCCTTACGTGATCCTTATTGATTGTCCAACATTCTGATCCATATAGCAGCGCTGGTCTTATTGACATTCTATAAAATTTTCCCTTAAGTTTTAAAGGCACATTCTTGTCACACAAAACTCCAGTAGCAGTCCTCCACTTTAACCATCTCGCCTTTATACGATGTGTAGCGTCATCATCTACACCCCCATCTTTATGTATCATAGACCCTAAGTACTTAAAACATTCCTTTAAGGGGATCACGTGTCCTCCTATATATACTTCTACATCATCATCGTTTTGGTTCCCACTGAAGTTTGAGCATAAATACTCTGTCTTTTCAATATTGATCTTTAGACCTTTTCTTCCAAAGCAGTCTTCCAGGCAACCAGTCTTATATTCAACTCAGTTTATGTTTCAGCTACTAGGACAATGTCGTCAGCGAAAAGCATACACCATGGAACACCGTTTGGTGTCGCAGAATAGATGTCGTCCATAATCAAGGCAAAGATGTAAGGGCTAAGAGCCGACCCCTGGTGGAGTCTGATTTCCACTGGGAATGCCTCGGTGTCGCCAACTGTAGTCCTGACATAAGTAGTAGATCTGCAGTACATATCACGAATCGCCTGGATATAAGCAGTTGGGATCCGTCTCGTTTCCAAGGTCCTCCAGATCGTATCGCGTGGAACGCTATCATACGCCTTTTCAAGGTCAATGAACGCCATGTGAAGATCTCTATTTTTTCCTTATATTTCTCCATAAGCCGTCGAAGTAAATGAATCGCCTCCGTAGTAGACCTGCCTGGCATAAAGCCAAATTGGTTTTCCGAAACCCTAGTAACTTGTCTCAACCTAGCCTCTATCACCCTTTCCCATAGCTTCATGGTATGACTGAGTAGTTTAATACCTCTGTAGTTGCCACAACGTTGGGGATCTCCTTTATTCTTATAGATTGGAATCACCGTAGACTCTCTCCACTCCACTGGCATCTTGGAAGTCTCTAAAATAATATTAAAGATGTTTGTCAACCACTTAACTCCCTCTTCTCCTAGGGCCAACCACACAGTGATAGGAATCTGATCCGGTCCGACAGCTTTGTCCCTCCCCATCTTTCTAAGAGCCATTTTGACTTCCTCAAACTCAATCCTACTTGTAGGGTAGTCATTAGCCGCAGTATGATGGTCGGCTGACCCATCAACGATACTATCTCTACAGGGAGGGGGCACCGTCATTAAATAAGCCAAGGAAGTAACTACCCCAAACCCTCTTAATATCATTATCTTTCACTAAAAGAATACCATTGTTGTCCTTAATAAACCTAATGTTACCTAGATCATTTTTCCTATTTTCCCTGGATTTTGCAAGCCTGAAGATGCCGTTTTGTCTTTCCTTGGTGTCTAATCTCTTGTACATTACTTCATATGCCTTATCCTTTGCTTTAGCTACTGTTTTCTTTGGCTTCCCGGTTTGCCTCCTTGTATCTTTGTTTAGCTCTCGATCTTTCTTCGTCGTCATTGCATTGTATGAACTCCTTGAAGCAAGTTTGCTTTGTCTTCACCTTAGTTTGAATTTCGTCGTTCCACCACCAAGATTCTTTATGTTCCTTGACCTTCCCTGTCGACCACCCACGGGTGTTTGTGCCCACCTCTCTGATGGAATTTACCATATTTTTCCATAACATATCTGCATTATTTGAGCTTGTAGTTCCAAAACTTGTAGAAGATAAAACCTTACTCCTAAAGTCATTAGCTGTCGCTCCGTATAAGTTTTTCCATAAGATTCTAGGTTTACCAAGTTTAGCCCTCCTATGAGTGCTCTTCCCTTATGAATTTTTTTTCGAGCTTACCATGAATATATAATTGCAGGATTGGGATATTGAGTATCTCTCAAGGACTGAAAACCCTTTTTGTGGAAATGGAGAAAGGCTGAAGGAAGGGAGGTTGCCGAGTGAAGAATTGCACGGATTTAATAATAGGAAATATCAAATTGTGACGAATTTAATGCATTTTTCTAATTATATAAAGTGATTACAATATAGTATTTAATTATAATTTCTTTAGATTAATAACATCGCACACATTTTGCACACAAAAAAACCGTAGATGTATAAACCTAGATAATTTAGGGGAAATAATATTTTTTTTTACTATTTAATGTATTTTAAATTCGAAAATCATGAATAAAAAATAATTTTATTAGTTAGGCACCATTCTTAATTTATTAGTTAGGAAATATGAGTACAACATTATTAACTGTATCCAAAGTTTAACATTAATACAATTTATATAAATTAGGTCTACATGTATTGCTGTCCAATTTTTAATAAAGTCTAAATTCATTCGCTAATACAATTTTAAGAATATATATTATGTTTTAATATTTTACATTGAATTTAGGGTGAACCGAATTGGTTAGAAATGAAAAAAAAAATCTCTAACCAAATCCAAGACAATAAACATATTGCCTTAACTATTAGTTCGTGATTAATTTATTGTTTTGAAATTTATTAATAAACTCGTCTTTTAATATGAAAAGGTGTTAGATTCTGGATGTTATATACATGCAATAGGTTTAACCTTGTGAAGTTCACTGCACTTGATCATTTACTCATCCTATGACTAGAAAAAATATCGTTTTGAAATATTTTAGTGATAATATCAAATAGTAATCTTGTGAAATTATTTAAGGTCAAATGGGCTTTGATGCAACCCAATAAAATACTCTGTAACCCAACACCAGGTCCATCCTCCTCTCCCAATTATATAACGCCAAATTCCCGTTTGAAACCCTAACTCCCTCCCCTTCCACTTCAGTGTTTCCACAAGCGGCGTCCATTGTTTCCACAAGGTAACTCTTTTACATTTCTGTAATTTTAGGTTTTTCTCAATTTAATTTGTTGTATTGCGATAATTTATTTTCCCGAATCTTAATCTGATTTCTCCATCGGACTTTGTTTTTTTTAAGGAAAATGGCAGTCCCCTTGCTGTCCAAGAAGATTGTGAAGAAGCGTGTCAAGAAGTTCAAGAGGCCTCAAAGTGACCGCAAGATCTCCGTCAAGGTTTTTTTTAAATCTGCTTTCTTATGGGCCTTGCATTGTGTTTAATCTATATTTTCCGGATTTGTTACTTCAAATTTGTGATTTAGGACTTGTTACTAAGTGCAGGTCTATGATAATGTTAACTTGGAAATACGTTAGTAATTTAACAGCTGAGTTGATCTTTTATGCTTACCTTAAGCTGATTATCATGTAAAGGTTTTCTTTATTGTAATGATCGGTAACTGGACTTGCAATCATTTGAGAGATTTAATTCCGTTCATTCATATGTGCTTGAACAAGGGAATGGGGATTAGTATGCTTTTTGCTAGATTTTTTTTTGGATAGAAATAGGGTAGGCCTAATTAAAAACCCCCTTCATAACCTCCATGTTACAACAGTAACATGAAGGTCATTGGAAGGAGGAAAAGAGTGCCTAATAATTTATTAATATAAGAATAATACAAAGCCAGATCCTAACAAGCTTCTGATACAACATAACACTTAAAAACCAAACAAACAACAGAAATAAAACCAACTCAGAAACAGAACAACCTAAACAATACCCTAATAATCAACATATTCCTTCTTTAGCTAATTTGTCCGATTCCCAATTAGCCGCTCTCAAGATATGCTTAATAATTACATCTTTACACTCCACTAGAGCAGCAATGTCTTTCACCAAGGACTGAAACATAGGTGTACATAAAGCCGGATTTTTTATCCATTTCAGAGCAGTAAGGGAATCCAATTCAAGGATGACCCTTGGAATTGAAACCAAAACTATCTCCTCCATATACAGCAGCCCTCTTTTGATAGCCAGTAACTCTGCAAGAATAGGAGGGCCACCCCCAATCCTCTCAGAAAACGAACCGAGCTGCAGACCTTCAGAATCCCTTATCAGACCACCTATGCCTCCTTTATCCCACCCCTTAGACGTCGCACCGTCAACATTTAATTTAACAAAACCTGAAGGAGGAGGAATCCAGCACGAGGAATTTGCTAGAATATTCCATGCTTGAGGTGGTTTAAGAGTCTTGCATTGCTTCAATCTTTGAGTTTTTTTTTAAGTTATGAAGATTAGATGTGGACTCCTTCCTTTGTTTTGCATGCTAATTTCATAATGCAACGGCTGAATCAAAAGTTTTGTTTGATCATGGTGATGATGAGGGAGTCAAATGATATTTACAAAGCAGTGTAACACATCTTCTAGATGTTGGTTTTAATACCCTATGGCCCTAGTCTCATACAAAGTTTTGTTTGTTGGTTCATGTTTGACCAACATATCACGTTTTGTCTTGTTTCCAAATAGAAGAAGGTATTTTATTTATCACCCCTGTGATAAAAAAATGCACAAATCAGGAAGTGAAGCCTAACTAGAATTTCATGGCTGAAATTGTTGAAGTACGCATGCTGAAACTTTATAACAGCTGGACATCTTATCCGAGCCTCTGAATATTTCTTCTTTGTAATAACTGAATTGTATTATGAAGTATTTTTCATGTGAGTTATCTCAATCTAATGCTGAAGCTAAGGTCTCTATTTCATTAATCCTTATGTCTAACTTGTATGTCATGCCCCATGGTCTTGAAATCTGTATATTACAACATTTCATATGTCAAGGATAATTGGTGTCTTGATTAGATAAAAAAAATACAGTCTCACTTGCAATAATTTTAATAAGTTTTGTGTTATGGCAGGAAACTGGCGAAGGCCCAAGGGTATTGACTCCCGTGTTAGAAGGAAGTTCAAGGGATGCACTCTTATGCCAAATATCGGTTATGGCTCAGACAAGAAGACTCGTCACTATCTTCCCAATGGGTTTAAGAAGTTTATTGTCCATAATGTCCAAGAGCTTGAGCTTCTCATGATGCACAATAGGTACGGTGTGCATCATTTATTATCTCTTACTACCACATTTTGTAGATTAACATTTTCTTGCTTGTTTTGTACTGTTGATACATTATCAGAACATACTGTGCTGAGATAGCCCATGACGTTTCGACAAAGAAGAGGAAGGTAATTGTTGAGCGAGCAGCGCAGTTGGATGTTGTTGTGACAAATAAATTGGCTAGGCTGCGCAGCCAAGAGGATGAGTGAATGGTATATCGATCTTGAATGTTGGTTTTGCTTTTCAGTACGATATTTGATCGTTTAGTAACTTGAGGAAATTTGGATCAAATGGTTTGTTTTTTCTTTCTTTCTTTAATTTCATGTTTTTATTTCACTATTAAGACACCCACCATCCATTAAAGAAGGTAGGGGTATAGTTGGAACTAGAAAACCGCTTAGAGCACATGCTTTGTTATGGATGCAGAAATAATGTCTTGAACAGATTAGAAAGATTGAATTGAGGGTAACAGATAAGTGAATCAATCGGCCACACATCTTAATTCATTAGAGATTTAAGCCATATATCATTGTCAAGATATAAAGTTTATAAGTACCGTGGTAGTTAACCGCTGCATTTGCATTAAATGTAATGACCATTAGGTCCGTTTGTTTGGTTTTAATTGATTTTATGAAAATTGAATTCTGGAAAATAAAATACTGAAATTTAAATTTTGAAAAATAAATTATATTTTTAGTAAACGTTTTCCGAAAAATGTTTTTTGTAAAATGAATTATGTTTTTTTGAAAAACATCTGGATAACGTTTTACGATTTTTGGAAGATGTTTAAATATTTTTTTCACTTGTTGATGAGTTTTTTTAAAATTATTTATCATAAATATTTAATAAAATAAATAATATTATTTATCATAAAATTTAATATTATTATTTTTAAAATATTAAAATAATTTATTTATTATTAAATATTTTATAATTTTATTAATAAAAATATTAATATTGGTATGTTTTATTGAAATAAAAATATTATAAATTATATTAATTATTTATTAAAGTAATAGTGTTATTATATTTTAAAATATTAATTAGTATATTAAAGATATTATTAGATTATTATATTAATATTAATATATAAATATATTATTTTTATGAAATTAATAAATAATATAATTTTATTAATAACTTATTATATATTATTAAAATAAAAATATATCTTATATTATTATAATATAATTGATTATTTATTATAATATTTTATATTATTAGAAATATTAATATATTTTTAAATATTTTTAATAATTAATATTTTGATTAAAATGATATTAAATTTTTATTAATATTAAATTAATAAACTAAAATTATTTTGAGTATTTAATTTTTGAAGTGAAAAGTTCGGAAAATGACTTACGGAAAATCAGACCGTAAGTCATTTTCCAGAAAACACATGAAATTCTGTTGATTAAGAAAATGTTTTACGTTGACAAACCAGTTTTCTTCCAACCAAACATTGAAAAATATTTTTCGGGAAACGAATTATGTGAAGCAAACAAGGGAAAATATTTTTCGAAAAACGAGTTACGTGAAACAAACACTGTATTTCGGGGAAAACCAATTCCGTAATTGGTTTTCCCCCAAACAAACAGACTATTATTGTTAATTCATTACTTCTCCAATTCATCTCCAATCGACATTTTTTTTTTGAAGAAAATCGAAGTTATCTGGGATGTTTCTTAATATACTGTCTTAAAATTATAACTAAAAACTATTTTTTTAAAATAGAAAAGAAAAGCAAATGCTCTTAAAATCATTTAGGGTCTCTTTGTTTGGGGGAAAACCAATTACGGTCTCTTAATATACTGTCTTAAAATCAGGAAAATGTTTTTCAGTGTTTGGTTTGAGAAAAACTGGTTGGTCAACGTAAAAAAATTTCTTGGTTAACAGAATTTCCTTTGTGTTTTCTGGAAAATGACTTACAGTCTGATTTTTCGTAAATCATTTTCCGAACTTTTCACTTCAAAGAATAAATACTCAAAATAATTTTATTTTATAAATTTAATATTAATAAAATATTTTAATATCATTTTAATCAAAATATTAATTATTAAAATATTTAAATATATTTATTAATATTTCTAATAATTTATATTATTTTAATATTATAATAAAGTAATCAATTATATTATAATAATATAAGATATTATATTTTTATTTTAATAATATATAATAAGTTATTAATAAAATTTATATTATTTATTAATTTCATAGAAATAATATTATTAAATTATTAATAATGAATAATATTATTTATATATTAATATTAATATAATAATCTAATAATATTTTAATAAGGATATATAAATATACTAATTAATATTTTTAAAATAAAATATAACACTATTACTTTAATAAATAATTAATATAATTTATAATATTTTTATTTCAATAAAATATACCAATATTAATATTTTTATTAATAAAATTATAAAAATAATATTTAATAATAAATAAATTATTTTAATATTTTAAAAATAATAATATTAAGTTTTATGATAAATAATATTATTTATTGTATTTAATAATTATAATAAGCAATTTTTAAAAAACTCATCAATTAGTAGAAAAAATGTTTAAACAACATCTTCCAAACATCGTAAAACGTTTTTCAGATGTTTTCCAGAAAAATGTAATTCATTCTACGGAAAACGTTTTCCATAAATGTAATTCATTTTACGGAAAACGTTTTCCATAAATGTAATTCATTTTCCAGAATTCAAATTTCAGTAATTCATTTTTCATAATTCAAATTTCAGTAATTCATTTTTTAAAATTCAATTTCCAGAAAACTAATTACAATCAAACAAACATACTCTTAATACATCAATTTATTAGTGAGTTAGGTGCCCAACCTATAATTCCTTGTGTGCTTAACTTATTTCTACTACAAGATATTGAAGTCACGGGTTTAAGTAAGGTCCAAGTCATAGAGATGGCCAGTTTCTAAGGGTAGTTGGTCGCCCCTTAAGAAGATATAACGAAGTCGGATTATTTGGTATTCAGTACATTACATGGGTGGTGAGATTCAAATCATGAACATTAAATTAAATTATTCTACATTGTATGATTTTTATGTTATTATTTAGTTTTCATTGTTTTTTTTTTTTTTTGTTTGGTTAAAGATGGTGTTGGATTTTTTTTGACTTAATATAAAAGTAAGTGTTCAAATTACAATGTTTTCCCCATTTAGGTGCTTAATGTTTTCTCAATTAATTCAACATTACACTTTTAGGTGTCTCGACTGTAACATGTGTTAAATTTCGCTATTAAGTGACACATGTCACGTTCATGTAATTTTAAAATTTTTATTGTTTATACAAATTTTAAAATTTTATAAAAGTGACATGTGTCAATTAAAGGCAAGATTTAATGGTGGAAATGATTCAAGCATCTTAAAGTATAATGTTGAAAATGTTATGCACCTAGATTGACCAAAAAATAATTTAGGCATGTAAATGAAAAAAAATATATATATAGTTTGAGCAATTTTTTTGAAGGATCGTCACGAATGTTTTCAATGATCGGAGGTGTACATTTCGGTGAGTTTGATAACGGTTTCCATCCCTCTTGTTAGGACTTGGGGTTTGCCGAGCAACATGCTGGGATTTCATGACCCTTTCTGTTTTTTATATGAATTTTCTCTTACACTATTTGATCAAATTTGGTAACTATATGTTGGACCAGCCTGGGGTTTGTATTTGACCTATTGCTCGACATCTGCTGCCAAGACCTCTGGAATTTTAAATCACTATTCACTAACCTCTAAATATATAGCGTCAAGCTATCAAAATGAGGGAGTTTGGACTCAATACAAGAGGTAGGTTTGGGATCAGAACTATAAATATATCTGACGGAAGTTTATCTGCGTATAATATCTGATATTTATATTTTAATAAACTATCTAATACGACATGTTTTTTACTAACACAGTTAGTTTTATATGTGGAAAAAAAATTGGTGTTATCTAGAAATTTCCAAAACATACATTTCTTCCGGTTTCAATTTGATTAGAAAGGAAATGTGGGGTGGCTGAGGCAAGATTCATGGAGACATATAGCACGTGGGTTGTTGTTGATATATTATTTGGACCTCATTTTACACCACCAAAATGATTCCACAACTTGACTTGACCATAACACATTCAATGTGCCTTTCTTGAATCAGGGAACCCTAGACACGCGCCATCCCCCACCTTTCTTTCACCATGCGGTGTGACAAAAATAAAAGACCATCATCATGTTTTCCTTTTCACGATATCTATACATAATACATTAAATACTAAACAAGAATGGACGATCTTATTCTTCAGTAAAGACAGTACGGGATTCTTATTCAATTAAAAAAACACTGTATTATAAGTATTCTGAAATCAGATTGAAGACAAATTTTCATATTCCAAGGCTTCAGCCAATAGAGCAGAGCATAATCCCGGTGGATTGGCGCCAGAAGATTGTTATGTGTGATTCGCACGTTTTTTTTAAATATTTTAGGAAAACCCTCGAGTTTTATTTTAAAATAAAATAATATTTACCCATCAGAATTCTTACTTTTATTTATTCAGTCAATTAAATCAAAGTAACCAGTAACGTGACATCAGCAATGACGTTCACAAACAGTAGAGAATGATACGAAGCTCCTCTTACGGTATCTGTTAAGAAGATTATTACTGGGTTCGCCGTACTTGAGCAGGAACATAAACAAATATAGCATATACAAAAATATGAATATATATATAATTCAATTGATATCACATAGTAATCTATATTATAATTAAAAGAAGATGAAAAAAAATTATGATTAACGTTGTAACACAAGTTAGAAAACAGAGAATTGATCATCTTCAGGACGATGGAATTTGCATTCATTTTTGTTTAAATTCCCTGAATCGTTCTCACCGTCTTTACCTTTATTGTTCTTCTCACCACCGTCGCCTTCATCGCCGTTTGCGAATATCTCTCGAACGAATAACTCCACATCGAGTCCTTTTATTCCATCCTTGTCCGCCACTGTAATCTCCTCCTCCACTAAATGTGCGGGAATATATGGTGGCCGTTGGATTCGCAGTATCAGATCCCAATCGATTCCCTTAAAATAATCGTGCTCCTTGATTCCTTCCACCGTGATCCTTTGCTTTGGATCCTTTTCTAATAATTTTCTTATCAAGTGCCTTAACGACGTCCGTTCGCCCACGAGTTCCGCCGGTTTCGTTAAAATCTGGTGAAACGTTTCCTTTCTGTTCGATCCCTTAAACGGCGTCGTTCCATACAGCATTTCGTGGAGGACGATCCCCAGTGACCACCAATCAACGGCAAAATCGTGACCTTTACCTGATACGATTTCTGGCGCCACGTACTCCTCTGTTCCAACGAATGAGTTCAATTTCTCTGCCGAGTCTAACTCAGTACAATCCAGGTTGACGCTTGCTTGAATTTCCGCGTCGTCCGGAGATATTCCCGAGCTACAGCACCTAACAAACGGAAACAACCGCTTTTTCTTGACTGAGTCAGGCGGAATTCGATGGACCGAGTTGAGAGGCATTGATTTGTCAGGTGATCTTGGAGAGAGTTTCGTGGAAAGATCGAAGTCTACAAGCATGATATGTCCGTTTTCTTGAATCATAATATTTTCAGGCTTCAAATCTCGATAAACAATGCCTAAATTATGAAGATACTCCAAAACCAGAACCAATTCCGCTGCATAAAATCTGAAAGAAAAAAATCATAGTCTTAAAATTTAAACAAAGAAATAGACTGAAAATATAGCGTTAGCACTTGGCAGTAATTTTTTTTTACCTTATCATGTCGTCGGAGAACATATTCTCCGTCTGTTTCTTCCTCAAAGAATGAAGATCACGGCCGGGACAATAATCAATGGCGTAACCGACGACTTTGTCGGTAGCCAAAACTCCTCGCAACCGTGGTAAAAGCTGGTGATCAACCATCGCCAATACTTCCTGTTCAAACTAACTCTTCTGTACTCCTTCCTTTCGTTTCCATTACTATTCTTCACTGCTTTAGCATTCTTCTTCTCGATCGAATCTCGAGATATCACTTTCAAAGCTAAAATCTCACCCTTTACGTTATCTCTGGCTAGAAACACCACTCCATTGGCTCCTCGTCCGAGAGCCGTGACGATTTCCAAGCTATCTAAATCAAAGGTCGTGATTGAATGCTGTGGAGATCGATTGAGTTGTTTTTGATCGTCGATCATGGCGGAGGCTGACCAATGACTAGAAAACCGGTTGGTTTTTATTGTTTGTTTCCTGCGTTGCTTGCTGGCTACAATTTATAAAGGAGGAATGGTTTCAATTTTTCTTTTAATTGTTTTTCCATTAAATAAAATTTCGTGCCGAGGAAGTTTTCAAGATTCAAAGGGGGTGTGAGTTTATGGGAGACCGGATTTGACCACGTGAGCAATTTCGGCGGATTATACGTGACGTGGTGTTCTTTTAGCGTTAAATTAATATTTTGTGAAAATATAAAAAAATAGAAGGGTGAATTTTTAAATAATAAACTGGATTTTTATTTTTTTTAAAATAAGGGACCATAGAATCTCAACATAAAAGTTTATTAATAAATTCTTTGGTTGCAGGTTTTATCTTTATGAAAATCTAATAATTATTAATAAACTTTATTTTTATTTAAAACTAACTGTAATGTTAATGTAGACATGAAAATTAAAAAATAATTTGACAGATTATTTTAAAATTAATTTTGAATGCACTGATAAACTATCACAAATTAATATCTAATTAGGAAAGATTGTCAATTTTTCGTAAGCGAAGATGCGTCTTTAGCATGAATGTCAAACTATTATAATAGTAAAAATAATAATATTATAAAATTAAAAGAAAGATGACAGCGTAATATTATTATTGAAAACGATAGTTTAAAAGGAAAATTATGGTTAAACTTGTTAAGAGTAGAGAGGGTGATTTGAAATATGGGTGGCGGTGGGGCTGCTTCTACCGCGAGTGGTGAAGTGTTGGGTTATGAAGTAACGCAGCTATTACGGTGTTGGTCATAAAGTTTTCCATTTTTTACTGCTTTTTTATAATTTGAAAATTCAGTTTGTGATTTCAAAGTTCACGGAGGAAAAATGACTTATTGGGATGGGAGAAATCAAAAATAAAAATTTATACTAATCTATACCCTCTTAGGGTTACTTTTTCTCTTACTTTAAAGTAAAACAAACATTATCCAAGGATATGGTGCATGCTAATTCTTTTATATAAGCATTTTCGACACAAAATAATTATTCAAATGCTTTCAATGAACATATGAAAACAAGGCCACCTAAATAATATCTGGATGGCCCTATCTTGTCCTTAGGTGTAAGTAGACTGGATTCTGAGAGCCGCATTCATCAATGGCACTGCCTTTCGTTCCATCTTCATTTTGGGCTTTTCCTGAGACTGTTTAAGTTGGCATAGAGATGGGCTTTAAACTTAGAAAACCGACGCCCCATTTTCCAACTATTGTAGGCTTTTTAAAGATACCTTTCGTGATTAGTCTTGAGGAGTGTGTCTCATTGTAATAGGATAGGATACGTAGGAGTCTTATTCTACGTAGATCAACTATGTAACTTACCACCACTATCTGATTAGTTTAGTAGGATAAGACATTTGATCCCTTAAGTAAGGTTAGAGATTCGAATTCTGACATTGTGAATGGATAAAATTAAGTTGGAAGGATCACCCCACAACGAACCTTTGTAATATCCTATTTGAATTAATCAATCAATAGATTGAAAATAAATGGTTATAAAAAAAACTATGTGACCTAACAAATCACAGAGATGAAATGGACATTACATGGTGTAAATAGCATACGTTAAAAATGGATTGAGGAGGCAGCATGGTGACGGAAACAGAATTTGCATTTATGTGGATAAGGGTGAGAAAATTCCATAAGCCGTTCTAATTCACTCGTTTTCTTATTAAAAGAGTAGGTCACTTCACTTCAATGGGTTGTTTTCAGTACACATGATTTTGTCTGTTACAATTATGGGGATATTTATATTCTCCAATAAATTCCAACATCAATAGTCTATCTTTCATTTTAAGTTCCAAAACCAAAAGAAAAGAAGCACAGGTACCAATTATATTCTCCACTTTTATCTTATCACATCAATACCAATAATTCACCCTCCGAACAATATATATATATATATATGAATTTATTAAATTGAATTCGATAACAATAATGTCATTTTTTTCTAAAAATTATAATTTAATTACTAAATCAAAATATTATTATAAATAACTACTTCCTCATTAGAAATTGAATACATGTCTATTAGACTTTATATAATAACAATTTTAGTCCTTAAAATTTATATATTTCTATTAAGCTGATCTTAATTTGAAATATTTTAATAAATTTAATCCTTTATATTTAAAAATTTAGTCTTTTTCTTTCAAACAAACTAATCCATAAACTCAAAACATTGATTGAATTCCTTCTATCATAAAACTACAATAAATTATTATTAGACCAAAAAAATAACATAATATTTTTGAATAAATAAATAAATAATTTAAGAGAAGAATAAAGATTAAATTGATAAAATTGTATATATAAAAAATTAAATTTATCAAATTATTTTAAACTAAAACCAAATTTAGAATGTATAAATTTTGAGGACTAAAATTATTATTATGTCAGATCACGTCACTATTTCATCTAGGATCTAAAGATCAATGATTTGTTTATAATAATATCTTAATTAGATGACTAAATTATAATATTTAGGAAAAAATGACCCTTTGCTACAAACACATTAAAATTGTTTTACCCAATAATTAATATATTTTATTAGTATAAATGACATTGGGTCAGCAATCGGCCCATGTGGAGACTACAGGATGTTACAGCAGCGGCAGACAGCATGCGCGTTCCACTTAAGCAAGGTTACGAGCCATCTCACATGGTAGACCCATTTTGGTGGTTTAAATCTGTTTGATTTGCCATACAACATTAACGACCTCTCTATAATACCACCATTACCATGCATTATGAAATGAACTCGAGGCACGGTCCGGTTCCTGTTCGTATTCGTATAATCACCTTTAAAAAGCGACGGAAACATGTCACTATCGTAAACCCGGTTTTAATGAAACTCGATCTTCAATACATTCAAAGAAGGTTAAGGAGACTAGAAGATGAGGAAATGAAGCATTACCATTACTTTAGTAGGTATCTTAGGGCAGCCACGGTTGGCATTGAAGATTTTGGGGGAGGGGCAGATGGACCACAACACCAGAAATCGCCAAACCATTCAATATGGACACATTCTTCCCGTTCCATAATTTACCTCCTTTTAAGGACCACTCATTCAACTTTTTGTTCTCATCTATGAATCGGCTCTATCCTCGTTCGGAGGACGAGGAGTGATGGTGCCACTTATCAACGTCGTACAACGAATAGGATATGGACGAAACTAAAGACAATGCACGCAGAAGTTAGAAGGTCAAATCTTTCAAGCATAAATTAATCCAAGAATGAAGGATGAAGTGCAACTAGGAAAAGGGTTCAAAAATTCGAATGGCAAGTAAATTTCATGAAGCTGATGAAAAAGGGCATGTGAATTGTGCATGACGTATTGGTATCTAAACAAAATAAAAGAGAATTTAATGCATGACTGGTATTCGAATAAGAGCATGTGTGGATACAAAGGAAAACAAGTAAAAAGAGGGCCGATATTCTGTTACCTGTAAAATCCAAACAAAGAGAACATCTTATAAATATAAGCTCGCTCGCGCAAGGGGTTTATTAACAGCGGCTAACCATTAAACCTGAGATTAAGAACTCGGATGAGGGACAAGAATTTACATAATCAGATTGATGATAAGAGGCACCCGTGACCGGGTGTTGGAAACAGAATTTACAAATGATGCACTTGGTGATGTTGCATCGGGTAATGTCTTCATGCTGTATGAGTAATATTAATGGCCCTTCTTAGTCTCACGATAATGCCGTTAGCCTTTCTCTTGGCTCTAGATGTTCCGTCTCGAGCAAGCTTCGATATTGTTCCATAGGTAATCTCTTCCTCCTTTAGCACCTTCCACTTGGTTCGATCATTAAGACAGACGGCATGCAGGATTGCGATGCAATTTTCCTTATTCTGTTCACAATTGCTCTCCCTTATGATACAAAGCAAGCAAGGAACAGCTCCAAGCTCCCCCATTTCTTCAACGGCCCTTTGATGGGTCGAAAGCATTGCAAGGATTGCCAATAATTCATCGACAAGAACACCATCCATAACCTTTTTTAAAATGACCCTTACTGCACCATCCCTCACAGCTCTTGCCTTATTCTCATGGAATATGCATAGGTTAAATATTGCAGAAGCAACATCTTTCATTGCTAATGGATGACCCTCGTCCAGAAGGTCGATGAGAAGCTTTATGACACCAGATTTACCAATTAGTGCTTTGTTCGAATCAAGAGCCGATAGAGTGAAAAGGGCTGCAGCTGCATTGCTCCTTGTTTGAATAGTTCCAGATCTTAGCGCTTCCACAAGAAGGGGAATAACCATTGGAGTTTCGGCAACGAGCTTCTTATTGCTGTCATGGATCGAAAGGTTCAAAAGCGTAGTGATCACATCTTCTTGAAGATCAGGATGAACACTGCTCTGAGATTTGCTTCCAGAGAGTGGGATGAGCAGCTGAGTTACAGCGTCAACCGATTCGGCAAACAGAGCCCGGAATGAAGGCATCTTTTTGTCAACAAACGAAGCTCCTTTGCAGCTTCCTTCTGTTCAGGAAGCGCTGCAGATAACTTGTTGAGCAAAGAAAAGAAACGGTCGCGCTCCGCTTCAGTAATGCCATCGCACTGCATAGGGGTAAGTAATTCGATCCCCTGACTCTTGCAACAGTGCAATCATCTCCCTGATCAGGTGATTCGGAGTGAGGACGGTGTGAGAAAGAACTTGCTGGGTTCTAGGGCAAGTCCTATTGCCTGCATTCAGCCATTTCTGGATAAAGGGTCTGTCATATGTCTGCAAATCCAAATGAAAACAAATCATGAACCAAAATCCACACACCCATGTTTTAACATAAACTAGAACAACCAATCCAACTGATGAACTTGAATCCATAAACATCAAACTGAGCCAATCCCAATTGCTATAATTCAAGTTGAAGCAAATATCATTTACTTTCCCATATCATTCAATTTTCTAAAACAGAAAGATCAAGAAATAACACCCGCTATATCGGAAGACTAATGAAGAAAATATATAAAAAAGAATTGAAATGTTTCAAATCTATAGTATTTTGAAATCTTCCATTTCAACTACATAATCTTCACTCTTAAATGGTCATGAAGTTTCTTATTGAAACCGAAATGCACAAAAAAAAACTATACCAAAATCTCAACTCAAAATCATTCTCCTACACCCCACATTTTCTTTATCACCAAACAGCAAAACAAATTAACAATTTTCATCACAAAAACATCAGAATTTCTCATTAAAAGAAAAGAACAAATCAAAATACCCTAAAACGCAATCTTCATTACCTGACCAGAAGCTAAAATAACAGGATCTCTCATAAGCTCTTTAGAAAGAGGACATTTAAACTCTTCAGGACAAGACACCGCTTCATGTAACTTCAAGGTCGCCGTCGACCGTTTATTGAGCATAAGCTCTCTCAAGGCACGAAGAGCATCCTTAGCTTGATCGACGGCGTGGATGCTGTAATCATCGTCGTCGACGATAGTCCTAACAAGTCTCTGCAATTCTTTCTTCAATTCCACCGCTCTCCCCCTCACCGTCGGATCAGAACTCAACACGCCCGTCTTCGCCATCACATTCTTTCCGACCCTTAACCACCCAAAGAAAAAACTAAATCCCTTAAACTATTATCAATGGAGAAAACAATAACATAGAATGAGAATACTCTGTTTCATTCTCTTATTTTTAATTTATTTTTTCTCTATTCTGAATTTTACAGTACTGGACTATATATATATATATATATATTAAAAATCAACTACAAGTTTACAACGACAAGCTAATACTTTCTGCTATCTTCTTCTTGGTTCTTCTCACTTCATTCAATATTTATCAGTATTTTCACTTTGTTTTTTTATTAAAATATCTTTTTATGATGGGTGTTTTTTTCCTTTCCTTTTAATGCGTTTCAGCCTTCGTTTGCATTTAACTGAGATTTCGCCACGTAAAAATGTCTGCTTTTATTTCGCGGGATTTTTATACTGTTCTTTTTCTGCAAATGGTAAACTATGCATATAGCCCCTTCACTATACGATGCGTTTTAGTTTGATCATCTGACTATAAAAAATATAAAATCATCACTCAATAAATCAAAAATTATAAAATGATTCATTTTTAATCTTTAACACATTATTTTAATTTAATTTAAATGTTAAAATCTATATCAATTTAATCTAAAAATAATAAAATTTTGACTATTCTAAAAATATAAGACGATGCATGTAAAATCATATAACCTCTTGATTAATGCAATTATTCAGTTTATTTTTGTGTTGTAAAAATATTAGTATGATACTTTGAAAAACTTTTCATGCCACATATATATATATATATAATTTTTATTTTAAAAGAATAATTCATTAAATAAATTAAAGAAAAAATTAATATTAATAATAAATTTAGAGAAAAGTGTAACCGAAACCCTCAAGTAAAAATTTTATAAATAATCAAGTGATCTCAATAGTTAAGGGATTGTTGTTATTCCTTAAGGTCTCGGGTTCAAACATCATGTATGTAAGGGTGTATGAACGTTCATTGTCAAACGATAACGATATAGAGTCTTTGAACGAATACTATCTCGTATACCCCGTAACAGTAAACGAATTTCATTAACGTACCAACTAAGTTGAGTGGAAGAATCTTGGGAAGCACTCAAGATAAAAAGTAAAATCCCACTGGTAAAGATGGTTTAGGGTTACTGTTGTACCCTTAACGTACCAATTAAGCTTTAGAATAAAAGATTAGTGGCTTAATCCAATTAACCCATTCACACACAAAACGAATGCTGACAGACTATCTATATGATCAAGTAGAGTTCAGATTCTTAATTAAATGCCGTAAATTTTATAGAAAGGAATAGGAAACGTTAGTTATATTGTTTATCAATACTTTCTCATTCATAATTTATAATCTCTTTTGATTGTTTTGATAACCCTGAGATTGAATCAATTAATAAAGCAAGTTTAATGACTTATTTATGCATCCAGCATTAATGCATGGATTAAATTTAATGTAGGCTATCATTAGCTGTTTGATTAATTAGATAGTGTTGTATATTTTTTATGGGACCATGTACTCAATAGTACCTTTGAAATTAATGATGCGTCATTTGAACAATGCATATATCATCATCAAAATTACTATTAACTTTAACGTTTGAAGTGGCACATAATAGGGTTTTAATTAAACTAATTTTGTTATCGGTGGAGATGATAATCATTTAACCATTTTTTGCTTTTAATTGCCTATTTTCAATTACTATTGTTTTGCATTTAATATTTACTCATGGAATGCAGTTGGGGCCTTGGTTGAAATGTTAAGTAGGTTCGAAATTAGATAAGGGTTGAAATTGAATTATAGATTTTTAGACGGTTAGAATGTAATCCTATTGTTGTATTAGTTTATAATTCAATCACTTTTGGAGGGACCAAACAATAGTTTTTTGCTACATTTAGGGTCAAGACGTAAATTCATTATCGATTGTTTTAAAACTTTACAAATTTAAAGGGGCTTAAACTATAATTTTGGTGTTAACAAAATGTAGGGTTTTGTTGTTATGCTAGGGGTATATACATAGGATTCATCCCAAACATGGGTAAACTATAAATATAGTCGTTGAATTTTTACAACGTTTGTATTTTGGTTGCAGAATTTTAATCTGTTTCTAGTACAGTTATCATCTTTATGGTGATTTTAAAGGGGTTTCTTTATGGTGTAAAATACGAGGGAAGTCATAGGGATCATCAATGAACTTGTACTTGATAGTCTTACTGTTTCAATGGTGGACGAGGTGCTACATGTGTTGCAAAGCTGCTTGCGAAGAGCTACTTCTGCTTCAAAGTTCAAACATTAGCGATGTAGTTCTCATATTGAATGATGGGTGTTGGAAAAAAATGTTTGTAGATATATGAAAGTGGTGAACAAATCGTTAATGGAACTTCTTTCAGCTCTTAACAAATTTGAACAAGTTGTAGGCGCAACAATTGTTCCATTACCGAAGCAAAATTGTAACCGTTCTAAATCTCTACAACCTATTTTGTCCTTAAATTCTCTAAAGGATGGTGATAAGAGTACGAGGTCTCGTTTCATTTTGAATGGCGATGGATTTTTAATTGTATTTGGAATTTGGATGAAATGATGGTGAAGCTCGAGCATGATAGGTGTTGTGTTTAATGATGACGACGAAAAAATTGTCGAGTGACTACACATGCGAATGGGGATTAACGTTTGTCAATAATCTAAACAACTTAAAGATTTTGGTGAGAAAGATTAGTATAACATGTCACATCAGTATTTTAAATGAAAGCTAACGACAAATCAATAATGATTGTAATGAAAGTGAATTAAAAGTTCAGTGATTAAAATGTAAATGTTCAAAACGTTGGATGACTAGTTTTGTAATTTACCCTAAAAATTAAAAAGGAAATCATAAAAATGTTGAAAGAAGGAGACCAATAACCAAAATTGAAGCGAATATGTGGCGGGTCAGCCATGCAACTCCTCCTTTTTGAAATAAAAAATTAATTCAAACAAACAAAATACAACTTTTGCTACTTGCACTTGTCGTTATAATAATTGGATTTTTAATCAGCATTTCTTCGCTATACCTAATATCTTCCGTCTCTCCTATTTAAACAACCCAACTATCATATTTTTTACCCCATGATACATTCATTTCCACTCAAAGTTCACCTTTAGAGTTTCAAATATCAAACTTTTCAGCACTTTTTGTTGTGGAAATCCCCCATTTCCCTGGATTTCCACATTCAACCAATAAACTATCTACAATGAACAATCAGTTTTTCTTGAATGCAGCAATCCCCCCACCCTCACCGCCATTGTTCTTTGAACCAATCTCAGCTTGGTACTCCATCTCTTCTACCATGGAAATTCATGACACAGCTGAATTGTTCCTCACTCCTTACTGGGAAACTTCAACGGATTACGGTTTCCAGTTTAACTCAGCACTGAGTTCAATGGCGTCTTCTCCCGCAGCATCAAATTCCCATATCTCGAAATCGAATTCTCCGTCGCTGGATATATCGGAGCTGACCAGTTTTCACGAGGAATCTACCGTTTCCGTGCTGATTCCAGATGCTGACCCTGGTTTGATACCTTCGAATTCAAGGAAAATAAAGGCGGTTCCCGAACCCAAAACAGGGAAAATTCCGGCAACCCAGAAAAGATGCAAGTCAACAGAAAGCAACGAAAACAATATCAAGAACCATCCTGAACCTCCAAAGGACTATATTCATGTTAGAGCAAGAAGGGGTGAAGCCACTGATAGCCATAGTTTAGCTGAAAGAGTAAGCACACACACATATATATATATATTCACTTGGTTTATCGTTGCACTAATAACGGCTCTCTATAATTCTATATTCATCACTTGATCAGGTCCGCAGAGAGAAAATCAGTGAGAGAATGAAGATTCTGCAAAATCTGGTCCCTGGTTGCAGTGAGGTAATTTCTAAAAACCCTTGCTGTAGTTGTAGATTATGATACTCTTGAATTCAATATAATGGTGGGTTTTCCCTTTTCCAAATTGCAGATCATCGGAAAGCACTGGTGCTGGATGAAATTATAAACTACGTTCGATCATTGCAGAGTGAAGCTGAGGTACATTATTATTTAGCGATGAACATTGTGTTGATTAAGAATTCTTTAGGAACATGAATGGTTTATGATAATCTCTTTTTTGCGGACAGTTCCTCTCGATGAAACTTGCTTCAGTGAGCACCGGGATGGATATTAACAACGTAAGTCGGAGCTTTTATATTTCATTTCTCTGTAGAATAATGTTTTCAGATCATTGGAATTCATTTTTTTTTCTGGGTTCATCTGCAGATATTTCAATCAAGCAACACTTTGGCACGCCCGATAGATTCCTCGGCATCAGCCTTTTATGGGCAGCAAAACCCTGAACTGCATGGCAATGTTAGTAATGGGACAATGGTCCTGGTTTGAAGTCTGTATTTCATGTTGATTGTAATTTCAAAGGACGTAACAGCTCGTTGATCGTTAATGTGTATTTCATGGTGAAGATTTTACATATTGGTGTTGACGTTGAGGAATTAATGATCAAGTGATTTAAAAGAGTAGAATTCCAAAGTCTAATTATTAAATTAAATTATTTATAGAAATGTGTTGAAAATTAAGTGATTAAACATATGGTTTTCTAAAAGTTAAGGCCTTAGGGTTAAATCTATTTTTCTATAAATTGTCATGCCGTTTCCCGCCAATAAGATAACGGCTACCGACAAATAAAAAGCAAACCCGATTACAGTTACCAATTTAGAACCTTTTATTGTTGAGAGACCAAAAAAGAAATTTACCCATAGTTGGGTGACCACAGGTGCAGTTTACCCAAAAAAAGAGTTTCTCCAACAAAGTATCATGATGAAAATGGTTTGAAATGAAGATAAACGTTGTTAAAAACTTAAAATAAAGCCGATCTAACCGGAGACTATCATCAATTATTATAGCTCATCTTCACTTGTCTTTGTATCTCCTCCGCTTGATGCCTTCCCATTGACTGCAACAAGCTCTGTTTCAAATATCAGTGTTGCTCCGCCTGTAAATTTGGCAAAATCACAACGTTTCAATCTTGTAGCAATTTAGCCCTCAAAGTTTCAATTCTAGTCAAAATTACCTGTTTTTTAGTTAAGAAAGGGTCAATACTTGTTACTGACGTAGCACATTTACATGTGATAAAATATTAACATGACATTTCCTCATGTACTTAATTACTGGTGTAGCATATATCACGCGTGCTTAAATACTGATGTTGCATGTGCTACGTGTATTTAAGTGTTGACATCATATGTTATGAGTTTTCATCCAGAAAGCTATTTTAACAGAATAAAACGGTTGAAGTGCTTTAAAAAGAAACCAAAGTGATTATTCTAAAGCAAATTTTGGTATTATGCCATGATTTTTTAATGCAATTATGTATTGTTGTTTTGCTTAATAACACCAGTCATCCAATTAGATAGCCAGTGGGACTTGTTGCGGAAGACGGCTATCGGATAGAGCAAAATCGCAACTGATAATTTGAGAAAATAAAAATGAAGATAAAAGAGACACAAAATTTACGTGGAAAACCCCTAAAATTATTAGGGTAAAAACTACGGGCAACGGTAGAAGAATTTCACTATGAGAAAATAGGAATTACAACCTCTCTCGATCTACCAAGGAGAAAACAATGATAATTCTCTCTTGATAAAAAGGAGAAAACAACTCTCAAGAAACTCTCCAAATTCTCTCTAGTATTGGAAGAAAGCTAGAATGCTTTGGGATGGTTTTGAAGCTAAATGAGCTAGGGTATTTATAGTAGAAGCTTTAAGGACTAATCTTATAAATACCCTAAATTACAATGACTAATTGCATAGTTTTACCATCCAAAAATTCAACAAAAGTTGGCTACCTAAATATGACCATTTAGCCGCCCATGTTTTGTTTACTTTCAACAATCTCCCACTTGAAGATTTGATTGGAACAATCATATCTTCACACCATTCTTTCTATCTTGTACCATCATGTTGCTTACGTCTCTAACAGACCACAGGAGGATTGACACCAGGTAAATTTATCCGCGTTGATCGCCTTCGTCATGAAATCTGCTATGTTGTCTTTGGTATGAATTTTCTGTATATCTACCGTCCCTTCTTCCACCTTTTCACGAATGAAGTGGTACTGAACTCGTATGTGCTTTGTCATTGAATGAAATATTGGATTCCTTGCTAGATGCAAGGCGCTTTGACTATCACAAAACAAAGAGACATAGTCTTGATTATGCCCAAGCTCCTCCAATAGCATCTTCAACCAAATTGCTTCTTTACTGGCTTGTGTAGCTGCTACATATTCTGCCTCTGTTTTGGATGTAGCCACAACTGATTGCAATTTTGAAACCCAGCTTACAGCTCCACCAGCAATTTTGAACACATATCATGTAGTAGATTTGCTTTTATCCAAATCTCTTGCATAGTCAGAATCTACAAACCCATTGATTAATAAGTTTGATCCTCCGTAACATAATGCAACATTTGAGGTCCCTTTTATGTATCTCAGAATCCTCTTTACTGTATTCCAATGCTCTTTGCCTGGATTCACCATGTACCGACTAACCACTCCCACTGCTTGTAGAATGTCTGGTCTTGTGCATATCATAGCGAACATTAAACTTCCCACTGCCGATGCATACGGCACTCGAGACATCTTCATCCTCTCTTCTTCACTGCTAGGACTCATACTAGAGGATAATTTGAAGTTAATAGGAAGAGGGGTAGAAATTGGCTTACAATCTTGCATGTTGAATCGTGACAAGATATTCTTCAAGTAATTCTTTTGTGAAAGTCAAAACTTCCTATTACTTCTGTCTCGGTGAATTTGCATCCCTAGAATCTTGTTTGCTGATCCCAAGTCCTTCATTTCAAATTCCCTAGCCAGTTGTGCCTTTAATTCTTCAATATGATCTTTGTTGGGTCCTGCAACCAACATGTCATCCACATACAACAGCAATATAACAAAATCGTTATCACCAGACCTCTTGAAATAAGCACAAGGGTATGCATTAAGTCTGTTGTATCCAAGACACATAATGAAGGAATCAAATCTCTTATACCAACACCTCGGCACCTGCTTTAGACCGTACAGAGATTTATTCAACATGCAAACCAAGTTCTTCTTTTCTTTTTCTTCAAAACCTTTAGGCTGGAGCATATAAATTTCTTCTTCAAGATTTCCATGAAGAAATGATGTTTTAACATCTAGCTTCTCTAGATGTAAGTCCAATGTAGTACACATTGCCAAAACTACTCGAACTGTTGTTAGTCGAACCACAGGAGAAAATATTTCATTGAAATCAATACCTTCTTTTTGAGCATATCCTTTGACCACCAGTCTTGCACGATACCTCTCAACTTGATCGTCACCATTTCGCTTGATTTTAAAGACCCATTTGTTACCAATTGGCTTCCTTCCTTGTGGTAGTGGCACAAGGTCCCATGTATTATTTTTATGAAGGGCTTCGATTTCTTCTTGTATCGCCATCATCCATAGTGAAGCATCTGAGTTGTTTATTGCCTCCTGGTATGTTGATGGCTCACCGTCCTCTGTTAAAAGGCAGTATGTAATATTACCTTCTATAACATAATCTGAGTGCCAATTGAGACGTCTTCTCACACGATCTGATTGACGAGTTGTTGGAGCTTCAGAACTCTCTAGTTCTTGTTCATCATGTGCTGGTTTTGCTTCAGAAGAATCTCCTTGTTCAAACTCCTTTTCCACATATATCTATGTAGTCTCTGACTTTTCAATGCTATCATTATCTTCTTTTTTTTGTAGCTTATCTTCTACAAAGATAACATCCCTGCCGATGATCACTTTACGGGCAGTGTGATCCCACAAGCGATACCCCTTTACACCATCAGCATACCCCAAGAATTTGCATTTCCTGAATTTTGAATCCAGCTTTGAAATTTCTTGGGAGTTGTACATCACGTACACTATACTTCCAAATACATGGAGGTTTGAATAATCAGTTGGTTTACCAGTCCACATCTCTATTGGTGTCTTCAGCTCTATTGCAGTTGATGGAGCTCGATTCACCAAATAACAGGCGATATTGACTGCTTATGCCCAGAATGATTTTTCTAGGCCTGCATCCCTCAACATTGCTCTTGTTATTTCTAAAAAGTTTCTGTTCATCCGCTCTGCCACTCCATTTTGTTGAGGAGTGTTCGCCACTGTGAACTGTCTTTTGATGCCTTCTTTCCTACAAAAGTCATCAAATTCTTCACTTGTGTATTCTCCTCCATTATTTGTTCTGAAACACTTGATCTTATTTCCATAATCAAGTTCCACCCGCGCTTTGAAGTTTTTGAAAGTGGAAAACACATCTGACTTCTTCTTAATAGGGTTCACCCAACATCTCTTGGAGTAGTCATCAATAAATGAGACAAAGTATTTTACTCCGCCTAGGGATGTAACTGGTGCTTGCCATACATCAGAGTGAACCAATTCTAGAACACTTTTAGCTCTAGAATTTGTCGTGTTGAATTTCAACCGGTGCTGCTTACTTGTTATGCAATGCTCACACAAAGGAAGTGTTACCTTTGTTAAGCCTGGAAGTAGTTTTTGCTCCACAAGAACTTTCATTCCTTGTTCTGACATGTGTCCAAGTTTCTGATGCCATAGCATTGTAGAATCTGAACTACATGAGGCAATAGAGGCTTCTACTTCTAGCAAAGTCTCTCCCTTCAGCATGTACAAGTTTGCAGCTATCTTTTCGCCTTTCAACACCACAAGCGCTCCAGGGAACACCTTCATGATTCCTTTTTGTGTTTCAATCTTGCTTGCATTATTATCCAATAATCCGTAGGATAATAAATTTTTCTTCAGGCCTTTCACGTGCCGCACATGTCGAACAACTTTGATTGTTCAATCATACATATTCAATTTGATGGTTCCTACACCAACGATCTCTAAGGCATGATCGTTGCAACTATACACAGATCCTCCTAAGACAGGTTCATAATGATGGAACCATTCTCTTATTGAGGTCATGTGATATGTTGCTCCCGAATCAATGAGCCATATATCTGCATATCTCTTTCTACCTTCCACGGTGGTTGACGCTTCACAACATAGAGCATCTCCATCATCTGAAGTATTTGCGGTATTGCCTTGTGGATTGGAGTTTTTATTTAGACTCCAACAATCCTTCTTCAAGTGACAATTCTTTCCGCAATTGTAGCACTTTAAATTTTTCTTGCTCCTCGACTTCGATCTACCATGTTTGTGACTGCTACTTTGGCCACGTTCTGTTGATCTCCCTCTCATCGTTGTCAACGCTTCTGCTTGTTACAGATTTTCTTCTTGTAGAACAGCAGCTGCAACGTCATCGAAGACTAGACTGGTGACATTACTATTTGTCAAGTTGATGATGAGTTGATCATACGAATCAGGTAGACTTTGAAGTAGAAGTTCAACACGTTCTTGTTCTTCAATTGTACATCTTAAGGATGTAAGCTGAGAAAATAACGTGTTCAGTGTTTTAAGTGTTCCGTCACTGAAGTAGATTCTGGCATCCGGAGAGTGTACAATTTCCTCTTAAGAAAAATTTTATTGTGCAGCGATGTGGCCTCGTACAATTTGGTGAGATGATCACATATCTCCTTAGCTGTCTTCTTCTCCTCGATGCTTGACAATACTTCATCTGCTAATGCTAGATGAAAGTTTGCCATAGTATTTCCGTCCATTTCAATCCATTTGTTGTCATCTGTGAAATTCACCGGCCTTTCACTGATAGCTGCTAGACAACCGTCTTTCCTCAGGATGGCCTTCATCTTCAATTTCCACAATGAGAAATTTTTCCCATTGAATTTTTCAATATCAAATTTCGTTGCCATAGCTTCTTTTACGGATAGCTCCCACTATTTCACTATCGTGAATAGTTCTCTGGAACCTTCAAAAATGGGTAATAACTTCTTACTTTCTTATGTTTGAGGATCCACTTTTTGGTGGCAACCACAAAGACAATAAGCATATATTACACACTCTAATCTGGCTCTGATACCAATTGTTGCGAAAGACGGCTATCGATAGAGTAAAATCGTAACTGATAATTTGAAAAAATAAAAATGAAGATAAAAGAGAAACAAAACTTACGTGGAAAACCCCTAAATAATATAAGGTAAAAACCACGGATAACAGTAGAAGAATTTCACTATGAGAAAATAGGAATTACAACTTCTCTCGATCTACCAAGGAGAAAACAATGATAATTCTCTCTTAATAAAAAGGAAAAAACAACTCTCAAGAAACTCTCTAAATTCTCTCTAGTATTGGAAGAAAGTTAGAATGCTTTGGGATGATTTTGAAGCTAAATGAGCTAGGGTATTTATGGTTGAAACTTATGGACTAATTTGTAAATATCCTAAATTACAATGACTAAAAATGATTTTACCATTTCCAAAAAATTCAACAAATGCCATGTGCCATTAATTGTGCCCACTTTCGATGCCCCATTTCATTTTTTTAAATTGATTTGGTTCCTTGCACTTTTGGTGCAAAGTCAATATTCAACATAAATTTATCATTGGTTGAAAATTATTAACTAGATTTTTAAGTGATCACAATTGTATGATAAAATAAAAATAAAAAACAATTCGAGATCATCATTTTAAAAACAACGATGAATGGCATTATCAAATTAAACTTGTAACATTACAAAAGTTGATGAATAATATTATTTCAAACTAAAATAGGAGGGACTAAATTCCAAAGTTCAACACATTTAAAGGACTATAATTCACTAAAATTCACTAAAATTCGATGTCTCTTTTGGTCTATTGACAAATCCCTCTTCTTCCACTCCTCCTGTAATTCAAGAATATCATTACTCGACTCCTGCGTAGCTCTTTCAATATAGTGTTATAAGTTTACAAATTTTTAAAGATTTCATTTAAAAAAAATAACGAAACATATTAAGTTATAATCATTAATTGGTTGGATTAGCTTTTACCAAAGTGAACTTGGGATGCTTTACTTTTCTTTCTTATGTCCAGCCTTAGGGATACCCTGGTGTTTGGTTTGATAGACTTTTCAATTCCTTTTTATGGAGAATAATCAACTTTTATACAGGGATTTATTCTTTCTCATCTCTTTATAAAGGAAAAATACCTTTTTATTTATTAAAAAAAATCAATTACCTTTTAAGGTTGAATTATTAATTGCAAATAATATTAGTTTTATAAAAATATAGAGTTAATTAGATTAAGGTATTTCCTCTAATATGTGGTGGGTGGGGTGGGGGTGGGGAGGGGGGGGGGGAACAGCAGTTTTGAGGCTTTATGTAAATATGGTACCCTACTCTATATACATTACTTTGTCTATTAAACCAAACCCAAACAAGGACAATTGTGAATAATAATGTTAAATTCTATTGTTAAAATATTGGTAATCACGGATCAATTGACTCCAATGAATAAGAGATTTATTATTTTTTAGATGCCATGAGTTCAAGTATCGATAGGAGTATAGGCGTTTGTGAATGGATCAAACTGGGTTGGGAGGGTCACTCTTGCCTTTGCAATACCCGATATGGATTAGCCGGTAAATAGATCGATGACCAGTGACTAATTAAAAAATATTAATGACATTTAAAATAAATAAATTTCCTAAAAATTGACTAGACCATGGAAACTGTTGTAAATTTAGTGATTCAGTCATTTATAAATCATTATTTTTTGGGGGAAAATCTATAAAACGTTTTTTTAAATTGTTTTTGAAGTGGAACAAATGCACTGTTAGGTTTTTTTAAAGTCTAAAGCTTAAATTGTGTTAAAAAACAGGATTAACTGTATATTTTGACATTTTTAATTTGTGACCACACGTTAAAGCATACGACTGAAACCCTTTCATAGGCAATTGTCTGTTTGTGACCCGCAACCGTGACATGCTTCAGTAATGGCTCCTCTAATGCAAGTTGATTCGTACAAGTTTAACTTTAGCTCAAGAAAATGTACAATTCTTAAGCTTTGAGAATGGGTATGCAAATCGCTAAATTCTCCAACGCGCTTCAGAAATGAGTAATAGTTGTTTATTTCGAACATAAATTATAAGATAAACATTAAAATAATAATACATCTTATATGTAATGATAATGAATATTATATTGATTGATGTAAATAAATTTAACTCGTCATTGGTTGATAATTCACCTTTGTAGGTTGATAAGAGAACAATAGTTTGAAGGTGTTTGATTGAGGAAGATAATAAATTACAATGAAGAAAAAGGAGGGTTGATCCGTTATAATCAGTCAGTCAAAGAACCATGATGACTATTTATAGTGGATTATCTCGATTGAAGGATTTTATTGTGACATTTATTACGCGTGTCAGACGTTAAGTTATAACAATTATTTGTAGGTTAATTGTGTTGGCGAGATATAATTGGGGATGGACACGATATTTTAATTCGACAGGTTTCGATTCGATTCGATCATTTTGGGTTCAGGTTGGACTGAGTTGTATTTTTTAGTGATTATTTTTGGGTCGGGATTGACTCGATTTTAGAATGAAAAATATTCTATCTGACCTTGAAAAAAATAATTTTACTTTATATATTTAGAGATAATTACGATAATATTCATCTATATATTATTTTTTAAATAAATCCTATTTGTATAAAATAAAAATAATATTTATATTATTTTAGATCAAGTTGGGCCGGCCAGGGTCTAATTTGAGTATTATCTAAAAAAGATGGGTTAAGTTCAGATTTTATCTAAAAAAACGAATCGAGTACAAGTCAAGTAAATGATATATATTTTCAAATCAAATTTAAATTGAGTTAATATCAATCCGATGATATGGTAAGTCACTTAAATTTATCAGGGGACTTATTTAAATCTCGTTTACGTTAACTTAAGAAACTACGCTCAAAAGACTAGAGATTCCGATAACTAAAAAAATCTATATAAATACTAGTTATTGATGAAGTGTTTAGAAGTGTAGTGTAACAAAGATTGAAAGAATTTCGGAGAAAACCTTCAGAGTAATAACAACACTCTAAAAATAACATTGTTATGTGATTTTATTAAAAAAAGCCATAAACTTTAAAGTAAATAAAATTGATTACCATTTTGTCGGTAAAAGTCAACAATGGTGTCGACGTTCCAATGGCGGAGCGAACAAATTAATGTACGGCCGGCAAAACTGCAGTTCAAAACATTCACCGACACATCAACGACAAAACAAAGGACAGATGCTCATTTATTAAACATCCACGCACAAACGTCATGCAACGGCTCTTTGCTCTTATTATTTTCCATCTCCATTTTTAATTTCTATGTTTTTCGCTACGTTTCCTGGAAACTAGAGAGAAAGCTATAATACTATATTAGACATTAGACCCCACTTTCCATGTCTTATTTACGACTTTTACATTCCTTAAATATCACATCACCCTATAAATAATCTTATTTCAATTCACCCCACCCGGGAATCTCCTCAGCTTTACCTTGCATCTTTTTACCTTTTAAAAGAGTCTATCAGAAAAGCTGTGTTCCTTCCCACACTGGAGTCTCTAATACGCTTATCTATTAACAAAGCCCGCGTTCATCAAGTTCAACTCTCTATAAATCTCACGCTTGTTCAGCAAGTTTTAGCCACTGATTAAAAATCCAATCTTTGACCTTTCTTCTGCTCTGTTTCTCCATTGTTTTAACAGAGCATCTGGAAATGGGTCTTATTATTCCACTTTACTTCCTCTTCCTTTTCCTTTCCGTGTCGAGTAAGCTCGATTCTAAAACCCAGAAATAACAACAGTCATTTTTACTTGATTTTGCGACATTTTTAACATGTGAAAATTTTTTATATGGTCTTTCAGGTGGGGAGATCTCAAATTTTGTGGGAGTGAACTACGGTCAGCTTGGGAACAATTTGCCATCGCCGAAGCAATCGGTCAAGCTAGTCCAATCTCTGGGAGCCAAACGTGTCAAAATCTACGATGCAAACCCCGACATCCTTGATGCTTTCAAGGACACAAACATTCAAGTATCGGTTATGGTTCCAAACGAACTCATAATCAATATCTCCAACAGCCAGAAGCTAGCCGATTCTTGGGTTGAATCCAAGGTCGTCCCTTTTTACTCCAAAACCAAAATCCGATACCTCCTTGTCGGCAACGAGGTCATCAGCAGTTCCCCTAAAGAAATCTGGCCCAGAATCGTACCCGCCATCCGTAAAATCAAAAGTTCGTTAAAAACCTATAGCCTCAACAAAATCAAAGTCTCTACCTCGATGGCAATGGATGTGTTGGAATCGTCGTTTCCCCCTTCAAACGGAACTTTCCGATCTGATATCGCCGATCCAATTGTTAAACCGTTGCTTCAGTTTTTGAACCGGACCAAATCTTTTTACTTCCTTGATGTTTACCCTTATTTCCCTTGGGCATCGGATCCCAAAAACATTAACCTCGATTACGCGCTCTTCGAGTCCAGAAACATAACTTACACCGACCCCGTCTCCTATTTAACCTACACTAATCTGTTTTATCAGATGGTTGACTCTGTTGTTTTCGCAATGAAGAGACTCGGGTACCCGGATATTAGGATCTTCATTGCGGAAACTGGTTGGCCGAATGCCGGCAATATCGATCAAATCGGAGCCAACATTTACAATGCGGCTACCTACAACCGGAATGTTGTCAAGAAACTAACTGCTAAGCCATCGATCGGCACACCGGCGCGACCCGGATGTGTTGTCCCTCTTTCATATTTGCTCTGTATAACGAGAACCAGAAACCGGGTCCGGGAACTGAGCGGAATTTCGGGGTGCTGTATCCTAACGGGTCATACGTATACGGGATCGATTTGAGTGGGAGGACTCCGGATTCCGATTTCGAGCCATTGCCGAAGCCAGATAATAATGAGCCGTATAAGGGGAAGATTTGGTGCATGGCAGCTGGAGGAGCTAATGCGACTGCGCTGAGTTCGGCTTTATCGTATGCGTGTTCGCAGGGGAATAAGACCTGTGAACCAATACAACCCGGAAAACCATGCTTCAAACCTGATTCATTGTTTTGGCACGCGAGCTACGCGTTCAGTTCTTATTGGTCGCAGTTCAAGAAGGCTGGCGGGAGCTGTTACTTTAACGGCTTGGCTACTCAGACGGCTAAGGATCCAAGTAAGTTCGCTTTTCTTATTTACTTGCTTGATATGATAGCGTAATTAATTTCACTATATAAAAAAACTATAATAATAGCGTAATTTGAAACTAAAAAATAGATGTTTAAATGATATTTTGATTATTTAAGTTTTAAAAATATAATAATGTCGGTCGTACTAAAGTTTAAGAATTTGAGTGGAAATATGTCGCACCTTTTCTCGTTTGTAATTATTTTGTGTTTGATTCCCCCCCCCCCCCCCAGGTTTTGGACACTGTAAGTTTCCAAGTGTGACTCTTTGAAGAACTTTTTGTGGGAAGAAAGTGGAAGGCACTATTATTGCAGCTGTTCTATGATTAATTTAATCATAAAGCATCGTTTCAATATGATAGCTTTGGGGTTAAAATGAGATTGGTGTGATACTTAGTTTTGCCGTCCGGTCTTCTCATTTCGTATTGCGAGCTTAGCTTAATTATTGTTCCACATTAAACAATTATTTATGGAAACGGGCATTCTCGATTCGTTTGCAATTAGTAAGAGCATTATTTTCATTTTTAATGTTTTTGTGAGATGGGTCCTGCCTGCCCAACGGCTAGATAAATAAAGACTGCTTCCATTTGCTGGTTGCTGCATTCTTTAAAAAATTAACTTTTTAGCCTTTTCGGCTTTTGGCATAACTTTTTTCCCACCTAAGCTTCTGGATAGCTGGGGCCAGCTAAGGTAGGCTCTTCATACTCCCTTTCTGAAAGTGGTTCACCAGCCAACACTCTACTCATCAATGTCTTTCACCGGGCAAGACCTGCCTAATTATTGAAAGTTAATGCATGCTGCCAATATGTGGGCATAGTCGACCACAACGCAGTTACCACAGCATGCTCAAACTCACAATAGGTTGGCGCTGCTATTACTTGAGCTTCTGACGTAATCCTTCACATAGAGTCCAAACACTTCTGACCCAACTTAGCCCATTCAAATGGATTGAGATCCCGGCCCGGTTTCTATTATTAGTTTGGGGGTAAAAACGTTCTTTCCTTTATAATATTTAGATAGATTCTTCATCCATAATTCAATTGATAATTTCGAATATCAATCTTATATAATAAAAATTTTATCTTAAATTTTGGATTTATTTATTTTTATATAATCTTCAACATTTATTAATAAAATTAACTACTGTCAAACAAAAAAAATCAATATTTTTGTTGTTGTTGTTGACTGATTTAATTATTAACAAATTATAAAAGAATGAATAAATTGATTTAATTTTAGTTTATAATGAATTAATTGAATTTTTCATTTTTTAATCTTTTAACGTATTTTCATGTACGATGGCATTTATCGTGATAATAAATAGGGTTAAATACTAAAAAAATTTAAGAGTTAATCAAATGTAATAAATTTTCAATTTAAACACTTTGATGATCAACATTGGCTAGAAATATTAATTCAAAAAGTTCCAGCAATCAATCTTGGATGAGACTAGATGCCTTCCCTAATCAAAGTAGAATAAAATATTTAAACGTGAATCATTTTATTCAAAAATATTTTTATAAATAAATTATAGTGGTCGTAAATATACTTAATTTAATTTTATTTATAAGTAAAATTATCAAATAATTTTTTTTAAAAAAAATAATTAAAATTACAAGTTTTTAGGTATAAAAAATAATTTATTAAGATAAAATATTAACTTAATGATGTTTAGTTATGCTAACCTCAGGGAGACCAATAGAAAGAAAACAGAAGAGAAATTAATTGTTTGATGGCAGTAATCGATTAAAGATGATGTTTTTTTATTAATATACGGTAAATATAAAATAATATTTGATGAGTACGAATTAAAAGATTTTAATGATTATTTTTAGAATTTTCAATTTTGAACAGTAAAAATATTTAAGTATTCATTGTTAAGTGATTAATTTTTCTTCAAATATTTATTATTTTATTATCATTATAAACTAATAAAAAAATCCGTTCAATTTTATATTGAATTCAACACTAAAAGATAATATTAATATTATATTTCACTTCTAAAATAATAAATGAGAATTATTCTTGTCGTGTTGGAGACTAGCTTGAAAAGAAAAAGCAACACCAACGTGGAAGTGCCAAGTTGCCGTTTTATGTAATTGAAAAGAAATAGCCGCCGGACCAGAAAATTTAATTATAATAAGATTAATTGTTTTTTGTTGTAATAATTAAACAAGAAGAAAATGATAAGAATGTATGTCCAGTTTTATTTGACTATCGAAGCAATTATAAAATATATATTAATCTGACTGTCGTCATTTCCTTAGACCGATAAAAATTCAATGCTCTGGGTTTGAAAGAAAGATTTTAAATGTTTCATGTGTAGATCACTTTACTATAAGTTCAAAGTATCTGACGCCAAAATATACCATCCCGTCCTCTGCTTCTCTCTCTCAAATATTTCATTCTTGGTTTTCGCCTTTCGACGAACTTGAAAAAGATTGCTAAGAATCTGATCACCGCTGCTTCAGGTGGTGTAGGTACATATGCGGTTCAACTTGCAAAGCTAGCAAACGCACACGTGACCGCCACTTGCGGGGCTCGTACCATGGATTTAGTCAGGAGCCTGGGGGCCGATGAGGTTCTCGAGTACAAGACTCCCGAAGGCACGGTTCTCAAGAGCCCTTCCGGTCGCAAATACGATATAATCATCCTCTGTACGGCCAACATTTCTTGGTCTACCTTCAAGGCTAACTTGACTTCAAAAGGAAAGGTAGTGGATACCACACCTGGTTTTGGTATCCTGATGAGTGTTGCTATGGAAAAGATCACATTCGCGAAAAAGAAAATGATGCCTTTGTTTAAGGCGGTTAAGCAAGAGAACCTGGATTATCTTGTAAGTTGGCGCAAGCAGGAAAGCTTAAGTCGGTAATTGATTCAACTCATCCTCTAAGCAAGGCTGAAGAGGCTTGGGCCAAGAGCATCGACGGTCATGCCACCGGGAAGATTATTGTGGAGCCCTAGTTAGTTTTTTACTAATGAACCATTTGTATATTCACAGGTACTTGTGTTCTGAACAATACAAGTGTTGGTGTGTGAGTTATTGTTTTCTTTATCATTATTGTCTTTTGCATGTGAACAATATTGTTTGAGATATAATGTTGATCACTTTGTTTTGTTATTAAAATGTACTAATTGTATTGAACATCTCTAATTCTTAAAGAAGATAAAAGCATATAACAGGATTCACCAACAATTCAAATATTAACTATAAAATATTTTATTTGAACTTAATTATGAGAAGCATGCCTTCAATAACCAAGCTGGATTTTGGAACATAACAGGCCCCAAGCTGAATTTTCTTTTGTGTAATAAAATATAAAATTATACAATTTTCTGCACTGCTGCATGCTGGGAAAGCATGAACTGAGGCAAAGAATAACTCTGTAAAAAGAATAACTATGATATTTGAGATGCAGTGCCGTCTGGAATGCTCTGTAAAAACATCGCCCTAGCAGTCAGATCGGTTGCAAATTGGCCTAGCACGGCGATGGTTGCTGTGTTACTGCCAAACTTCTTGATCCCTCTAGAAATCATACAGGTGTGGTTAGCCTCCACGACGACCATGATATCTCCACCTAAGATTGATGAAACCGTTTCAGCTATTTGCCGGGTAAGTCTTTCTTGCACTTGGAGCTTGAAGCCGTAAAAATGTACTATAGACTGCAAAAGGGATCTCCCGACGTGGTTGAATCCTTTAGGGCACAAGTACCCGATATGGACCACGCCGTAAAACGGAAGTAGATGATGTTCGCATTGTGACAAGAACGACAGGTTCAACTCTGAATGCATATGTTTGTTGCTGTGTGAGCCGACTTCCCTATTGGATTTAAGGAGATCGGTTATGCCGCAAGTGAAGCCATTCAACTTCATCTCCAACTTCGAATTCTCGAACTTCATCAACCACCTCACAAAATGGATAGGAGTTTCTGCAAGCTCTTTCCTTAATGGATCTTCACCCAAAGATCTGAGTATCGATGCTACCGCAGCAACCATATCGGGGTTGGCTGCTACAAGCTCGGACGAAATTTTAGCCATAGATGAAGAATGTGAAGGGCACCAACTTTGTTTTATAGAGTCCCTGGTGAGAATTTTCTCCACAGTCACACCTCTGAATTTCAGAAGACCGAGAAGATCAACCCAAGCACCAGCATTTTCATTTACGAAAACCCCCGAACCCGAAGACACCAGCACTTTTACCCATCCTTGATGCTTTGAGTCAAGCAAGACTGATTCCACATTCGGGAAACGAATGTGCAAACACTCGAGTATCACAGCAACCCCTGCTGGCTTGATTCCATGGTGCAAAGCAGAACATATTTCATCCGCTAAACGCTGCGGGTCTTGCAGTCGTTTCACGAAAACATCAGCTACTCTAGACAGTTTGCTTAATCCGACAACCCGCTGACCGGATGGTACATAACCTACATGACACTTAAGCTGAAACGGGAGCAAACACGACTCGCAATACGAGAACATATCGAGATCTCGAACTATCACAAGCCCACCTACTCCTCCAGCATGACCAACTCCATCATGTAAACCCAGTTCAGGGAATAAAGCTCCCTCAACAATATCCTTTACCTTTTGCTTGTAACCTGAGGACAAAAACATGAGATAAACATGCAAATACATGTCGTGAGTAAACACAGCCTTATATTTTAGCATTAAAAACCATGTAAAAACAACATATAATCTTGTATGGTAATGTTCTAATGGAGCCTAAAACATACATAATCAACAAAAGCCAAGAACCTCATACATACTTAATGCATATCTCATAGAAATTACTCTGAATCAATATACTAAAAAACTAGGATTTGGAAGAATGAATAATAAAATAATGAAAAAAGCACCCGTTGTTCCTTCACGAAGTGCCTTGGCAACACGAAGGGGAGTTTTCATAAGACCTTCCCTGTTGACATCCTCGCCCAAACCCTGCAATAAAACTTTCACTGAATCCTCAATAGCTATGGTTTCAGGCTCTTTCTCAAAACTCAGCTTCATTCCATTCTCAATCTCAACGCATAAATGGCCCTCATCCAAAGAGCCCATAGAAAAAACCACAAGGGAATGAAAACCAACCTCGACGAGAATTAAAGAATAACGAAAACCCCAAACCTTGATTCGATACCTTAAAAAAATACACCACACAATCGAAACGTTGGTGCAAAAGCCAGATTTGGATTAGAAAGCGGTGAAATCCGAGGCTCCCAGACCCAGATGCAGGGAAGTAAAAGAAAATATATGAATAAAGACGAGGAAAAGATAAGCTTTGAGGAAAGATGGGGAGGGGGCGAACCGAGGGGAATGGGATGAATATGTAGGGTTGCCGTTGGTCTTTGAAATGTGTGGATCCTCTCCTACTCCGTCCTATGTCTTACACAACACACACGCGCACACACACACATATATAATTCAATATTAATATTAATTTTTTATTAAAAAATTATCAGCTTTGTAAAACCAAAAATATTAGGTGAGAGAGAAATTTTTTGAAGTAATAGACATTTTAATTCAGACCCGTGTTTGAAAGCAATTAGCAACTGGAGCTTCTGTTATCTATCAAGAGGTGAATTTTGAAGTTGGATTTTTTGATAAAGGAGATGATAGAAAGGTCAAAAGAATGATGGATGGATGGCACCCAAGATAAGCTCTCTTCTATTCAATAAACCTTAAATGGGTAGGAGAGGGATCACCAACCCACTAAACCGGAAACACTGAGCCGCCTTCAAAATCAATCTAGTTTAATATCGATTCAATTATTTTTACGTTAAATTTAAATATATTAATATTTTATTTTGAATAATTTATGAATGTGTTGATGAAAACAAAATGATTAAAGCGGATATAAACTATTTTTTTCTTTTAGACGAAGATTTATAAATGATAATTTACCTATTGTTAACTAATAATTTTAATTACAAAGGGATACAAAAGATAAATAACTCAATGAAAGAATAGTTAAAGATGAAGAAGAAGTTGGCATTCTTTCTCTATTACCTATAGTAAGGGTTTATATATTAATTTTTTTAATGGTTTAGGAGTGATTATAAAGTAGAGAGTCATAATTGTTATTTATAAATTAACATAATGTATAATATTATCACCCGTTAATAGATTTAGTCTTGAAATATCTTTTGGGTTTATCAAGATTCTTGTAAAAGATCTATGATCGGTTGAGGAGAGCATAATCTCACTACACGGAAAAATTGTGAACTAAGAAAAAATATTTTCAAAGATTTTTAATAACCAAAGATCGATCTCACATAAAAGATAGCAAAGATAGGAAGATACTACAGTATTTTTTATGCAAACTTTAAATAAAAAGATTTATTGTTGACATACGAAAATAACGAAAGTTTCAAGTGGGGAATAAAGGTGTTCCATATGGCAGAGAATGTGCATGTGAATGATATTGACGCAATCGGATTTTAGGAATTAAGATTTGGGTTGGGTTCAATGGGTTCAGGCTTCTAACTTAATGGATTTGGGTTATATTAATTAGAAGAAATAAGTTGTAATTACCCATTTATAAGGATGAGTAGAAGATCCAAATTCGATAGGTTCCAATTCGATCCGATCTTTTTTTCTTTTGATAATTCATATATTCACCTAGAAAACAAATAATTATATACAAAACAATAACAAAAATATTTAATTAACTAAAAAAACAAAATGCTATCCAGTAAAAAACCTACAAGGAAACTCATTTAATTTATTGACATAAATAGCAAAGTATCTATATGAAATTCACGAAACTTAATGTTACCAAATCAGCACCCGCCAAATTAGGCAATCGCACCAAAATCATGATTCAGTCAATCTCCATGTCTTAAAAAGAATCCACGTCCTTAAAAGCCATTGGTCAGTGCCACATAATTCACCCTCCTGCATGCCCTCTTCGTGTCTTCGCCAAAAGCGACTCTTCCTCTGTCTCTTTCTTACACTGTCTCTCTCAGTACCCTCGGATCCACCATTTTCAGAACACCAACTTTTAGCCCTCGAAACCACAATCGAACTGTTCTCTTTTAATCCTCGTGAAAGAAAATGGGGAGCAAGAGAGATTCAAAATCGGCGATGAAAGACGTGCTTCAATGGATATGGAAGCAACCGGCGATGATAAAGATCTTGCTTGTAGTAATGGCGTTGGTGTTATGTTTCACGGCATTGAAGCTTACGGTGAAGAATCATAACCACTTCTTTGTTGCCTCTGAGTTCATCCATGTAGCTGGGATTGTTGCTTTGATTTACAAGCTTACCACCAAGAAGACATGTTCTGGTATTTACATGTAGCATTCATTATTCTATATGCATGCATGTGATTTAGTGAAGTGTTTGTTTTTTATTGTTAAGGGCTTTCTTTGAAGACTCAAGAACTCACAGCGATGTTTTTAGCGGCAAGAGTAGTGTGCAGCTTCATGTTGGAAGGTGACATTCATACATTGTTGGATTTAGCCACATTTGTTTTCACCGCATGGGTTATGTACATGATTCGATTCAAGTTGAAGTCCACCTACATTAAGGAGCTTGATAATTTTCCCATCTACTATTTGGTAATGGCAAACTTCACTCATTTGATTCTTCATATTGTTATTCTTGTGTCCAATTGAGTATTTTCGTGTGTTACCATGAGTCAAAATACATTTCAATTGTGTTCCTAATTAGTAGTAACTAATCCATGAATACAAAATATGTATGTAATTTACAGGTGGTGCCATGTGCCATACTTGCCGTGTTAATCCACCCATTTGGCACATCCACATACATCAGTCAAGTTCTTTGGGCCTTTTGTGTTTATCTGGAATCAGTTTCAGTGATGCCACAGCTTCGTATGATGCAGAATGCAAAGGTTCTTTATTACTTATTTAAATCCATTCTTGTATCTTTTGTAACATATACATCAGATATATGAGAAATTATGAATTTCCTGATATTTTTTTCGATTTTTCAGATAATCGAACCATTCACGGCCCATTATGTATTCGCACTTGGTGTTGCCAGATTCCTCTCCTGCGCTCATTGGATCGTGCAGGTTCATTTCTTAATCTGGACATAATCTATAATTTAGATATAATTAATTAAATTGTTAATGATGATTAACGCATTATTGTTAATCGTATATGTAAGGTTTATGAGACAGGAGGGAGGTATCTGTTCTTGCTTGGATATGGTTATTTGTGGTTGCCCATGGTTATCCTTGCTGAAATTGTTCAAACATTCATCTTGCTTGACTTTTGTTACTATTATATCAAGAGGTCAGCCGTTCTCTCTTTGTTTTTCTCCTGTATATGATACGATATACGGAGGGTCAAATAATGTATCGAATAATAATCTATATATTAACATTGTTTCATTTTTTTATGGCAGCTTTATGCAGGGCCAACTAGTAATGAGGATGCCAGTTTAGTGATTTCGAGACTGATGTTGGGCAATGTAATGGACACACGCATGACCTCGGTTCATCTGTTTTGAACTTTAATTCAAACAGCCATAACATACTTTTTGTAATACAAATTTTCTGGAATCCTTTTGAATGTGGTTTTGACTATCCGGATAAGTATGTTTCGTGTTGAATCTATTGAATCTCTGAATTCCATTCTATTAATTTATATATATTATTAACTAAATAAATGATAATAGCTGTTAAAATAATTAAATCATCCGGAGTTTATTTTTTTATTAATTTTTTTATTATCGATTTAAATAACAATATACAAAACATTAGATGATGTGCATAATTATATTGGATAGTGTTGTATTATCGGAACGATGATTATAGACAAACAAATAAACACGATCGAAGAAAAAAACAAAGAACATCAATATTTACTTAAAAAACCTAAAAGGAAAAAACACTGACAAAAGAGAAGAATTTCATTAATATGAATAAAGAAAATACAAGAAGATTTTTGTAAAAAAAAAAACTTGATTTCTACCTCTGACTCTTAGTGTCTATTTATAAAGATAAAAATTTAATTACAAAATAAAATAAAATAAAGTAAAAATATACTTTAATAGAGTTTTATACTTTTAATTTGTGCGGCTTACTTCATGGCAATGTTTAAGTTACTTTTTCATGCACTTTTTAGATTGGGTAATAAATTTGAAATTCGAGTTGAATTATTAAAAAATTAAATTAAATTTTATAATTTAGTTTTCATTTGAATTTTTTAAGTTGTATTTTTTAATTTTGACTTGAATTTATGCAATTACAAGTCAAGTTAAAATAAATTAAAAGGTTTAATATTTTATTGATTTTATTCGACATTAATAATTTTTCAGAAAGGCTTGTGAAAGAGAGTAATTAGATAACATAGACAAAAAGTATATGAGTTCAAAAAAACAACGATTATGCATGATGTTAACCACGATATTAGTATCAAAAGTTAAACTAGACATATACTAACAACTAAGCATTTAATAATAACTAAATTTGATCATATTTACGATACAATAGATATATATTTTATTAATTATCATCTTAAAAATATTTTTTAAGCATTCTCAAATTGAGTTACTACTCCCTTAACTCATAATATTGATCTAATATTCGTTCTTTTACAATTTTAAGCAAATATGACCGCATCAAAATTAATTAATACAATGCATATTTGAAAGTTACAAATATAATCAAAATAGGTATATAATTAGAATTATTAAGTACAAAGGATAAAGATTTATGGAGTATGAAAACGAGATAATATTAGGGTTATAAATACCAAAAACCTTGTTGCGGCGGTCTTCCCCTTTGCTCGCGCCTCTTCAAGATTCACAAAAACCCTAGAAACCGCCAAACTCCCTCAACGAAGGGAGGCGAGAGAAAGAGCAACCAACGGAAAAGAAGAAAAGTTCAAGAAAAAGTACTCTCTTCACTCTCACCTCTTTTTTTTCTTTGCGATCTGAATCTAAAAGCTAAGGTGAATAACCTCCTTATCAACTAATTATATACTTGATCTCATTTGTCTCTTTATTTTATAGTGTACATTTTTCTTCTGGATGCCTTTATTTCTTGTTCAGATCAATTGTAAATGTTCAATCTCTAGGTTCAAAAGATGCTTTACAGGAAAACTGAAACTTTGAATTTTAACCTTAATAAAAGTGTTCAATTCTTGAATCCGTGAAGTTGTATTCGTTTTCGCCTAATAATTTTCCCGAAAGTTCTTTTATGATATATTTTCTGGTTCAAAATACGTTGTTCGTTCGGTAGGTGGTTATGAAGCTTCGTAATTATTGACTTATTTCCGTGGGAATCTATTAATCTCTTTTATTTCCTTGGCTCGCTAGTTAAACTTGGGGCTAGAGTTTAGTACTGGTTTTAATTTGGCCTTCGTTGATTTGCAGGTGTCAAATTGTCAATGGCATCTTCAAACCAAGTCCCTGCTGGAGTTATAGCACCTACTCCTGACGTTGTATGTTTTCCCCTTCTTATTTGGATTTTTTAATAATGCATATAAAGTTAAGTTTTGATCTCTGTTTTTTTGTGATTTTAGGTTGGGAATGCATTTGTTCATCAATACTACCTTATCTTGCATCAATCCCCGGAACTGGTTCACCGATTTTACCATGATAGTAGTAAACTTGGTCGACCTGAAGAAAATGGTATCATGAGTATCACAACAACACTGCAAGTGAGTTTTCTCTATCTTCCATGCTTCTGTGATTGTATTTCAATATTCTTTCCTTCTTTGTTTTTGTTTTCTAGTCCAATCTTTTATTTGAAAACCATGTCTCCTGCTCTTTTGAGAGCTACATGTCTTTGTAAGTTTGGATTGGTATAGTTGACCTGTGGCATGTCATTTGTGGATCAGGCCATCAATGAGAAAATACTCGCACTTGGATATGGAGAATTCACAGCAGAGATAACTAGTGTAGATGCACAGGATTCTCACAGTGGAGGAGTACTTGTACTTGTATCTGGGTATTTAATTGGAAAGGACAAACTGAAGCGGAAATTCACTCAAACTTTCTTTTTGGCTCCCCAAGACAAGGGCTATTTTGTTTTAAATGATATATTTAGATACGTTGATGATGGGAAATGTGAAAGTGGGAGCCCGGATCCAGTTATTAATATTGAAACTTCTCTATCTCTTGAGCAAGGTAATTGGAAATCCGCTCTCTGAAACACAGAATTATAATTATTAATTCCTATTGAGGTAACTGGTTGTCTGCAGATTTTTCACCTGCTATGGAGAATCACATTGAGCAATCGGAAACTTTGCCAGAAGAAGCTAATCGGCAATTGTACAATTCTTTTGAGGATGGGGATGGTTCTAAAGAAGAAGAGGAAGCTCCAGCGGCTGAGGTTGTTGATGAGATTCTTGATGATTCACAGATGGTTGCTGATTCTAACTCCAAAATTGAGGAAGTGCCTAAGAAATCATATGCGTCTATTGTATGTATTAAGTAGCATTCTGCTGCATTTTAGACTTATAATATTTTAGAGAATGAGTTGGTATTGATTTTGGATTTGTAGTTCCTATTTTAAGCTGATAGTTTTACCCTCATCTATTATTGCTCTAGCTGAAGGTTATGAAGGAGAATGTTATCCCTGTATCAAATCCTACACATTCCTCTGTGAAGTCTTCATCAAAATCTCATGAGCAACCAATACCTGCTGCACCACCGTGTGCTCCATCAATAGCATCTAATGCAGGGGTTTCCAGTAACAATGTTGTAGAAAATGGGAATAATCAAGATGTGGAAGGTACAAATCGTTTTCTCTTACCTTTACAAATTTCAAATAGTTTGCTTGCAATTCATTTCTTTTCTGCTTTATTATTAGTTATTTCCTTAGGCCTCTATGTGCCTGTGAATCATATACTGAAGTATATTCTTTTGATCATGCACAGCTGAGGGTCTCTCTATCTATATCAAAGGTTTGCCTTTGAATGCCACACCTAGCATGTTGGAGAATGAATTTAAGAAGTTTGGACCTATTAAGATTGGTGGTATTCAAGTTCGAAGCCAGAAGGTATATTTCAAGTGTTAAATTGTGACTTTATATTCAATTAATATATTCTCTGTATTTCACTACAGGGGTTCTGTTTTGGTTTCGTGGAATTTGAAATGGCAAGTTCTGTGCAAAGTGCTTTAGAGGTATTTATTGAATTCTTATTCTATGCTGACCTTTTTGTTATTTTCTGTCAAAATGCATTTAGTTACATGCCTAGAGATCTGTTTTGTGACACTGAGTTGCAACAAGTTCTGCAATTTTGAACTTGCCTTTGCCCAGCACACATACAGGTTTTTTTTCAGCTTACGACAGGATTTCCAATTTAATCTCTCAAAGATGACTTGAATAAAGTTATGACTGTGCCTAGACTTTAAGTGAACCTTCTGTTATCTTGTTAGAAATGCTGTTTTGTTTTAGGGGATATTAGAAATGATGAAAAGGTGTTTGGGTTTATAATGTTTATAAATGAATATTGTTTGGACTCTAGTTTATGTTGTGCAAAGGTGATTCATGCCTTCATATTCATAAGATTAGAAGCTTTGACGTAGAGTACCTAAGTTAAAGATACATGAAGATTTGGTAGTGAACACAGCAGTAGAGATCACAAAGGGAGTATGGGTGTATGCGGTGCCAAATTATGGGGATAAGGGGTTACTTTGCTGAATCATTTTTAAAAAGGAATCCTAAAGCTTATCAGTTTCTGCTTGTTTTGGTGGTAAAAAAGCATATATAATAGATTTAAAATAAATTTCCATTAAAAAGAGTTTAGCCTAAATTATCATTTACTGTCATTGTGAAGTTGCATTCAAATGTACTCGCATTTTTGCATCAGAGAACATATTTTTTTTTATTGGGTTTAATCTTTATTTGTTTTCTTTAAGACCTGTTTATCCTCTCGTGGATGATTTCAGATTTAACTTGGTCCTTTTTTTTATTTCTCCAATAGCAAAGGGAGGGGTTTATTGTTACACATTTTTATTTTCGTCCCAACAATAAATGATGCATTTTTTTTCTTATTTATTTTTTAGTGCAATAAGTCTACATCTTTATTTATTTGTTTTCATTTTGTCGAACCTCTCTCAGTCTTCACCTGTTAATATTGGTGGACGTAAAGCAGTTGTTGAAGAAAAACGATCTACTTCTCGAGGTAAGTTGCTTTTATTGTTAACTTAAGTTTGTTGCAAGCGGTCTGCTTGATTCAGTGAAGATGAGTGGACTGGTAGTTTTTTCACATGGTAAACTGATTCATGGTGTTTCTATGAAACAATATTTGAAATCTGCGGTTGTTGCCATGAGACGAAAAGCAAATTTTGTGGTATATTCAAAATCCAAACTACGTAGATGTATTTTTGCATGTTATAACAAGACTCTTCTTCACATGCAGGCAACAGAAGTCGGTCGTCACCTGGTTCTGGGGCTGGATACAGGAATGAGGGAGCAAGGGGGCGTGGAAACTACAGTGGTGGAAGGGGCTATGGGAGGGGAGAGTTTGGAAACAGGAGCAATAACCGAGGATATTTCAACCGAGGTGGTGATGGATATACAAGGGGTGAACATATGGGAAGTAGTAATGGTGGCCGTGTGAACCGCTCTGGTGGGCTAGCAAAGAATGTAGCACCAACTGTATCCGCCCCTGCTTGAAGGAATTAATTCCGGATTGCTGTGGAATGGTAGAAAATTTTAACTTTCGATTTACAGTAGTGATTTATCAAAATGTTGCATAGGCATTTAGAGGAAAGAAATGGGTAAGATTTGTCTGTTAGGGTTTATATTTTCTAATATAACAATGAAAGGTTTTGGGTTGTGCACAGTAGAACAAATTGTTGTTAATTGGGCTTCTTTATTGTTCAGGCTTTCCGGGGCATTTTTGAAAATTACCTTTAATTGATGATTTTTGCCTTTGTTGCCTTATGGACAACAAATTTTTTTTGATGGAATATCATTTAACACATCTTCTTAGTCATCCTTATGATTTGGTTTGTTGTAGCAGAAATTGCAATGAAACAACACTATTTATATGACCAAATAGTTTGAAATGGAACGATATTTACGGTAATGCAGTGTTTACCCGTTTTACTTCGCAATTGACTAGTCACTCGATCGTAGCTGTCCGGTGCAGTAAAGCACGTGCCCGTTACCACACATGATCCCACTCTGTCGACTACCAATTGAATTGAAGCCTAAAATGTTAAACCATCAACGTGTCGTTCGGTTATCGGTTTACTTAAACAGATAAAACGAAACGTGTGAACAGAGTTGCCTGTGTTTCGTACGGTACAGTGGTTTAATAATTTCATTGGAGGATCGAAGCTTTGACTTTGTTTTAATTTTCTCCTCTTTCAATGAAAAATTATTACTGTGGCGTTAATTCTTTTTACAGCAAGCACTCGAGTCTTCCATCGGATTCATTTTCCATGAATTTAATTAGATAACTAAAGAAAAAATTATTCTAACGAATTCAAGCAATTTTCTTGGGGATTCAGAAGTAAATTATAAATTTTAAAGGATCATAATAAATTTCATTATTACTTTTGATTATAATTTTATGATTTAAGACAATTAAATTAAAATTTTATTAATTGTAGGGGCTAAAATATAATATTAGCTTAATTTTATTTTTTAAGGATTAAATTTTAAATTTTACCATTGTAAGGCTTATTACACCGTGGGTTTAGTTGACTAGTACATTGGAATTAAGTAGGCCTGTAAACGAACCGAACACACACGAACGGAGGTATGTTCATGTTCGTTCATTTAATAAATAAACGAACATAAACGAACACGAACATAAACGAACAAAATTTTTTTTGTTCATGTTCGTTTATTAAGGAATATAACTTGTTCATGTTCGTTCATTTAATAAATAAACGCACATAAACGAACACGAACATAAACAAATACGAACATAAATGGACACGAACATAAACGGACATAAACGTTGGAGACCCTACCTAGGGGTGTAAACGAGTCGAGTCGAGCTCGAGTATTGCTGAGCTCGACTCAAACTCGAAAACTTTCAAAGTCAACTCGACTCGAAAACTCGCGAGCTTAAAATTATCAAGCTCTACTTGAACTCAAAATATAATATTGAAACTCGACTCGAACTTGAAAAGGCTCGAACTCAAAAAAAAATTTAAGAGCTCGATTAAAACTTGAGAGTCGAGCTCGATTCAAGCTCGATTCTGAGCTCGATTCAAGCTCGACATTGCCCCAAGCACAAAGATGCTTAAACCTATTCTCCCCCATCTTTTTTTATATAAGTTACCAACCCCGAGCTGCTTGTTTGCTATTGCTGTGGGATTGCATAACGTTCCTCCACTTTCTTTCTTCCTCTCTCCTTCAACAACAGTCGAGATGAACACATATTGTGTTTCATGTGATTGCCGACCTTAATCCTTGAGATCAAACAAATATGTCCTTAGCTTCATGCTATGTAGAAGTTGAAAATTGGGAGATGAGAGAAGTAGGTTGGTTTATTGTTCACACCAACTCATACATCAAAAACCATTCTTTCTCGGCTGGCTAAACTTCCATATCTAGATGGCACACAAAATTTGTTTGATGAAACGCGTTAAAGAACTTCTCAACCTATGGAATAAGGCCTCACCATTATTGGGTTCTTGAGTTCAAAGTAAGCTGACTTGAGTTGCTGGTTGATCACTATTTACTTGTAAATTCGAATACTCCATTATATATGAAAGAAAAGAGATTATTTGAGTAGAAGAAACAGTGCTTAATACTTAACATCCCTTCCGGAATCCATCACCTTTGGACTTGGTTTCGAAAGCAACCGGTTTCTGGGACTCCTCTTTGCTCATCGGATAACCAGCTGGTGACGCAGTCACATAGGGTTTCGGCGCAGTGGATGTTGACGGTGCTGGGTATGCAGCTTATGGATCGTTCAAAAAGAACTAATCCATGTTAATATTGTTGGGTTTTCCAAATAAAATTGGGTTAATTATGAAGTTGGTTATCAGAATAATTAATGTTTTTAAGATACTTACAAATTGGTCACCAAAATTGATTTAAGAAGAATGGTTAATCATAAATGAATGAACATAAACGAACATAACCGAACGAACATAAACGAACATAATCGAACGAACATAACCGAACGTTCACGAACGTAAATGAACGAACGAGACCTATGTTCATGTTCGTTCATTTAATTAAACGAACACAAAATCTTGTTCATGTTCGTTCATTTTATAAATAAACGCACATAAACGAACTTCCCGCCGCACGGTTCATGAACGGTTCGTTGAACGTTCAGTTCATTTACAGGCCTAGAATTAAGCCGGTGTTATTAATTGTTTGCAGACAGATATATTGGACTAAAATGTAAAATATTCGTTCCATAATTACACAACTAGAGATTTGTAGGGTGGACAGGAACGTTGGAGCAAATTAATATTAATTATTTGAAGTTCTGGGTTCAAGTATCAATAATGTTTAGAAGTATGAGCATATGAACAAATACTCTCTTGTTTATCCCAAATTAATTAAAAAAATATTTTAATTATTAATAATATATAAATTTTGAAATAATTTATATTTTTTAATATTGGTCTCTATTTTTTTAAAATAATTTGAAGTGATATATAAATTACTACTCTATATGTTATAATACTAAATAAATAGATATTGTCACTCTCTTACTAAGCCACCAACCCATATTAAAATTCTCATGACCTTCCCAACTTCAAATTGTTTTACGTCACTCTCATAACGTGATTTGTTTTTAAAGAGGTAAAAGAAAAATGGAAAGTAATCTGGAAAATAAAACACTTTCGGCCAAGCTCTAATCCTTACAATAAGTCGAATACATAGAAGCAATATAATAAATGAAACAAAAATTATATTATATTTTAAAAAATGTAAATTCAAATGTGTTTAATCTCTAATTTAAAGGGAAAAATATATTGTTCCATACCATGCTCTAAATTTCCTTTACCTTCTGATATCGAATTATAATAAATTTATATAAGAGAAAACATAATCTAATTAATAAACATTCACTCAAAATTAAGTACAACCAGTCTAAAATATTAGATCCAACAGACAGATAATAAAGAGGGAAAATGCTTATAGCTAGGGTTGAGGTTGGCGGGACATTATCCACACCAGTGATGCTTATAAGCTGGGACGCCGCACCAATCATCTCATCGTCATTCGTCGGTGCCCTTAGATCGCGATGTTTATGGAGCATTTCAACCGTATCGAACCAAGACAAACAACCTACCACCGTAGTTCACGGCGGTTGCAGTTAGCTCCGGTCTTCCTCCACCGCTTGTCAAACTGTTATTCTAACCAGTTGGTCATACTTTGACCAAGCTGTGTGAAAAACCGTTGAAATTCAAACATCTTTTGCAAACTGGCAATCACGAACAGCATGGCAGAAAGTTTCCACCTCCGGTGAACAATAGGGACGTAGGTTAGATGCAGCAACCCTTTCGGTGAAAAGATTAGCCATTTTAGGAACGCAGTTAAAAAGAATCTTCAAATTGAATTTCTATTTTACTAGGGATTTATAATCAAATTATATAAACATTCTCACATTTTATTTACTGATTTTATTTTTATCAACTGAATTGATACCAGTTAACACTAAATTTAATTTCATATTTTACATAGATAATCAAGAAATCAAATCGAATATTTAAATACATGAACAAACGAATAGCATATTTCAAAAGAAACTTATTAAAATATAATTCTGATCCAAAAATAAATGATAAAAAAATTCTAAATAATGAAAAAGACTAAATCACATCATTTTATTTGGGTAAATCTTATACTTCTTTATCACATCAAATTAATTTTTCAAATTGTGGTTTATACATAAATATAATTTATTGGAATATAAATAAAATAAATTTAACATGAACCAAACGACTTCAGTGATTAAATTATTATTATTCATTAAGGTCAGAGTTCGAAAGTCTTTAAATAATTATTATATTATATTTACCCTATATTAATTAAAAAATAAAATAAAATTTAAAAAATTCAAAATTAATACATATAAAAATATATAAAGATAACTATTAATAAGCACAATTGACGAGATATTATTGTACGAACCAAACGACCTCAACGATTATGAGATTTATTGTTATCTCTTGAGGTCTCAGGATTTAATATCACATATGTAAAGATAAAAACATTCATTATCAAATGGTTAAAAATCTTTATCTAATTAGAATAATTTAAAAATAAGGTATTGTATCTAAAATTATATTTAAAAAATAATTTTGATGAAGGAGAGGGTAAAATGAGTAATAATTTACCCAAAAAATACGTTCCCATTTCTCCAAGTTCTCATTCGTATTAATTCATCGTTCTCTCTCTTTTTTCCACATAGACTAGGCCTTTGGCAAAACTCGGTAAACACTAGCATAAAAACAAACGACAAACAAGATGCATGAGCCACCACCACAATACCAACTTTTTAAATTCACTCTTTCTACTTCTTTCACAACCTTCATTTTTTTTAACAACAAACAATCCTGAAATTCCTTTTACCTTATTTTGGTTTTAATCCTTAAAAAAACCCTATTTTTGTCTCCTCGATTTCTACGCTATCTCAACCACCACCTTTGCTTTCCCTTTCTCAGGTACCAAACATTGATTAAAACAATGACTTTTTCTATCTGTTTTTTGTGTATTAATCTTATTCTCTGTAATGGGTTGTTTTTGCTTTTTATGGTCATGGAGTCCTTCCATTTTTTTGGCTTTGATGCGCTTAAAGAAGGTTTTGCCATTGTGGATTTCCTTTTTTCTCTTTGATTTTTGTGTTTTGGGGGTTGGGTGTTTTTGTTCTCTTGTGTTTTTCACCGCCTTCGCTTGCATGAAAGGTGGTAGGTTGGTGGGGTTGACTTGTTTTCGAGGGTAAGATAATTGAGATTTTTATTAGGCAGACTCATTGGACATCTTTGTTAGCTTCACACGATAAAAGTTTTGGCTTTGCTTTATGCAAAATATGATGATTTTTTTTATTTATATAAAAAAAAACTACGGCTGAGCTTCGTGTCATCTTGCCCCCTTATCCGATGCCTGATTAACTTTTAGAAGTGAATCAATGAATGCCATTTCACCTTATTAGGGGTATTAGGGGTTGAGACGACGACAACAACAATAAAATTCTATTCTCATATGCAATGAGGGTAAAGGGAGGTAGGGTCCCAACGTGTCAGGTTGAGAGACCATCAGTAATTAAAAAATTAAAAATAAAGATAAAATGCAACACATGTATAAATAAATAAATAAATACATAGTTGAAAGAGAAAATAACCTCAGTGACCAAAAATCCCATATAATATACGATTTTAACCAACTTTTTCCGGATTTGCCAAAATGACCAACAAAATCGCAATGCGATCGCTAATTCGCAACGCGATCTCCATTATCGCAAATTCGCGTTGCATTTTCGCAATGCGATAGTTGAAAATCGTGTTGCGATGGTCTACAGTGTCGTTGCGATTTTCCCAATTCGCAATGCGAATAAGTAAATCGCAACGCGAATTGGGAAAATCGCAATGCGATACTGACTATCGCAATGCGATAATACAAAATCGCAACGAGATACTTACTTTCGCAACGCGATACTGACTTTCGCAACGCGATTCTGACTTTCGCAACGCGATAATACATAATCGCAATGCGATTTTCAAAGCGCCATTAGTATCCTGGCCAAGTATTTTTTTTTTAAATTCCAAACACGAATATTAATATATTGGAACACTGAACCGTCCACAGTATATCCCGTAATCGCAACTCATAACCTAAAACCTAAAATCACAACTCAGTCCCATCTCCATCTCTCACTCTCTCACCCATCTCCGACGAAATCTGTCCTCATCTCCGGCGAAATCCGTCTATCTCCATCTCTCAGAGCCACCCTCACAATCAGAAATGGAAAATCAACCAAATCAACCAACGAGGGTTAGTTTTTTTAATTATTTTCTTTTTGAAATTTTTGCATTATTATTAGGTTTTTCATATTGAAATTGATGATAAGTTTACTGGTAATTTCAATAATAGATTAACCATTTCACTTAGATTGCTTATTAAATCAACCGAGAATCGCAACGCGAAATGCAAATCGCAACGCTATTTTAGTTTCGCGTTGCGATAGTCAAATTCGCGTTGCGATAGTCATTTTCGTGTTGCGATTTTCATTTTCAGAAACTATTCTTCTTCTGCAAATTGAAACTTGAATGAATTGCATTACTTCAACCAAAAAACAAAGACAAATACGAAATTCACAGTGTTGCAAATTTAAGTTTGAAGAATAAACTAATACTCTTTATGTTTATTATTGTTTTTGGTATATCTTCACAGTGTAGTTTTTGGTATATCTAATTTAGTATGTTTATTGTTTTTGTAGAACTTTTATTCGGCTCAATTGACCTTGAGAAATAAAGTCAGCCTGGCCAAAACAATTGCGTCGAAGCTTTCACCTGCACAAAGAAAAATGTTTGAGGATACATGCTTCGGGCCATGGCTGAAAGTACAACATCCCGGTGGAGATGCGATGTTGACACACCTGTTTCTTCAAACCATGACTAGCGATCTACCAGAGACTATACAACGTCGTGATGAAGAGATATGGTTTGATTTTCCACCGGCATATACGTGTTTTGGGCGGGAGGAGTTTTGCTTAATCACCGGTCTACGCTTCGGACACGATGATGTAGGTCGGTACACTAGACACATTACCCGCCCATCATGGCTATCCCGGGTTTTTCCTGAGCTGGAGAGGCCGAGTCTACACGTAGAAGACCTGACAAGATTGTTGAATAATAAAGATGGTTTTACTCGGATGGATGACGTCGACGTTGTCCGAGTATGCCTTCTAATTCTTTTGCATGTCGGCTTTTTAGGTAGAGAGGCTAGACAACCTATTCCAAATGATCTAATCAAATTGGTAGAAGACCTAAATGCGTGGAACCTGTTTCCGTGGGGCTCGTATTTATGGAAAGCTACATGGAATAAGTTATCGTCTGCCTTGGATGATCGAAAAAGTTTGCATGGCGATGGTTCCAAATACACTTTGACAGGCTTTATTTGGGCCTTTAAGGTAAGAATTTTTATATGATGTTTCCAAAATTATAAGTAATTATTTAACAATTACTAATGTTTGTTATTATATTGTTTGTAGATTTGGATATTTGAGGCCTTTCCCGCCATGAAGACATATGCAATAAAAACTTCAAATGATATTCCCAGGGCTATTTCCTGGAAGAGGAAACGGACCTTGCAATGGGAAGATTTACTACGGTATACGACAATAAATAATGTAAGTTAACATAAATACTACCATATGTTTATAAACAAGTTATTACTAGTACACGTTTAACTTTGTTTGAGCTTTTATATTGTTAGGAGGCCAACACTCCTCTACAGAGGCTGACACCCACGGAAGCTGAGCTTGCCACTGATTGGTGGCAAGCTAGTAAGCGTTTTTTTGATGGAACGGTTGATGAGCAGCCTCCACTTCGGGAGCCATCACCTCGCCCAGAGCTATCACCTCACCCAGAGCCATCATCTGATCGACCCGACTATACACCTCCACAACGACAACCATCACCTATTCTGTCACATCATCGAGCCTCTTCTCCACCATCACCGCAAGATAGGCGACCGGCAAAGATGCCACGACGTTTATCTCCCTGTTCTCCACCTCCACCTCAATGGGATGAGTTAGGGGAGTTACGTGATGAGGTCAATGCCTTGCGTGAGAAGGTCGGTACTTTACGCAAAGACGATGGTGCATGGCGTGTTGAGGTGTCTACATTACGCGGTGAGGTAACCGCTCTACGTGAGATGGTAGCATCGTTGCAGAATGAGGTTCATACTCTACGCAACGAGGTAAGTTTAAGATTTTTCATACTCGTAATTCATTCGGTTGCTGCCAATACTGCTAAACTGTTTTTGTTAGTATTTGTTTTTGGTTTTGTTTTTGTCTTTTGGTTGAAGTAATGCAATCAATTCAAGTTTCAATTTGCAGAAGAAGAATAGTTTACTTTCGCAACACGAAAATGACTATCGCAACGCGGAAATGGCTATCGCAATGCGAAATGAAAATCGCAACGACAAAATCGCAACGCGAAATGAAATCGCAACGACAAAATCGCAACGCGAAATGAAAATCGCAATGCGATTTGTGTTTCGCGTTGCGATTTTGTCGTTGCGATTTCATTTCGCGTTGCGATTTTGTCGTTGCGATTTTCATTTCGCATTGCGATAGCCATTTCCGCGTTGCGATAGTCATTTCGCGTTGCGATTTTAAGTTTCGTGTTGCGAAAGTAAACTATTCTTCTTCTGGAATGTTTATATATGTTGTCCTTTTAAATGTTTATATAAGTGCTTACTTCTGGAATGTTATCTGAGCATTTTGTGAACTATGATAGAATAATGATTTGGGTGAATACAATGCTAGTTTGAAACATATTTGTCTTTGTTTAATATCATGTCTGTTTATTTACTGATTTATGTATTAATTTTTTTAGCGGCCCGATAAGGTGGATGCTTTACGTCGGGTTTTCCTTGCACGACGGAGTTCACGCATCAGACGGCGTGGACGTGCTATTACGTCTCCGTTCACCCCAATGGTGCGAAGACTCCGCAAGAAGAAGCCCGACTCACCGGTCATCCCTCAAGAGTCCCCTCCAATCGTTCAAGAGGCCCCTATTCTCCCTCAAGATTCCCCCCACCGTTCAAGAGGCCACTGTCATCGTTGAAGAGGTCCCTCCCACCATTCCAGAGCCCGATTCACATGGGGTAATATATCGAAGTATTGAGAAACCCCCACCGATTCCGGACATGATGGATGAGAGTTGGCTCTCGTATGAGTTACCGGCTAGTACCCTTCCGGTATCTGAAGTGGAGAGGAGACAACTACCGGAAACAATTGTGGATAATACCCTTTGGGCTAAGACCGCAGTTGATTTTTATCTACATGAGCGGAGCCAAGGGTGTTACACTGACATCAGCAAACTCAACGATGAAATGTTTTTGTTGCTTGATCGGTCTTGGTGGAGTGTGCTATTAGGGGTTGAAGACAGTGGCTATTTGGATGGGGAGGTAAGTCTTATATTTGTCTTATATATGATTTTGATTAATTTGTTTAAAAATTAATGTAATTCACTAATATATGTATTTTTTTGTAAAACAGCATATCGATGTGTGGGTGTCACGTCTACTAATAATAAGGAAGCTTAGGAAAAATAAAAAAAAATTCGCTATATACAATAATGCCGACGGCTTTTCACGCAGTTCACTTGAAGAATCAACGAGATGAATCATTTTTGTTGGGCAATGGACAAGCTAAACTTTATCCTGTATGGTGGGAGGTCGATAAGGTTAGTGTTTATTTTTTAAATTTTTTAAAGGTGTTCATAAATAAGTGCGCAAATAAATGAATTATTACTTATGATCGCAGGTGTTTATCCCTGTTTTGGAACGTCGTCACTGGCTTCTCGTCCAACTTCAGCTCCCATCCCTGAAGATAATAGTGTATGACAACATGATCAATTACATATCACTGTCTGATTTGAGAGATATTTTCAAGGGATGGAGCTCTCATTTGGCTAAATTCTTGGATGAAATTAAGTATTGGAGTCATTCTGGACACAAGAAGCCAAAGAAGTTCAATGTCACAGTTGTCAGAGACGAGACCACGCCACAGCAATCGCTGGGAGCCATAGGGGATTGTGGTCCTCTCGTATGCCTTTGCTTGGCACGTTTGACGACGGGAAGCACAGAGTTTTTACCTCCCACTGATAGAGATAGAGCTGCAGTAGGCTTGTGGTTTCGGCATTATATGGCTAGAGCAATATATTCGAGACGCTGCCTACCTGCATCCGCGTTATGAAAGTGTCCATTGTTAATTGGTAAGTCAAATGCAAGTTTTGTTAACATATATACTCCTTTTGGTTTGAAAATGTTTGGTTAAGTACCTAGAATTCAATAATTTGTTGTTTGTAGGTTTTAGATGTGTAGGAAGTCTTGTTTGAGCAAATGTTTGGTTTCTGTAGGTTAATCCTTAAGTGAGCTGCGTGAAATGGATGTACGGGGTCACAAAGTTGTTGATTCATTGATTCAATAATTGATGAAGAAATAAGAATTATTATTATTTTTTGATTGTTTAATTGATTTGTAAAAGATGATTTGTAAATGTTGATTTGTTTAATCGATGTGTACATAATTTGTGTTGAAATGTAATAGTTGATTTGTTGATTTTCAATCTGCTTTATGTTGAAGGCAAAACAGACTATCGCAACGCGAAATGGCTATCGCAACGAGAAAATCGCAATGCGAAATGAAAATCGCAACGAGAAAATCGCAATGCGATTTTCATTTCGCATTGCGATTTTCTCGTTGCGATAGCCATTTTCACGTTGCGATAGCCATTTTCGCGTTGCGATAGTCAAATGAATGTCTAATAAGTGATAACAACTGAACAGATCATAGCAATGTTCAAACTCAAGTTACTAATACATGCCTAACTGAAAATGTTAAAAGTGCACACATAAAATACACATAATGCAAGTTTTGTTAACATATATACTCCTTTTGGTTTGAAAATGTTTGGTTAAGTACCTAGAATTCAATAATTGTTAAAAGTTTATGCATGTTAATCCTCGTTGCCTTTTTCATTTCGCATTGCGATTCTATCGTTGCGATTTGCATTTCACATTGCGATGGTCAAATGATTGCCTTTCGCAACACGATTCTGACTTTCGCAACGAGATAATACAGAATCACAATGCGAGTTTCAAAGTTCGCAACAGGTTTTAGTTTCGCAAGCCAAATTTTTTGTGTATATATATACGCAGCATCAACAACTCATAACCTAAATCCCTAAATCGCAACTCATTCCATCTCCATCTATCACTCTCTCCGGCGACATCCGTTCCTATATCCAACGACATCCTTCCCCATCCGGTAACAGGTCTTAGTTTCGTATCTCGTTTGTTTAGTTACAAACATGAAATCATCTAATGTTGATCATGTTTGGATAGATTTGTGTTTTGGAGGGTTATGGAAGAATGTTCATGGTGTTTTACAATATATGCCTTTACCCATGAATCTTCAACTAAAACTGTCATTAAAGAAGTTAACTTATGAAACCCTAATGTTACATGTTTCAAAGAAATTGAATTTAGAGCCCCTAAGTGGATTTAGGCTATCTTATCAGAGAAATGGTAAAGTTTATTTGTTAACCTACAATGAAGATGTTGAACGATTCATTGCTTACATTAATATTTCAAGTGATGATGTTACATTGTATGTTGTTGAACCTAGAAGTAGTATTGTTGGGTCAGTAGCGGGTAGTAATCAACTAAGTGGGTCTCAAAACCCACAGCCTTTCACTAATCCAAATCCAAATCAACTTTCAGCACCAAATTCCGGTTTTCGTATTGACCAATTAGACGATGATGAGCCAAGAGAAAAAATTGTGAGTACTAGTCAGTATTCGAAATTTAATCTGCGTGTAATGATTTTGATATTGGTCAATACCTGAATTTTGATGATGAAACACCCGTTGCCGAGGAAGATGTTGTTGATGATAATGAGGAGGAAGTTACGACTGTGAATGAACATGTTGAACATCCATTCTGTAATTCATATAATCCTGAAGAAGAAAAAGAAGAAGAAAAAGTCCCCGAAGAAAAGAAAATACCACGGGAGTATAACTGTAATATGCCAGAATTACTTCAGCTACCGGAAGAAGAGTTGGCAAAGAAAGCAGTTGATTGTTACACAAAAGTTATTCGTATCAAGAAAGATGATTGTTTTGATACAAAGGAAGAATTGAAGATAGCTTTGTATACGAAATGTGTGGAAGATGGCTATCAACTAAAAGTTAACAAATCAAGCAAAGATCGTTTCGAAACAAGGTGTACGATTGACAAAAACTGTACGTGGCGTATGATTGCAAAGAGGATAAAAGATTGCACAATGTTTCAAGTTAGGACTTTTATTGATAAACATACATGTTCAAGAACCCAAGTTTTTCCTCACCATAGACAGGCAAACAAAAAGGTGTTGGGTGGTTTTCTGTCTGAGTTAATGTTTTTGAATGGCAGGGTATATCGGGGACATGAAATTATGACTGACATGAATGCTCGGTTCAAGATTAGTATATCATATTCTCAAGCTTGGAGAGCCAAATGTTATGCCTTGGAATTGTTGAGGGGGTCGCTAGAAGCATCGTTTGCCCAACTGCCAGCTTATTGTCACAATTTAAAGCTGAAAAATCCTGGGTCGGTAACTCATATCAAAACAGATAGAGATGGACGCTTTGAGTTGCTGTTTATCGCCATTGGTGCTGCGGTTAGTAAATCAATATAATTATGTTGACCCATTTCTGTTAGTTACATGTATTTCACATTTAAATGAATATATTTCTTGTGTATATTATTTTGTAGATTCGTTCGTTTATTACTTGCATGCGCCCAGTTATTATAGTTGACGGAGCACATTTGAAAGGTCGATACCTTGGAGTAAACTTATTAGCAGTAGCCATGGATGCTAACAATGGGATATTGCCAATAGCTTACGGGGTTGGCAAATCTGAAACCTCTGATTCATGGACATGGTTTATGGGGCATCTTAGGGATTGCATAGGTCCTATTAGCAATCTGACAATCATATCCGATAGGGCAAACTCAATTGACAATGCTGTTAGAAGGTGTTTACCAGATGCTTTTCATGGACTTTGTGGTGTTCATTTGTATAGAAATCTAAAATCAAGGTCTGCTGGTATAAAAAAGCACAAATGGACATACTGGAATGCTGTAAAGGCTTATCGGGAAGTGGATTTCAATAAGCATATAAACTGTTTAAGACATGTTTTGCCTCAGTGTGCTCAAACACTAGAAGATGTCGGGTTTGAAAGATGGTCAATAGTACATCAACTTGGAGCAAGATATGGTTTCATGACGTCTAATAGTGCAGAATCAATTAACGCTCTAAGTCGTCATTCTCGGAAATTACCCATTACTATGTTAATGGAGTTTTTTCGAGCCTCTATTCAACAGTGGTACTACAAGAAAAGAAACCATGCAGGTATTATTTCTTTGAATTCGTAACTTATCATATATTTTACTAAGTATTATTTATTTAAATTTACAGGAACATTGGAACATCGTGTTACACCATGGACTGAAAAAAAGATAACGAAACGTGTTGTGAAGTTAACGTCATGGAGAGTTGAACCATGTTCAAACACTTTGTTTGAAGTACTGGATAATAACTTAAATGGGCTTGTCGATCTAAATGCAAGGACGTGTAGTTGTATGAAATGGCAAACATCTGGTTATCTGTGTGGCCATGTTATAAAAGTTGCTCTTCATCTAAACCAAGATGATTCAAGCACATACGCTATGGATTGCTACACTACAGAAGTATATCGACAGACTTATGCCGAGATTGTCTACCATATTTCACATCCTTCTGAGTGGGACATACCAGATGACTTACAAACAGTTTTGCCACCAGCCATGGACAGAAGGCTACATGGCCGACCAAAAAGTCACGATCGTATACCGTCTAAGGGTGAAGAGAAGAAGAGATCGACATGTAGTCGGTGCAAGGAAAGTGGTCATACAAGGTTGACATGTGGATCACCAGTGCCATCACAATCATCTTTTCCTCTACCAAAATATGGATCATCATCAAAATCCAAAGCTCATATGGTGTCAAGAAAAAGGCAATCAAAATCGCAATCATCTTTAAAATCCCAATCACAACTGGCTTCACCTTTTGGGACTGTTAACTTAGGTGATTTTTAAATGCAAACGTTGTATTATGTAGATTTTATGTGTGAACTTTTAACATTTTTAGTTAGGCATGTATTAGTAACTTGAGTTTGAAAATTGCTATGATCTGTTCAGTTGTTATCACTTAATAGGCAATCATCTTAATGTCTATCGCAACGCGGAAATTACTATCGCAATACAAAATGAAAATCGCAACGAGAGAATCGTAATGCGAAATGAAAATCGCAACGCTAATTTCGCAATGCGAAATGAAAATCGCAACGAGGGAATCGCAATGCGAAATGAAAATCGCAACGCGAATTTAATTTCGCGTTGCGATTTTCATTTCCGCGTTGCGATTCTCTCGTTGCGATTTTCATTTCGCATTGCGATAGTACTTTTTGCCTTCAACATAATGCAGATTGAAATCAACAAAATCAACCATTACATTTCAATCAATTAAACAAGCACAAATAAGAATTATGTTAACATCAATTAAACAAATCAACTTTTACAAATCACCTTTTACAAATCAATTAAACAATCAAAAAATAAGCAATAATTATTAGAGAAAATAACACTTCTACTATTGAATCAACTTTTGCAGCCATACATCATTTTCACGCAGCTCACTTCTGAGATTAACCTGCATAAACCAAACATTTGCTCAAACAACACTTTCTACACATCTAAAACCTACAAACAACAAATTATTGAATTCTAGGTACTTAACCAAACATTTTCAAACCACAAGCCTATAAACATACCAATTGTTTATGGACATTTTTATAACGCGGATGCAGGTAGGCAGCGTCTCGTATATATTGATCTAGCCATATAATGTCGAAACCACAAGCCTACTGCAGCTCTATCTATATCGGTGAGAGGTAGATACTTTATACTTCCTGTGATCAAACGGTCCAACGCCAAGCATACGAGGGGACCACAATCCCCTCTGGGTCATTTCGTTTGTTGTGGTGCGGTCTCGTCTCTGCTAACTGTAATATTGAGCTTCTTTGGCTTCTTGTTTCCAGAACGAGTCCATCCAAGAATTTAGCCAAATAAGAGCTCTTAAATCAGCCAATGATATGTAATTTATCATGCTGTCATATACTATTGCCTTAAGGGATGGGATCTGAAGCTCGACGAGAAGCCAATAGTTACGTTCCAAAACAGGGATAAACACCTACAATCATAAGTAATAATTCATTCATTTGCGCACTTATTTATGAATACCTTTAAACTCAATCTAAAATAAACACTAACCTTATCGACCTCTCACCATGCAGGATAAAGTTTAGCTTGTCCATTGCCCAACGCAAATGATTCATCTCGTTGATTCTTCAAGTGAACGGCGTTAAAAGACGTCGACATAATTGTATATCGTGTATTTCTTTTATTTTCCTTAAGTTTCCTAATTATTAGAAGACGTGACACCCACACATCGATATGTTGTTTTACAAAAAAAGACATATATTAGTAACTTACATAAATTTACAAAAAAACAATCAAATGAAAATATAAGAAAAATATAAGACTTACCCCTCCATCGAAATAGCCATTGTCTTCGACCCCTAATAATACGCCCCACCAAGACCGATCAAGCAACAAATAGATATCATCATTGAGCTTGCATATGTCAGTGAAACACCCCTGGCTTCGCTCATGTAGATAAAAATCAACTGCGGTCTTAGCCCAAAGGGTGTTATCCAGAATTGTGTCCGGTAGTTGTTTCCTCTCCTCTTCAGATACCGGTATGGTACTGGCTGGTAACTCATACGAGAGCCAACTTGAATCCATCATGTCCGGCACGTCAGAGGGTTTCTCAAGAATCCTACATATGACGCCATGTGAATCGGGCTCTTGAATGGTGGGAGGGACCTCTTCAACGATGACAGTGGCCTCTTGAACGGTGGGAGGGGACTCTCGAGGAATGATAGGGGCCTCTTCAACGATAGGAGTGGACTCTTGAGGGATGACAGGCGAGTCGGGCTTCTTCTTGCGGTGTCTTCGCACTATTGGGGTATACGAAGACTTAATAGCACGTGCACGCCGTCTGATGCGTGAACTCTGTCGTGCAAGAAAAACACGACGTAAAGCATCCACCTTATCGGTCCGCTAAATAATTAAATACAAATATCAGTAAATAAACAGACATGATATTTAAACAGTGAAAACAAAGATAAATATATTTCAAACTTTCAACCAAAAGACAAAACAAAGACAAATACTAACTTCACAGTGTTAAAGTAAAAAGTTTAGCAGTTTTGGCAGCAACCGAATAAATTTACTAAGCAATCTAAGTGAAATGGTTAATTTAAGTGAAATTACGAGTAAATTTATCATCAAGTTAAATATGGAAAATCTTAAACTTACCTCGTTGCGTAGAGTATGAACCTCATTCTGCAACGATACTACCATCTCACGTAGAGCGGTAACCTCACCACGTAAAGTAGACACCTCCACACGTCATGCACCATCGTTATTAAGTAGAGTACCGATCTCCTCACGCAAGGCATTGACCTCATCACGTAACTCCCTTAACTCATCCCATGGAGGTGGAGAATAGGGAGATATAAGTCGTGGAATCTTTGCCGGTCGCCTATCATGAGGTGATGGTGGAGAAGAGGCTCGATGATGTGACGGGATAGGTGATGGCTCTCGTTGTAGAGGTGTATAGTCGGGTCGATCAGGTGATGGCTCTCGAAGTGGAGGAAGTGAAGGCTGCTCATCATTCGTGCCATCAAGAAAACGCTGACTAGCTTGCCACCAATCAGTGGCAAGCTCAGCCTTCGTGGGTATCAGTCTCATTAATGGAATGTTGGCCTCCTAAAAATATAAAAACTCAAACAAAGTTAAACGTCTACTATTAATAACTTGTTTATATATGATAGTATTTGTGTTAACTTACATTATTTATTGTCGCATATGGTATTAAGTCTTCCCAATCCAACAGACGTTTCCTCTTCCAGGAAATAGCCCTGGGAATATCATTTGAAGTTTTTATTGCATATGTCTTCATGGCGGGAAAGGCCTCGAATATCCAAATCTACAAACAATATAATAACAAACATTAGTAATTGTTAAATAATTAATTATAATTTTGAAAATATTATATAGAAATTCTTACCTTAAAGGCCCAAACAAAGCCTGACAAAGTGTATTTCGACCCATCGCCCCGCAAACTTTTGCGGTCATCAAAGGCAGACGACAACTTAGTCCAGGTAGCTTTCCATATATACGAACCCCACAGAAACAGATTCCATGCATTTAGGTCATCTACCAATAATATTAGCTCCTGAGGAATAGGTTGTCTGGCCTCTCTACCTAAAAAGCCGGCATACAAAAGTAGTAGAAGGCATACTCGGACAACATCGACGTCATTCATCCGAGTAAAACCATCTTTCTTATTAAACAATTTCTTCATGTCGTCGACGTGTAAGTTCGGCTTCTCTATTGACTCATCAGGAAAAACCCTGGATAACCATGATGGGCGGGTGATATGACGAGTGTACCGGCCTACATCATCGTGTCCGAATCGTAGACCAGTGATTAAGCAGAACTCCTTCCGCCCAAAACAAGTATACGCCGGTGGAAAATGAAACCATATCTCTTCCTCACCACGTTGTATACTGTCGGGTAGATCGCTAGTCATAGTCTGAAGCCACAAATGGGTCAAACTAGCATCTCCACCCGGATGCTGTACTCTCAGCCATGGCCCGAAGCAGGTTTCTTCAAACAATTTTCTTTGTGCAGGTGAAAGCTTCGAAGCAATTGTAGTGGCTAGGCTAACTTTATTCCTTAATGTCAATGAAGCCGAAAAAAATTTCTACAAAAAACAATAAACATACCAAGTTAGATATACCAAAAACTACACTGTCAAGATATACCAAAAACAAAACAATAAACATAAATAGTAGTTTATTCTTGAAACTAAAATTTGCAACACTGTTTTTGTCTTTTGGTTGAAATGAAAATCGCAACGAGATAATGAGAATCGCAACGCGGAAATGACTATCGCAACGATAGAATCGCAACGCGAAATGACTATCGCGACCAGACAATCGCAACGCGAAATGAAAATCGCAACCGCGAAATAAAAATCGCAACGCGAAATGAAAATCGCAATGCGATTTTTGTTTCGCGTTGCGTTTTTTATTTCGCGTTGTGATTCTCTCGTTGCGATAGTTATTTCCGCGTTGCGATTTTCATTCTCGAAACTATTCTTCTTCTGCATTACTTCAACCAAAAGACAAAACAAAGACAAATACTAACTTCACAGGCTAAACAGTTTAGCAGTATTGGCAGCAATCGAATGAATTTAATAAGAAATCTAAGTGAAATGGTTAATCTATTATTGAAATTACCAGTAAACTTATCATCAATCTCAATATGAAAAACCTAAAATAATGCAAAAATTTCAAAATAAAAATAAAAAAACTAACCCTCGGAGGTTGATTTTCCATTTCTGAATGATTGTGAGGGATTTTTGACTGTGAATGGTTGTGAGGGATTTCGCCGGCGATGGGGACGGAAATCTTCGGAGATGGGGACGGATTTCGCCGTAGAGAGTGAGAGATGGAGATGAGACTGAGTGTTGTGATTTTGGGTTTGAGGTTATGAGTTGCGATTACTGTGACGGTTCAGTTTCCGATTTATTAAGAAAAAATTCGTGTTTGGAATTTGAAAAAAAAAATACGCGTTAATACGAATGGCGCTATGTAAATCGCGTTGCGAAAGTCAGAATCGCGTTGCGAAAGTCAGTATCTCGTTGCGATTTTGTATTATCGCATTTCGATAGTAAGTATCGCATTGCGATAGTCAGTATCGCATTGCGATTTTCCCAATTCGCGTTGCGATTTACTTATTTGCATTGCGAATTGGGAAAATCGCAACGACACTGTATACCATCGCAACGCGATTTCCAACTATCGCAACGCGAAATGCAACGCGAATTTGCGATAATGGAGATCGCGTTGCGAATTAGCGATCGCATTGCGATTTTGTTGGTCATTTTTGCAAATCCGGAAAAAGTTGGTTAAAATCGTATATTATATGGGATTTTTGGTCACTGAGGTTATTTTCTCTAGTTGAAATCTAATCCGTGCATGGGCGTTAGATATTAACCCCTTTGTTTTTCTATCCTACATTATTGAAATCAAAATCAAACGTGCGTGTAATGAGAAACTAGTTGGTTTTCAGGCTGCCGAATAGTACGTGTGGTTGATATTAGTATTTGATAACAAAAAGTTGATTAGCATCTGGGAGTTTTCACCTGGCAATTCTATTTTTCCTTGAATTTCTTGTCTAAATTAACATGGACTCGTAATTTTGATGACCTTCCTTGTGTCTCGTCCTTTTTCTCATTTTGTTATGTAGCTAAGTAGAATAGGGTGATATCTTAGTTCCTGTTTACTTATTTTATGAAGCTGTTTCCGATAACAGCCTTCTGTTTTTTCCTGCCATCTTGTTCATTTTTCAATAAGTTCTTCATTTTTCATCATTTTCTAATTGTTTAATCCACTTATAAATCACCATCTTTGATAACCTTAGGAGCACAAGCATATGGATAGATGCAAAGGACGGTCGATTTAGCCATTGTTCACTGATTAAAAGGTTGCCAACATGGTGAGCTTACGTAGACGCAGACTCCTGAGACTCTGCTCTGGTAAATTTCAGTTGAGATGTTCTTTATCTTGTATAACTAATTGCTCCTATTGATATATATGAATGATTAGGAACATTTGCTATATTGTGTTATATAAAGTGTGTCCTTCAAGTGTTTGCCTTTCTAATTGAGTAAACTATGATAGAGTATAATCAAGTTCGAGATTATGATTGAATAATATCATTCACGAAATTCGGTGACCTTTTGTAGGGAAGTGTTCCTTTTTGACTCCACTTTCTAGATTCTTTGATAATGGAAATGTCCCTGAAAGTTCAAGCCAGAATGCAAAATCAGTTAGTGTGCATCCCATGCACTCAGATTCTGCCGACCACATGCACATGGTAAGTTTGCATTAATAATCGATTTATCAGGTGTGGCATTTAATGGTTTCACATGGTAAGATTGATCAGTGTGCTGGTATCAGTTGTTTGCATACAGATTTTTTTACCATCATGTACGAACCAGGCAGCTTGCTGATATTCTTTTTACCATTTTTCCCTCTTGGGCTAGGGATGCTTGCCTAAATGGTGCCTCATTAATTTATGTTAAGATTACTATAGCCACTTTTAGTTATTAACCAGTATCTGACATTTTTAGGAATATATATTGCGGATCATAAATCATAGTGCATTTCCCCAATCTCTTGTATCTCTGCTAATTTGAATTTGGTCTTTTTTTATTTCCATATTTTACAAAGGCTTGGTAATATTTAACTAAGTAAACATCATAGAATGTGTTTATTGATGATTACTGGTAGAGATTAGATTTTACCTTCATCATTGTTTTGCTATCTGTGTTTGCATTGCAGGGGTTACAATTGCATCTTTTCATGAGATCGGTCAATATTTATGTTTGGTTTGGTAGTTATTGTTATATGAACATCCAAGCCATCTATTGGTGGCATGTGTGGTTAGTGAGCTAAAAGGTGGATCTACATGAGAAAACGTAGGTGTATGTGCTACTCACCTTTTGCCTCATTTAACAGATCTGTATGAGAATCGTTGAATAGAAAGAATTATTTCTTCACTCATAACCGATAGAAAATATGCAATTGGTAGTGATGGTAGTTTTTCTTGTGTTTGCAACTTTGTCACATATTTGATCCTTAGGATTCCTAGGTTCCCGGGCCATAAAACTTGTTTAACATATCATGGTTCCTTTTCGAGCTTGAATCATAGGATAAATATTCAGTCGTCAATCAAAATGATATTCAAGTGCCTACATATTTGGCATACTGGCCAATTGCACTCTTGATCCAGAACATGTAATTGGAAATAAGCTGTTCGCATTACAAAATCGGTTTTACTGTTTGTGGATACCCTTTGCTGTTTTGGAATTTTAATAAATATTTTGTGTTTTTTCTTTTAGTTTATTTAATTGGCATGCATCAAAATGGAGGTTCATAATGAATATATTAAGCAATCATGATTCGGATTCTTAAGTTCATGATAGATAAACGCTAAGAGACATGCACTGTTCAATTCTGTCTTTTACTACAGATTATACTTAAATGTAACTATTTAATGCTCTCTCAGAAAAGCATTGCTAAGGTTAGCTGCGGGTCACCAATCATTTCTGGTTTTGGTTCTGGTTCATCAAAAGACCATCATAATCAACCATTTCCAGGTTTGTATCTCTGGAAACACATGTTCATTTGTTCACTTATATAGTTGAAACTGAAATTTTCACTTGTTTACGGCTTGTTGTTGCCTTTTCCTCCTTTCTCTATCCCCTCCTCTCATTATTTTCTTAACTTTTTTCTTTAATGATCAACATTTTTACTGCCATGTTATTTTTGGACTTTCCTTTATATCTCCTTTTAGGCTATCCTAGAGTGCTCCTTCTGGAAAAGGACACTTGAAATAAATCGAGAAGCAATTTCAGTGGGAGTCGGTGTTTTAACTTTTACCCCTTTTTGTTAGAATAAAGAGGAACTCATATATCTCGGAACTGAGTTGATGTTGTGCCACTTCCTTATTTAAACATGTAATTACTCATTAGCATCAAAGTCTGATGCTATGAGCCGTTTTAATTTCTACATTTTGACTGATGCCTGTGTACAATCTATAATCTATAGGGCAACCAATCAAACGAAGGAAGCGACACAGAAGGAAGCATGTTCAAAACCAAGAGCCTTGTCTAATGAGGGGTGTATACTTCAAAAACATGAAATGGCAGGCTGCAATAAAAGTTGACAAGAAACAAATTCACCTGGGCACTGTTGGTTCGCAAGAAGAAGCTGCCCGCTTATATGACAGGTAGTTGACTTTTATCTTGCTTGTAATTGTCTAGTTTGATGTAAATGCAAAAACCTTTAAGCTTCATATATTGTTGTCTGATACATACAAATGGTGTTCATTTATTTTCATGCTTAACTTGGAATGAGTTAAAATCGTTCTTCATGGCTATTAATGAATTTCTTTGAAAGTGCTCATGCACATTGATGATAAATACAATGAAGTGCTACTCATATGCAAATTCCACAAAAATATAAGATGTTATGTATGAAAAAGCGGTGAGTATATGTGATTATCTTTTTGTCTCTAAAGGACTAGTAAAGAGCTGAATTTGCCTGGAATTTTTGTTTGTTTGCTTTCAGTAGTTTTCACCGGCTTTTATTTTGTCAACGAATGTAAGTAAACAGTGCTGGTTTCTATCATTTTGTAATGTGCTAAGATGGTTTCCTAGCGTTGATTTTTGGTAATATAACCGTCTTACTGAGTAACTATGTTGATAGATAGACGTTTTTATATGTAGAGCCGCTTTCATGTGTGGAAGAGAGCCTAACTTTGAGCTTTCAGAGGAGGAAAAACAAGAGCTTAGAAAGTTCAAATGGGATGAGTTTTTGGCATATACTCGACATTCAATTGCCAATAAAAGTAAAAACCTTTTGTGTACTGCTTCTCTATCCTTATTATCTCAGCTGTAATCACTTGATAACATTCAATGGGTCTATTTTGAATGATGATTACAGAATACAAGCGAAAGCTCGGGGTTGGATCACAGAAAAGCACTGAACCTGAAATAGTGGACGGTCGTGACTGGGAACAGCATACAAGGAGTTAGGAGTCAATAGCTTCTCAGCTACCAAAGAATGAGGCTGAGTAATCTGGTTTTAGTAACTAAACTCTAGTTGCAGAGTCTCCATTTTTGGGTGTATAAAAGGCCCCCTATTCAGGCAACAAGCAATGATAAATCTCATTATTATCATCTTCTGGTAAGCAGATATCTAGTGTTTAAATCCCAAATAAGTGGTAAATACTACTTGCATCATCAGCCTGCACCATTGTTATTAGACTAATCGAAGGCATGCAAAATGATTATTGCTAAAAAAAATTCTATTTAAAAAAAAGAGCATTAATCCTTATTATTCACATTAAATTATGCCAATTGTACTCTATCTCCATCTGCTATATTATTGGGGAGAACATAGGGGTTCCTTTGCTTAGTTGGCCCTGTATTTTATCTTAGTTCTATTCGGAGACGAGTAATGCGTTCGATTTACATTGATGGTAAAGTTTAGATTTCATTACATCAATTCTGCATAATCGTCTGCAAAGACTAAATAGCAAACAGCAGCAGCATAATTTAAATTCAAGCTGTAAATATTTCAGACACCATTAGGTTACATATAATGTCACTTCTAATTCTTGTTTTACAGTCTGGAAACTCCTCAACGATAAATAGAAGGAACGTTACTTACTTTCTGCAGTGCTTCCTAACATCTATATTGAGCATGTCAGGCTCTTTCTTGCTGCTGGTATGTGATGCTAACACCAACTTGAGCCTCTGCAGTTTCTACATGGCCATCATTGCAGAAGACGTGATCTTTTTCTAGGATTCTCGATTGAATCAAATGATTCCATCGCATCAAAGAATGAGCAGCTGACGGCTTCATTTTGAGCAGGCAAGCACTGCTGTCTGTTCTGGAGGCAGGCTTCATAATAATCAGGAAAAAATTGAATTCAAAAACTCAACATCTTCTATGTTGGTGATGGTTTGAGCTCAGAGTCCAATTACAGTAATTAGTTGCCTCTGGTTCTTCAAACAACTCATCAAACGATAACCGTCATCATATAGAAAGTCTGAACAGAGACAGAAATAAGCTCACTTCTTAGTATCTTTATCACTGCATGAACACATGACTAATAAAAATAGATTTCTACAATCGGAATTAAGTTGCATCGGCAAGATAATTGAAGCAAGAAGGTACTCCAAATACCTTAACTGCAACAGGTATGCTTCTTTCTACGGTGACGGTTTCATAAACATTACTAAGAATTGAGCTAGAGGACTTATCATCCGTTATAATCATTAGGTGTCCATTGCATTCTTTTGACATCTCCTTAAGGTGTAGAGTTTCCTGAACTGGAGAAATGAGCGTTCGTCTGGACAACATGATACGTCAGAGACTACATCCTCATTAACCACATCGCGTTGATTGCTTCAACATAGCTCTCAACGTCGCTGGATTGATTACGATCAGCGTAATCATCAACCCTTTTCTTCAGTTTACAAAGATTTAGTGTTTTCTGCTAAAAATTAAACGAAACATCAAACATCTTAAGCTAAAAGCAAGATATTGCTGCAATGAAGCTTTCGATCAAATTGAATTGAAATGAAACGATGACTTAAATGATCTATGTTAATGGAGTTAGAATCAGCCTTGAGTTCATACTCTCCTTGCTTGCTTGCTAGCTAAGTTGTAGTACAAATATTCCAAGTGGATCACACTAAATGTGACAAAATTTTCATAGCGAAGTTTGTAATTTTACTTGACTCTGGTGCTTGCATTTGTATAATGTTTTCCATGCATAGAAAACCATGGTTAAAATCAGTGTTTCAGCCCATGTACCTTGTAGTTTCGTTATGTTGATGATGGTTAAAATGTTGTGTTATTACTTCAACCCTTCTTCTTACACCAGCTTCGTTCATGAGGAACATTCTAAAAAAAACCTCAAAATCTTCGCCAAATTTAGCATCAAAATTTGTTTTAAAGCACAAACTTTCAGAGCAAAACGATAAATGAAAACCATCAACGTTATATTCTTAATAGCATATGTTATCTTCCATTAGGTTCCATATAACATCGCTTGTAATACTTATTTTACAGTACTAAAACCCTTCCAAGATTTTTTTAAAAAAAAGGGAACATTCTTTACATTCCGCAATAGCTAATGCATTTGCCTCGAGCACCTCTAGCTCTTTTGTTACTCCGGTATGCGATGTTTCCGCAAACTTGAGCCTCAGCAGTTTCTACATTGCCTTCACGTGGAGTCTTTTCCTAGGTTTCTCTATCGAATCGGATGATTCGATCGTACTTATGCAAGGCAGGCCGAACGCTTCATTTTCAGCAGGCAGGCACATCTGTCTGTTTCTTGTTGGACGTAAGCTTCACCATCATCAACAAGAATTGAATTCAAGAACTCATCATCCTCTCTGTTGGTAATAGATTGATCTTGAATCCAATAAGAGTTATTAGTTGCCTCTGGTTTTTCTAATAACTCATCAAACAAAGACAGACAAAAACAAAAACAAGCTCACTTCTCTTTATCTTTATCATAACCTGCATGAACAAAAGACTAATAAAAATAGATTTCTATCATCGGCAAGATATTCGAAGCCAGAAGGTATTCCAAATCCTGGAACTGCAACAACTACACTATGTTGGTTGCTTCTTTCTTCGGTGACGATTTCATCAACATCAATAAGAATTGAACTATAGGACTTATCATCTTTTTCAACAATGCTATACAGATTTTAAGTCCCATTATTGTCATTAGGTCCATTGCATTCTTTTAACATCTTGAGTCAGAGACTACATCCTCACTAACCTTATTACGTTGATTGCTACTTTCTCTGACATAGCTCTCAACAAAGATTGAAACATCAATCTTTGTAAACTGATATTATACTGACCTAATTGACCAGCATCGATTGAAACATCAACCTTTTTCTTCAGTTTACAAAGATTGCATGTTTTCTACAACAAATCAAAGGATATAAACAAAATATCAAACATCTTAAAAGCTAAAAACAAGATATTGATGCAATGAAGCTTATGAACAAATTTAATTGAAACAAAACGATGACTTACTTGATCGATGTCAATGCAGGTAGGGTCAGCCCTGAGTTCATACTCATGCATGACCCAACAAGTCTTGATTTTGCTATCATTACATTGGTTCTTGTAATAAACCAAAGTTTTCTTGGTTCCAATAACCTTTCCCGTTTCAGGGTCTACAACTTTCTGAGCATTGCCCGTGGGTTTCCAATAACCTTCACTGGTTATACGGTTAATCCGCTTACTGTTGCTGCGGTACTTATATTTTTGTGAGTATATAAAGTACTTATATTTTGGTGACTATATAAAGTACCGAAGTCTTATAGTTCCACACAGCTATATCAGTCGCTGCAGTTGCCTCTGCCCTAGCAGCCATTGCAGTGGCCACCACTTCAGCTTCTTCTTCTTCTACGTCGGGAAAACATGAACAGTCAACCAATACCGACATGGCCGTGGCATCAGCAGCAACGTTAGTAGCTGCGCAATGCATGGAGGCAGCTGAAGCCATGGGAGCCTAACGTGACCATCTTGCTTCGGTTGTGAGCTCCGCTGTTACTGTTCGTTCACCTGACAATATTGTAACTCTTACAGCTGCTACAGCTACAGGTAAAGAAATTCCGTTCCATAATCCATCTACTTGATTCTAAAGAACCTTCATTAATGGAGAAACTTTAGATATACAACAAGCTGTCAAATGAACACGTACTAGTCCAAGGTATGTGACGCATTGCTGTTGTAATTTTTTTTCTCGGACATTTGTCAAGATTTAATTTTTACTCATCTCTACTTTTAGAGATCTGATGATGAATAGCTAAGAACCCGATTCTCAAAAATCATAATACAAGTGTAACTTATGCCCATATCGATGTCTCGGATCAATCTGCAACAACACATGAATTGGTGCAGTCATATATGTTGTCTATACCATTGAATTGAGGAATAGTCTAGCTTATACAAGAACCTGTTGCAAGAACAAGCGCAGAAGGAAGGTTGCCTTCTACCAATTTACACTACAACAAGATACGGTGAGGCCCATGCATCGATGTTTGTTTTCATTGTGATGGTAAAGGGAGAGGTTTTAACCGGGCATGAAGCAAAATCCAAGAAGCAGGCTGAGTTTTCGGCAACGAAAGTTGCACATTGAAAGTTGAAGGAGAGCAAGTCAAATAGGTGCTCTATGGATATTACTCCGGCATACCATGAACTAGAAGTGCATGTGATCTATTCTTCTCACTTGCCAACAAATGTCAATGCTGTTACCCAACAAAATCATGGATCCAAAGCCAGCACGTTGCTCAATTCTAGCTCAACTTCAGGGGCTGATCGGCAGAAGGATCGAGGTGACTTTTTACTATGGAAACTTCTATCATTTAATACTTATAAATAAAATATGTTACTTTTATTGCAGATTTAGAGAGGAGGAGGAGGAGCTTTGTTTCATTACAAAACCGATGACGCAAGGGATCAAAACTGATTTTTTTATGCGATGACCAAAACTGTACGGACGAAAACATAAGGAAACATTAGCCACATATATTTCACCTAATTGGGTATATGGAGTCGCAACATGTTCAACAGTGCTCTAGTCTTTTCTGTACGATCCACTTAGAATAAACCGGAGAGAGTATATCTAGTTGCCGAGTCTCCCACCGGCTGATGACGGGGACTTCGTCACTACATTGGACAAGAGAATCACGGTCGGAGGTTTTGATCTGCAGAAACTCGATGAGTTCTTCATCAGTTGGGTGGAATCTAAACCCCTTGACTGTACTCATTCTATTTCATGCGATTTGCTGAAAAGAAACTAGTAATAATCTGAAGAAGATGAAATGAAAGAAGAGCGCTTAGGTAACTTCGTGTCAGAATGTTAACATCATATATACACACTCTCTCCTTGCTCTCTAAGTTGTAGCAGAAATATTCCAAGTGATCCCACTACACGTGTCAATTTTTATTGACTCATATAATTCCCAATATTCTTGAATCTTAATTGCTACTTCATGGGCAGGATTGTAATTTCCATTTCTATTTTGGGTAAAAATAATCTTTTGTGTTGCCAATGAATATGACGCTTTTCCCTGTATGGAATGTTTAATAGCCATCATAAAATGAGCAGAGAATTCATCCAAAGAAAAGAAAAATAATAAATGAAAAATGATGCCAAATTGTACATATTAAATGCATACAGCTCTGAGCTCCAAGTGGGTGAATCTAAGAGAGAGAACATCAGTATCATCATATACGACTATTTGCGGCTTCCGACTTCCAAAAACATGGTATGTAAGATGATCATGAAAGGGCGGTTCATGTTACCGCCACTCTACGAAAGTAAAGATACAAGAGACGAATTCCAGCGTTATCCGACCCTTGGATCTCGTGTTGATGACAAAGTGTTCAGGATATTTTCTCAATAACATAAGCAGACCATACCATGGTTTCCCCTTGGATTCGGGACCAGGACAGTCCTCCGATGTAAGATATCTTCTAACTCGGCTGTGATGCAGACATTACTGAACTGTTCAACCAACTGTAACAAGAAAGTAAGCAATCTTGTAAATATCAAGGCCCCAAAAATCATAAGACTAAGATGCAGGCAAAGTAATTCTAAAGATCTGTTTAACTTTCCAGACATCCAATGCAAATATGCCAAGGAGATCATACAACCACTAAATCATTGAATTCATAGCCACTTTAAACAAAGGGCAGTTGGGAGACAAAATAACTTGAACTATTAAAAACAATAATTCATAACAGAATAAATCTTGTTTCCCGCTCTAAATTGCAGAGGTAAAAAGAAACAAACACGAGAAGAAGAAGAAAAAGGACATATCAATCATGACATTATCATCCTCTCACAAGGGCTCTCTTCCCTGTTCTTTCCCCAATAAGTATAGATTGTATTTGTGGCCTCTTCGTAAACATGACATCAATCTGCAGAAAATGACCTAACTTTTAAGGGCACCCCTACTCTATCAAAATTTCAGAGCAAAATATAGAAGAAAACTATTTCCATGCCAAAATCTTTAAATCGTGGCAATAAGGGGAGAATCAAAAGAAAAACATGACTACAGTCAAGTCAACTATACAGGAGCGTCGTCACCAAAACAAATAATTAAAAGTAAATAGATGCATGGCCAAAGGAGTGGAATTAACATGAGTTTTAATCACCCAAAGCTTAAAACTAACCTCAGCGTGGAGTTTCTCCATGGGCATCCATTCTCCAGGACCACAAAGATCCGAAAGCACAGTAGCTACAGAAGAAACCACATCCTTTTCTTCCAACTGCATAAGTTGTTGATTATCTGATTCACGGTCAACTCTTGATCTTCCCTCTCCCTTCTTCTCTGCAGGAACTGCAGATATTACCATGTCAATGAAACGATATTTATTATCCATTAACTAAATAAATGAGGAACCTCTAGTTCCCAAGTTCAGGTAAAATATAAAGGGGGAAAATATTGATGAACTGAATGAGAACAGCATTAAGGAATGAAAGCTCAGGTCCAAGGATTAAAAACTGGTAGTGGGAGAGAGTGTATGACCAAAAAAAAAAAAAAGAGGGGTGGTACCAGAAAACAATAGAACTGGTTGATGAAATCTTATAAATAATTTTTGATACAATAAAAATCTAAAGAAACTTTTGAAATGATAGAGAGTTAGAGACAGCAATGCATAGCTGATATATCATGACTTACAACCTAAAACCTAATAGACTACATGGTAACCGGATAAAACACTTTGGCAACTAGATCTTTGCTTATTTTCAGCCTTCAGGTTGAGAGGCAGGATGTGTTAATAGTATGATTCTGTTTAAAAGATATAATCCGACTAACACCAAGTAACAGGCCTAATAACAGAGTGTCAGATGAAAAGAACAGAAGCCGATAATAGTGTTAGAAAGGCTAAAGAATGATGAGGACGCAAGTGGCAGCAGAGAATAACAAGAAGTGCCAGAAAACAAAAATTATGCCCATCATCTCTGACCGATTACGGCAATGTATAGGTTCCATAAAGTATTAAACCAGTGTCAATCAGTAGTTCCAAACATTCTGCTCTCTCTTCTACGTAGACACAGTTACTAGTTTAATTAAAGCTTCAAGATGACTACATTTGATGTTCTACAGAGTACAGACCATGCAATTCCTAAGGAGTATCTTTAACTACCAAATAAATAAAGATAACTCAAAGCCAAGACAACCCAATGAATTAGTTTGATTCTACGAAACCAGATCAAGATTCAGTAGGTGCTGCAGGTAAGCACTGCTGATAATTTACGGGATAATGCAATGGAACGCTCCTAGAAAAATGATGAGTTGATGACATAGATTAAACCAGGATATTAACAAGAATGAAGCTTAGGAAACAAAAGACCACCTAGAACAGGGTTCAGATTCAATCTAGCAACATAGTTTGAAAGCTGCAACAACGATTAAATTAACAATGCTAGTTTATGATGGCCGGAAAAACCAAGAAGAATAACATTGAAAAGAATGCACGAAGGAGCTAGTAATAGCAGAACTCAGATATAGATAGATAATCTCTAAAACAAAGATCTACCATTCTACTCGTTTGCTGTCTTACGAAAGTATACTAAAACAACAAGCAAATTCGTTTTTATATCATCAATAACTAAATATTTACAAAATGATAAACTTTAAAACGCAATGGTTGAAGAATGGAAAATTTTCTTCTTACAATTCCTTAATGACAACTACCAGGAAATAACAAAAGACAAAATTTGATCAAACAATCGCATAAATAATAAATTTTAAGGGGGAGAAAAAACAAATAGTGAATTGCATCAGCTGTAGACAATTCAGCAGCACATGGTTCACTACCAGCAGTAGGTAATTCAGCAGTGTTATCGATCAAATGGTTAGAACTGGTATTTGTCAACCCTTGACCAGTTACACCATAAAGCTTCCTGTTCAACAAAACCACAGGTAGCACGTTCAGAATTGCTGCCGTTGTCCACTGATGATTGTTGTTGTGAAACAACAAGCACAGGCAATACTCCATTAGAAACACCATTAGCAGTATTGGACTTTTCAACCTTGCATGCACTATAAGGAAAAATTGTCTCATCAAAAACAACATGACGAGAGATCAAAATTCGACCATTTTCATCCAAGCACTTATAACCCTTGTGAGATGAACTATATCCGAGGAACACACATTGCTGAGAACGAAATTCCAGCTTGTGTTTATTGAAAGGTCTCAGAAACGGGAAGCAAGCACAACCAAAGATTCTCAAATCATAATAGTCAGGCAACACTTGATAAAGTTTCTCAAAAGGAGATTTACCATATCTAAAACATCAGTTGGTAACCGATTTATCATATAAACAGCTGCTGTAAAGGCATGACTCCAAAATTTTAGTGGCAGATGTGATTGAGCCAACAAAGTCAATCCCATTTCAACCACATGTCTATGTTTTCTCTCAGCCTTCCCATTTTGTTCTGAAGTACTCGGACATGAAAGTCGATGTTGAATGCCATGATCACGAAACCATGCATACAAAGCCTGATATTCACCTCCACCATCACTTTGCACAGCTTTAATTTTATGTCCAAACTGAACTTCAACCATTTTATAGAAATGAATGAAACATTGTGCAACTTCTGACTTACGCTTAAGCAAATAAAGCCATGTATATCTACTGCATACATCAATAAACGACACATAATAAACATAACCATCAGAAGAGGTGAAAGGAGCTGGTCCCCATACATCTGAGACAAAAACTGACAAATCATTCGAGACATGGTGAGTAGCACCAGTATCTGGGTACCAAATTGCATTCGTAGCAGTCGACTGACTTGATACATTCGAAGAGGCAGCAGGTAATGTAGAAACAAATGCTGCTGATGACACATTTTGAGGAGAATTGCTGAACCGAGTATCAACAAGCAAAGAAGTAAATGATGCATATGGTAAACCATGATAAAATGGTGCTGACATTCCTAAAGTACCAGGATACACAGTGGATGGATACATAAAACCAGCTGGATAAAGAGATGGCATATAATGTGTATAAGCTTGCATTCGAGGTGAAAACGAATGAGAAAAAAGGTTATCAGCATTCATACTCAAAGATTTCTTCGCAATATCGTTATGTAGAGACTCACCAACAGTAATACCGGTGAAGTCCCTATCAAACCGATGATAACATTTTTTAACAGTATGTCCAAACTTACCACACAGCTGACACTGAGGTCGATTTGAGCCATTAAATCGTCCTCGACCTCTCCCACGATAGCTATTGCCTTGTTGCCCTCTTGCCTGAGAAGATTGTTTCTCAGTTATCTCTTCATCAGTGGAAACCTTAACTGGCACATCATCAGCACGAGTATCATTCGAATGAACCACCATGTTGGCTGAAAGACCATCACTAAGAAACATCTTATGTCGAGCTTCACAGTCAAGAAACATTTCAGTCAAAGCATCTAAGGACAAAGTATCACGAGAAGCAATAGCAATAATGGATTCAAACTCCATAGACAACCCAACAAGCACAACACTCACCTGCTCCTGCTCAGTAACAACACACCATGCTGCATTTAACATATCACAAACAGATTTTATCTTTTCCAAATATTCACTTACAGATAATCCAGCTTTCCTTTGTGAGTGCAAACTATGTCAAAGTGCAGAGATCTTAGCACTAGATTTGGCACCAAACAGTCGTGCAATGGCATTCCAAATAGTAAGGGAAGACATTAACCCTGTGAGATGAGGTAAAACATTCACACTAATTGTTGTTAACAACCAAGAGGCTAGCAACTTATCTTGCTACCTATACACAACAAACGCTGGATTTTCCTCAACTTGACCAGAATCATTTGTAATCCACTCACTCGGAACAACACTATCAGAAGAAATATATTTCATTAAGTCATAACCATCTAGTATAAGTGCTAATTGATGCTTCCAAAGTAAATATGTATTTTCAGCCAGTTTAACTATATCATGTTTGGGAATATGCTGAACAGAAAAGAGAATAGAAGGAAGACTCGAGGAATTCCCAGGTGAATTCATCGGAGAGACTACTTGTGGATCAACCATAACTACCACCATAACAACAAGTCAGAAGTAACACACCTGAGCAGACGCATTATTTGCGAGCAGTCGATCAAACCAGTAACATAGAATTACACAGCGAAAGTCAAACCTCCAGGAAACAGCGACTGATACCATGTTAAGATAGAGCTATAGTCGTAGAAGATGCGGGCGTGGTGGAGGGAAATGTTCATACCGCCTCCTAGGCTCTGTCGTCTTCCTCTTGTAGCTTGGCAAATCCCGCCTCCACGTCGCTCTCACCCGTCGTCCCCATAGGTCAATGTCGGTTTCGATTGAATTATTGATTGATTGAATGGCTTGTTCAAATAATGAGAAGGATATCGGAGTTTGCAGGAAGGTTTGTCCGCTCCGGTTTCAGTTTACCTTCTAAGATTTATCAGATTTCATAATTACCCACCGTGTGCTTTTTTTTAATAAGGCTAAAATAATCTAAAGCCCAAAGCTTAAAATATCCAACTTCGGCGCCTTTCTATTCGATAAAAGCTCAGCTTTGGTTTCTTTATTCTTTTGCTTTCTTCAAAATCAAATTGGAGCCCAAATGACCCAAGTTTCATGGCTGTGCATACGAGGTAACCAAACCAGTTGAAAATACTTCTCTCTCTCTCTCTCTCTCTCTCTCTCTCTCTCTCTCTCTCTCTCTGTGCTTATTGTCTTGCTTTCCTGCTCGATTTTCTTCTTTTTTTTCCTTCGGCTGCCGAACCAATTGACTCTTCCCCTCTCTCGTCAAAGGTATATTCTTTAACCACTCGATTTACTCGTTATTCTATCTGATTTTTTAATTGATTGAGGAAACAGCAGTCATAAATTGAAACTTCCAAATGATTTTTTTAAGGAGAATTTCATCATTGGCTTTGGGTTCATTCGATGCAAAAAGCAAATTGTACTTTGAGAAAAAAAAGATTTTTTATTATCTATATGGCTGAATTTCGATCTGTTTGTTTGGGTTGCTTTTCTTTTCTCGTGGGCGTTTATTTTCCATCATTTAAATTGGTTTTAGGTGTTTAGCTTACTAACATAGATTTGAGAAATAGCTGATCCCTTTACGTGAGTTTGCCAGCTGATGATGGGTACGTTTTGAGCTAGAGCTTTGAGTTACACGATCATGGAATAATTACTAAACAACATTTCTGCTTCATTTCTTCCATTGGCAATAAATACTTAATTTGTTTTTCTTTCCATGTTTGTATTTCTTAATGTGAAAATTGTTTCTGGAATGGCCATGTCTAATAGCATTTTCTTCTTCTTTTGTTCTCTTTGGACCATAAAAACTTTGTTACTACTGATATTAAAGAAGGGTCAGATTAGAGTAAACTAGATATTTTAAAGATGGGTTTGCTAACGAATGCCCCTAAGTAACTCTTTCAAGTTAGTTAATATACTATTTTATAGTCATAATCTTATATGGAATGTAGTAGTTGATAACTTATCATTTACAATTTATATAGGAACTGTATAGTAACTTTGATGAGTGTGCTTAGGGCACTTGTTAATACAATCCGTTAACGATTTCAGTAAGACCTTTGTTTATTTGTTGAGCATGTTAGTGGTTACTTTTGTTCTACTCGTGTTTTCGTTTTTCTTTCCCAACCGATAATGAAGAGTACACAAACTTATTATTGTTTCTGTTTATCTCAAGAATTCCTTTCTCTGTGATTTTGTCTACTTTTCACAGTTTAGCTTCTCATTGCTTATGCATTTCGTTTTTCAGCTGCACAATTTTTCTTTATCTGTTTAAAGGTTCAAGTTGTTTGAAATAAAATCAGGACTTCTGAGCTAATTTGCATTGCAACTCCAATGAAGCATGTTCTAAAGCTTTTCTCTCTGCTGGTGGTAATCTCAGCACTTTGGATAGGCCTCTTGCAGGCATCCATAATACCACGAACCCATACTTGGTTGGTGAGTTTCTTTCTTTGCTTTGATGTTCTGTTTTATCTATGGCGACTTATTCCAATGCATTTGCCACTTTGTACTACAATTTTTTCCAGCTCCCAATCTATTTTATTGTATCACTTGGATGCTATGGTTTATTAATGGTTGGAGTTGGTCTAATGCGATTCCCTACTTGCCCTCAAGAAGCATTGCTGCTGCAGAAGGTATTTTGCTTCTCTCTGTCTTGTTTTCTTCACGTACGACCTCCCCTTCCGTTTCCTCTCTTGTTTTTCTAATAAGTTTTTAGGCAGAGTATTGTAATATCTACTAGGCTTTAGAGTGGGACATAAATTTTCATCTTAACATCCTTTGAGAAGCTCGAATGTTGTGGTATGATTACAGGATATTGCCGAAGCCAAGGATTTTCTGAAAAAAAAGGGCGTTGATGTTGGTTCCGATTGATGGTTGCTCCATAATATCTCTTCTCAGACCCAAATGAGAGAAAAGGTACAAATTGGGAACTAACTTCAAAGTTTGCACAACTTTCATAGAAGAATTACATTGCTTTTGTGTCTAACAATGAGGAGTAAATTTGGTAAAAGAAACGAGTTATCATTATTTTCAGCTCTCATAGATTGGCTACTTGCAACATTTCTTTTAGTTATATTTGTTGAGTGATTTTCCCATCAATAGAACACGTTGAAAATCTGGACAGGACTTCATTGTTCATCGTATATTGGATTCTTTGACCTCTATTTGATATGATCCACTCTAGCCTAAATCCATAAAGGAATCGGTCTCCTATGTTGCTCGGATTCTTCTTTCTTTTTGAATACATATGTTTTTGACACTCATTCGAACATAACCTCGAAAGATCCTACAAATATGTGAAAATTTAGAAAAATCTAACCATATCCGTACCAGTTGCTGTCATATCCGACACACACAAGTTGATTTAGAAATCGAAACACGAACTTTAATGCTACGGCTTTCCTCATAAGTAGTTTTAACTTCTTCCATGTTACTTGCCATTGTATTTGTTGAATTGTGATAGAGATCTCATATTTCATTAGGGTAAAAAAGTATTTTTCATGTTTTTTTCTTTCTTAAATAAATGAATTTATAAAATGGATATTCAACATCTTTGTTCTTTGATACAAAAATTCTTATGAACCCTAACATTTTTCCATGCAATTATTACGTATCGCATGTTTTGTTCCACTGACAGCTTATTCATGTCTGAGAAAAAATATAAAGTTTTAAAAAGAAAAGAAAGGAAAAATCCTTTCTTTAACATGTTCGTTCATGTGCTTAATAAAAAATAATTAAAATCTCTTCAGAAAGTGGAGTGATTCGTGAAGATTTTTCACTTTTCAGACAACCACTAATTATGGTTGCAGCCTTCACTTGGATAATTTGTGTACGCTTGATCGTATTGTTTCCTCTATATTCATATAGATTTTAAAAATACGTTTACATTTAAATTTTTATTCATATTACATCTGATTTTATTTTTGTTATGTTCGGATCAAGCGATCATAAACGATATATTCGAATCAAATTTGTTGTATATAAATAAATAAATATCCTGTTATGGGATTATTGCCTTTTCTTAAAAGATATATATAGATATATATAATAAGAGGTTAAACTATGTTGATACTTGTTTTCGGTATGACTGATTTTGGTCAAAAAAAATTTTAAAGGGAAATAATCTCTTACGTTATCGATTTGTTTAATTTTAGATCTCTTCTGTTAACTCCCATTAACTTTTAATGGAAATATTACGTGAGAAATAAAATATATAAAAAAATCCACGTGAGCTTAAACTCATAAGCCTTTTTTTTCCTTCTTTTTCTCGAGCGTAAACTCTTAAACCTTCCACCCATGCCGTCTCCGTCACCATATCCACCAAAACAAGATTCAGATTCATCAAGTCTATCATAACAAACAGAGTTCCATTGCTAGCCACCCATGAAGTACCCTCGTAGCTATGGCCACCGCACCACGCTAACAAGAAAAACTGCTGAAACAGTTTTAACATATTAAAGGAATAGAAAATACCCTGATTTTTTTAGTAATTTTCGTCAGACATTGAAAGGTTTACTTTAGATTCCAAAGTATTGGATCAATTGCAAAAGTTTTTAGATATTTTCAACAACTCAACTTGATTCAAGCAATAAAATTTTGCTAGAACAAAACATAAAAATATCTATAAAAAAGGAATTAAAATATGGTCTTGTGAATATCGAGGAACAAGAAAGGAACCTGGAAGAGTTTGAGGAGGTCCAGGGATTGAGAAGAGGCATCAATCGAATCAAGAATTGAGGGTGATGGAACACTGACATCTGATGGTGTTCTCTTGCTTTACCGGATTCTTCCCCAACGTCGCTAAACAGATCCCCCACAGTAAGCAAAGGCCCTCCGATTCCTCTCATCGCTTAGGTTTTTTTTTATTCAGTGCTCCTCTGCTGCTAGCTCACTCTCACAGTCGGGTGAAAGGTTTGGCCATATTTTATAGCCTTAAATCGATAGACTTTGAACCTACTAACGAAAAAGGTGTAGCAATGTTCGTCGGAGAAGGACCAAGAACCAGAGCGCGACATGGGGTTTTTTGTTACTGTTTATTTATTTATTTGCATGGTTTTATCTGAAATTATGCTGGGTGGTTAATGGGGAAGAGGAAGAAGTAGATGAAGGGGTGGTGGGGACCACGTGGTTTTATTATTTTTTAATTATCACAAAATAAATTCGTTAACGGGGTTAACGAAGTTAAAGGCGGATGAATTTAAATTGGACGGACAATGACGTTAGGTATCATTTTTCTCTAATTTTTTTGAGTGACCAAAGTCGGTCATACTGAAATCATAAGGACTATCGACGTACTTTACCCTATAATAAAATGTATAATATTATTGTACAAAAGTTTTATAAATTAATTTATAAAACGTTAAATCATAAAGTATTAAACGTATAATTATAAATTAATTAAAAATATAAATATAATTTAATTAAAATACAATATTTATAAAACATTAGTTTTTATAATCTTATTTTAATTATAATTAGATCACAGTTTAATTATATATCATAATTTATTTTCATAATTTTGAAGTTTTCGTCATCGTCACCGCCGTCGTTGGTATCATCTTTCATCACCGGTGAATGACAAAGATTAAATTGACGGCGAAAGATGATCCTAGTGACGACGGTGACGGTGGCGACGGCAGTGGCGATAGCGACGACGACAACGATGGTTTCAAAACTATGAAAATAAATTAGAGTTTATAAATTTTCAAATTAATATTTAATCTAATTATAATTAAAATAGATTATAAAAACTAATATTTTATAAATATTGTATTTTAATTAAATTATATTTAATTTTTAACTAATTTATAATTATACATTTATATTTTATGATTTAATTTTATAAATTAATTTAATAGTACACATCGTACACTTGACGAACTTCTATAATTTTTATGTTTAAATTTAGCAAAAACACAATTTTAAGATTATAGCAATTAGCAAGCAAACGTTTCCTAATTCCTTGCCTAAAATAAAAGGGTAAACTATAAGTTTGGTAACTAAAGTTTACTCTCTCCTATTTCACTCAATGTACTTTCAAAAATTTCAATTTACTCACTGAAGTTTATAGATTGAATTTCTTTGGTCACTATGTCATTAAATAATTAAACGACGTTATGACATGACAACTTACATCAAAATGACAACGTTTTCTAGCCCTAAAAATTAGATTTTAGACAAACGATATCGTTTTGATTAAAATACACCATATTATAACGCATAATTCTTTAACGGTATAGTGACAAAAAATTAACCTATAAAGTTATTGAGTAAATTAAAAAATTAAAAGTACGATGAGTGAAATAGGAGAGAGAGTGTAGAGAGAGTAAAGTTTAGTTACCAGATGTGTAGTTTACCCAAAATAAAAAGAGAACACAAATTTTAGGCTTCTAAAATTTTCGGTTTAAATTTAGCAAAAACACAATTTAAGATTATAGCAATTAGCAAGCAAACTTTTCCTAATTCCTTGCCTAAAATAAAAGGGTGCATTAAACTTTACTCTCTCCTATTTCACTCACTGTATTTTTTAAATTTTAATTTACTCATTGAAGTTTACAGATTGAATTTTTTTGACACTTGTTATTAAATAATTAAACGACATTATGATATGACAACTTACATCAAAATGACATCGTTTTCTATCCGTAAAAAATTAGATTTTAGACTAAAAGATATCTTTTTGATTAAAATACGCCATATTATAACGCAGTTAATTATTTAATACATAGTGACAAAAAATAATCTCTAAAGTTCATTGAGTAAATTAAAAAAAATTAAAAGTACGATGAAAATAGAAGAGAGTAAAGTTAATTTAGCATACGTGTAGTTTACCCAAAATAAAATGAGAACACAAACTGGTACTAAAAATAATTGTCTGAAAAGACTGAATGGTCCCCTAGAAAGCAGTTGCCCTTGCTTAATCTTATTGTCTTTTGATATTCGTTGCTTTGTCCATTTTGATATTTAAATTAATTTAATTAAAAATATGAATGCAACTATCGTTTGGTTTTTTATGTAATCGATTATTTATTTAATAATTAATGTTGAAATCGTAATGGAATTTTATAATATAATATTATATTTTTTATAAATGTGATATTTTTTTAAATCAATTTAATACATATTTTTATCATTTTTACTCATTAGATATATAAAATTATCACTTCTATAAATGCGATACATGTATTTTTCTAACCAATTCTGAATTTATATCACATAAGTTATATACAACAAATATAAATATACTAATAAATGTAGGTATCGTGTTATAAAAAGATAAATTTAAATATTAAATTAGTTAAGAATATAAATAGTACATTTCTAAAAAAATAACAAATGGTAAAGTAATTATAATAACAGCGTTTATAACATAATCAACTCAGCTATCTCGCACCATTTTTCACAGAGGCAGATTCCAGCTCAAAAAACACACCTCCAAACTCCAGTTCTCCATATCCCATTCCCCTTTACTCATTTGACGACCATCTCGTATCCCCCCACCCCCCTTTCACTTCCTGGCGCTCTATTTCTTTTCTCCATTTTTGTTCTCAGTGAAGCATACTTTCAAACACTTCACATTCCAGTACTTTTCTACTCCGACACCTTCAATACTTCAATGTCACTATCTCCAGATCCAGCCCTTTGATAAAACAACCAGAACCCCATTTCTCTGACTCGTCGAAGCGTTGATAATTTAAAAGAAAAAAGAAAAAGAAATATGGGTGGTTTAAGAGAGTCATGGTGTTTCTGCAAAGGAGTAAGCAAGTCAGAAAGAATGAAGGGCGCCATTTTCTCAAGTAAAGCTCTGGCAATGGCCAGAATTACCGGCGCCTCAGCTGATGGAATCCCGGTTACCGGATTCCTTATCCACCGGAATCTTCTATTAACTACTCACGTTAACCTCCCTTCTGTAGCTGCTGCGGAGAGCTCCGAGATCCGGCTCCAAAACGGGGTTGCTGCCACTCTCGTTCCTCACAGGTAATTTTCCGGTTTATAATAGTAAAAATGAGGGATTTTAATTCTACTGAATTATGATTAGTTGATTAAAGAAACGTGGGTCCAAGATTGATAGTTGTAGAATTTATTTTCATACCTCATACAATTCTCAGCTTTGAGATTTGATTGAGGTAATTAATTTGGCTTTACCTTTTCTGCTGATATATCATTATATGGCAGAACTTTTTAGCAGTATAGTTTACATTATTAAAAGAACATTCTTTATCTATCTTTGTTATAATTTCAACTGATTTTTTTCTTCATATTTTTGTTGAAATTTCACCGTCATGAATTTACTATGAATGCCTAAATAACTGCAATTTGCGCTTTCATTTTTCAACTAGAAGTTAATTATTTTAGTAAGGGGTCGTAAAATTTCATCTTAACTGGAAGATATGCAACCTGAGCTTCCATTTTGAATTCGATGTTTTAGTACGAGGCACTGATTAATTTGCTTAATTTAGTTAATTTTTGAAATTTGTTTATGCTTGAGGGTGAGATAAGTATCGTCTGAGTTTCTTCAGTGATGTTCTTTGGATGAAGATGAAATATGGTATGTTTTCTCCTAAAATCGTGTACATACAAGATAATTTAACTTTGCCTAATGCCTATCTAGCATGATAAGGGGTTAATTTAGTTTTCATTGCCAAGTTATTTTAATGCAAGGGCCCTTGTTTATTACATTAGTGCAGCAGAGGAAAATGCAAGAGTCGTAATAACTTCAATTGCTGATCACACACGGGTTTGAATTGTGTAGCAAATCAGGCATTATTAGGCTTTGCTCTCAAGCTAACCCTGAATCTTTACTCTTTGTTCTTTTCCACATGTGGCACACATGACAGAACATTATTCGTTCACAAATATGTTAGATGATATATACAAACGTATTGTGCTAACTAATATGTATTTCAACTATTCGGTGATAACATATTTATTCAACAGAAGAAATGAAATGTGTATACAGAGTCATCTGTGCTTCTTGATTCTGTGATCAGTAATGTACTGTTCATTATCATTTACATTGTCACAATGCAAAGGTGATGTTCATAATTTTCTAAAAAAAAATGTTCGTTTAATGTGATAAATTGGATTTCTACTATATAGTTACCTTTAGTTTTTTGAGTTTTCTTTTGTATGGATTGAAGTGGGTAATTCTTCTATCTTTCAACCTAACCCTTGATGCAACCCTAACATTGTAATACTCCTTTTGCATATGTTGTGTTGCTTTTCAACCCCGTGTCCCTTTATTGAAGGCAAGTTCTTCCCTTTGGAAGTCATAAAGTAGAGGTAGCTATAGGTGATGACCTGCTTAGTTCACTAAAAGTCGCAGAGCCGGTGTAAACTCTTGATATTAGATTATAAGTTGGAAAAATAGTCTGACCCCTTCTGTTCAATTGGCTTGCTCTAGCCAGTTGATGTAATTCTGGTTGTTCTCTAGGTAGTCCCAATTTTGTGGTTTAACAGTTTCATGATTGATGTTCCTCCTGTGATTTACTGTTATGCATGGGCTAAGAAAAACAGGTGGCAGATCTCCTAAAATATTTCTTTCTAAATCTTCTTTTATTTAGCAACATCCCAAATTTAATTCATGGTCTTCATTCTGATTGCAGGTTTTTCATTACCAGCTCTGTTTTAGATCTAACAATAGTGGGCTTAGATGCCCTGGATGGAGAATCAAATATCCAAGGGCACCAACCTCATTACTTGAAGTGTTCTAAACCAATTTTATATCTAGGAAGTGCTGTTTACATTCTAGGTTACTCTGAGAAACAAGAAGTGACAGTAGGTGAAGGAAAGGTGGTGATTGCCACAGACAATCTCATAAAACTGTCAACCGATGGAATAATCTGGAACCCTGGCTCAGCCGGATTTGATTTGCAAGGGAACCTTGCATTTATGATCTGTGATCCTATGAAGCTAGCAACCTCTCCTAATACCAAATCGTCCATGACTTCTTCTTCATCCTCATCATCTTGTAGGAAAGATACTCCTATGCAGTTCGGTATTCCCTTTCCTGTCATCTGTGATTGGTTAAACCAGCATTGGGAAGGTGGTCTTGATGAAGTTACTAAACCCAAGCTACCAATAATTAGGTTGATGTCTTCGGGCCAGAAGAGTGACCATTCTTCTGCATCCTTCACAATGCGCCAGGTTTTTAAATCAACCGGCGATAATAATGACATAACTCCATCTTCGTCAAATATAATCACGAAAGGCAAGGATCAACCAGCACCAAGCAGTTCTGCTGCAGTGAACACTCATGAAGAAGAGACACCATGTTCTGATCCACATGCTGCACATGTACAAGGAATCCCAACTCCTGAAATATATGAATCGCCAAAGTTAACCTCGGTCCTTCTTAGGAAGAAAGAGACCAGCCAAATCCAACTTTTGGATATAAATTTTCCTCCCAGGATTGTGAGAACTGTTGTAGTTTCACAACCTGCCAAACAAGAGCTTCCGAATTCAGGTGAGAATGCTTTGAAGGAGCTCCCTCCAGAAAGCCCATTGAGAGAAGAAGAGCAAATCAAGAATAGACTACATGCAAGTCCCAGTAAGGATGCTGAAGTTGGCTCAATGGCATCTGTAAACGGGGCCCAGTGCGAGGTCCAATCTAGTTCATCTCTAGTAGAATGTCCCGAGAAGTATAACGGATACAGCAGTGAGGGGGAGACCATGTACTCTGCCGAGACTGCCGAGAGCCGAAACTATACAAGTCCGAGAGAGGGAAGTTTCAGCAGGGGGGAAGGAGCCAGAGTTCTGTGGGTTACACAAGATGGGGAGCCGTTCAAAGAAACCCGGCGGCTCGCAGAGCATTGGTAGAAAAGCAGAGGAACTTGATACATGGAAAGAAGACATACTCTCAAGGGGCAACTTCTCAAAGAAGTAACGACTACTACAGCCCTACAGTCTCCTCAATCAGGAAGAAACGAAACAACTCAGAGCAGCCACCAACCAAACAACGCCAAAGCACCAGTCATTCATCCCCGAGATGGATGTTTTAATGATGCCAAAAAGCCATCAACAAATATGTATACCAAAATGTCTTTCATTATCTGCATTTAGTGCAAACTAATTTGTTGAGACACCGTGCAGACATTCAAGATGAAAAAGAAAAAGATTCAGCCACCATGCCATGTTATTGCATTTACAATTGCATTTTCAGGCACTGTTTCCGGTAAATAGCTTTGACATCTTTTTTATGCATAGATGAAGACTCTACATTATCACAGCAGTTATTGCCTCATGAACCAATTAGAATTGGGATGGTTTATGCTGTCACTGGTTTCATTGTAAACGTGCATTAAGAGAGTTAATTAGAGGGATTGATATCCAGTTTAGTGAATTTGCACTAAATAAATGTTCACATTCCCCTTAAACTGTTTGATTAAACAGAGCCTAAATAAACTAATTAGGAAGTCTGATGCAAAATGATAATTATAATAATATCAAGTGCTTCATAGCACAATCAAGACACAATAACAACTTACCAATAGATTATAACCATTTTGAATCACTTAAACTGTATGACTTATCAATCAAGTCAAGAACTGTTGATAACTTACGGTTCAAGGTAGTTTTTCATACCTGGAAAAGATTTCCAAAATTCAAGTGTCGGTAGCAATACCAAGGATCCGGTATCAACACCAAACATGCTACTGACTTGGGAAATTATAGAAATTTTAGTCATGATATTATACCCAAATGACAGTTTCGCTACTCAAAGCATATTGAGTGAACAATGTGTCATTCTAAAGCAGTAGTATCAATACCAACCATTTGAGTATTGGTATTGCATGAAGGTTATGGTCTAGGGGAATTAAAAAAAAAACTAATCACATAACCAATCAAATAGATTATCCGCTCAAACAGAGTTCAATACATGTCAAATGTTCCAATATTGAGAGAAGGATTTGCTTAACCTGTGCCTATAGGCATTAGATAAGGCTTATTGAATTATTAATTTTGATATTTTCTTCTTTTTGCTATTAGGGCATGTACCGCAAGGCGCTAGTAACATTTCCCTTCAAAGTTTTGTTCCGTTGACATACCAACTCCATTCAAGGGCAGTTTGAATTATCACTGAAAAAAACAATCATAAGAACATCATTTAAAAGAACAAATAATAGCATTCACAAAGCTGCCATATATCAAAAGACTACAAGGAAAAATCACCAAGCTCCACATCTTCCACAACGGAGTATTCATCGTACAAACATAATTCACTTTAATAACAACCTATGATTTCATTCTCTTTTACTAATGAAAATTTAACTATAAAATAAAGATATAGAACATTAAACTTACGTTACTAATTGGGCATAGAGCTCATATTTAACTAGCTGATGGAAGGAAGACCCTGATTAGTTCCTTCGCGATGACTCTTTTCCTGCAAGTTGGGCATTTGCGCTGCTCAGCTAATGCAGTTTTAATGCATGCCTTGCAAAATATGTGCCCACACCTTGTCGACATCTCCTCGGCAAATGAACCCATGCAAATTGGACAATTGAAGGTTGGTTTCTTTGGGGTGGTTGCAACTCTATAATTTCCTTGACCTGCCAATAGAATAGTTAATGAGACTTAAAACATTCATAAATCTAATCAAAGTCAAAGATGCACCACCACCGTGTGAACACATGGATGGACAAAAATAACAAGAGATGTCCAATCACAATGTCTTATATAAGCAGCCAAACTCAAACATTCTTTCCTTGAAAATATTAGATTACATCTTTTGAATAACAAACAGATGCAAGAGTTCTTACAATAGATTGTGGAGTGCTTTCCAAATTAATGTATTGATCACAATTGATAACTGTTTGGCTCAGATTAAGTCTTCTACGTTTGTTCTGATTATTAGTAGTTGACCAAGCCAGACGACCTGGAAGAAGAGAGGTGTGAGATACATCAACTTCAGACAGTAATCCAAGGTTTGAAAGATAAATGAATGAAACAAAGAACCACCATTCTCTAAACAGGTTGACCTGGGCAATCACAAAACATAAGATTGGACTGGCCCAGAGTGTTGCCAAGCAAATATCATCTATCTCGGTTAAGGTCAAATATTTTTTTTCTTATCATATTGCTTGAAATTAACAAGGACTATTTTGACCTCATATAGATAAATAGACTGAATTTGCAAGGTGGAAATGGTGCATCAAAACAAGCATTTGTTAAGAAACAAACATAAAATCCTGCTGCTGCAACATGAAGGAAATATTATGAACGTGCTTCCCTCATAAATTGAACTACCTGAATCCACGTCCATAACGGTCCCTCTACTGCTGCTCCTTGAATTATTTTTAGCCTGACATAAATCCCAAGAAAACTAGTGACACCCATGATTGAAATGAATCCATAAAACAAATGTCACATACAGTTAAAGAGAAGAAAACAAAAAAATTATTAAGCAAGAGAAGCAAACCTCTGCAAATGCTGTAGCAGAAGATTCAATTACATCATCTTCAATAGCTTCAACATCAATGGTATCAGGTGGCACGGGCTCTATGGAATAGCTGACCACTTCCTCGAGGTCAGCCTGCTCTCTAATATCACAGGGAGGAACATTTAGATCCAGCACTATCTTCCTATGTCGATACCCTCTGAGAGAAGGGACCCTCGTTTCAATAGTGTTCATGTCTGCTTATAATTTTCTCTTCACTGCCTAAATATCACAGCCTCAATAAAACCTAAAAGACAGCTAAAAAGAATAACTTCCTCACATTCGTTCACCATATATATAATATCAAGCTTTCACTAAACACAAACCAGTTCAATAAGGATAGGAACACCTCCAAGGTGAATGAGAGATATTTTAGCATATACATATATATATATATATATCACAAACGAGTTGCAACTATTTATTTCATTCAAACGATGGGCCAAAACAAAAACAGCTATGAAGTGTAATAAACTAATAATCGAATGACAATTTAAAATTAAAGAAATTTTATCGAATAGGGCAATGTATCCTTTTAAAAATTTCCAGAAATCCAAGGAATACGAATCAACAGTAACACCGATACTTGAATAAAAGAGAATTGAAATAAGAAAACAAATTGATGAGGGAATTAAGGAGAGTTGAGATATCAAAATCTTACCCCGAAATCCAATCGCTTTAAAAAATTTCCAGAAAAAATAAAAAACCAAAAAAATCGAAGAAAACAAGCGAAGCCCAGAAACCTTCTGAAAGTCTTCCCTGTTAAGGGTTTTGAGAGTAACCGCGACGCACAAATGGAGGAGACATGGGTTCGAGATATATCTTGTTTGAACTTAAATTATCACTACTGTGTTTTTTTTATATATAAAAAAGCTAAATTATTATTGATTTTTGTATAATTGGTATTTTTAATATAATTATATAATAATATCATATATATTTAATTATATGGGTACTGAATAATTGATTTAATAGCTTACCCAAAAAACTCTTCTAATAAATAGACTACCAAAGAAATACTGATTTAATACATTTTAATAATTATCATTGAAATTAATTATGATTTGTAATCTATATTATACCATATATAATATTATTTAAACAAAATTAATTAAATAAACAGTGGGCTGATGTGAAACGGCTTTATTTGAAAAATAAATAAGAATACAATTTAGAGTTGGTATTATACTATTATAACATAATTGTTAATTTATGGGATAATTTATATTTTAGATTATTCAATTTAATCTCAATTTTTCAATAGAGTATAAATTTTTAAGTTTATCATATAATATCATTCAATTTTAATTATTAACAAATCAAGTTACTTGTATTGATAAATTAATTTTCTCTAATTTCTTATAATTTTAAATGTTTTTTAAATTAATTTGACACTTTAGCATTTTAGTATATCGTATCAATTTTTTAATATAATATTTATATTATTTAGACCTCTCCTTATTTATAAATCAGAAGAAATTAAATATTAAAGCATGTATAATTGATCTTATATTCTCTTATAAATATACCGATAAAAGTACCATTAAAATAAAAATGAAGTTTAAAGTGTTAAACGATTAAACTAAACCTGAGGAAAAGGAAAACAATACATATGCAAGCACATGAACAAAAGAAAATTCTTAAAGAAACATGACAATTGAATCCAACAATCATTACATCATTTGAGGAAACGCCAAACATGTAATAAAGCCAATTACTTGACCGGAGTTATCATGTTATTCGCTTAAAATTAATGAACAAATGTTTTCATTTTGACAAAGCAAAGTTACAATTGCCCTACTATTGAAAGCTTTACATCAAAGCTGTTCAGTTAGTTTGACCATGAAGGAATTAACAACACCTGCATCCAACACAATCCATGAAGATTCAAACAGCTCATGGAAGAATTCAGCTCATGTTTCCTCGGCCGCGTTCCTGAATGCAAGACCGACTGAATTCCCTTTAAGTGCACCGAGATGAGGCTTCCCGCAGACCCCAACAATCAACACCTTAGAGGAATCTTGCAATATGCAGGCACAAAGCAAAGGCTTCAACTTAGCTCCTTTCTCCTTCAAGGCATCCATTAGAAAGTAACAGAACTTAGTCAGAGCCTGGGGTTGACCCAACAGCTTGGTGTCTACTGAATCTTCAAGCTTCACCCACCTAAACTTTCTCCCACTCCTGATGCAGCCACTCGTCGTTATTGCAGCACTTCCTTGCCTAAGAATAGCTCTTCGTATCTTGATTGCTTGTTGCATTCCAGATTTCAGCTTATCGAGATTACCTAGTGACAGAGCATCGTATGCCATCCCGAACTGCTTCGGAGCACACGTGCCGTCCGATTGCATGAATGATTCAAGCAATGCAGTAACCCCGTAAACCATATCTGCTGCTGAAACCCTAGAAGTATAACCATGTAAACGCAAGGAGCTTTTGTAGTAGAAATCATTAAGCGATATACTTCAAGGGTTTCCATCTGATTTTCCTAGACTGAAGGAGGAGAAAGGAATGATGAAATTTTCTCAGCGCTTTCCTTTTGTTTTAGTTGTGAATGACGTTCATTTGGTTTTTTTTTTAATTTTGGTGGGCTTTCATTGAAATTTTGATTTGTTTTGAGCGACCGCGAATTTTTGGCGCTCTTGACTTTCACTCACGCCGACGGATTGTTGTTTAATTTTGGATAAATATCTATTTTGATACCCTAATTTTGTTTCATAATGCAATCTGGTTATCCAAACTTTTATTTTGTCCAATTAGATACTTGATCGGTTTTAAGGTTCAATTTCGTACCTACATTTTTTCAATTAAGCATATGAACTTTACTTTTAAGTTCAAATTAGTATCTAAATTTTTATATTTCAAATAAATAATTTATAGTAAATAACAATTTGGATAACAAATTATAGACACTATTTTGTTGAGTCTCCAACTACGAAATTTATAAAATGGTTCCTCAACTATATCCCCCGCTTTGTTGAGTTCTCAGACTATTAAAAGTTACATAATGGTCAACCGTGTATTCATATGTTCCAAAATCATTATTTTATGTTAAAAAAAGAGTGGTCATCTGAGTAAGATGTTAACCTATTGATTAGGATATGATAAAATATGATTCGAGAACTGTTTGAGTTGTATTTTATGGATCGAAAATGTGTTTATATTATGTCACTGAGCAAGTGCTTAAAATATTTTATTGTCGAGCTAGTTCTTGAAAGCTACGACAATGTTAGTATACATCATTAAAATATGCTCTATCATATTTCAATCAGTATATTAACATCTAGCTCAAACGATCGTCAATTTTTAATAGAAATGAACGACTTTGGAATATATGAATAGTCGGTGATTATTTTGTGAGGACTCGATAAGACATCGCCCAATAGTTAGGAGATCATTTTGTAATTTTTAGTAGTCAAGGGAATCAACAAAGTAGTGCCTTTTAGTCGGAGGACCATTTGTGCACTTTACCCAAAATTATATTTGAGTAATAATTTTAACCAACAAGTTCAAGTGTGTAGTTTTGGGGATAAAGGCGTTTAAGCACCAAATTAAACCTTAAAACTAAATAAAGGTGTTTAAGTACCAAATTAAACCTTAAAACTAAGTTTAGATACAAGAAAAACCTTAATAATCATATTACCCTTTGAAGATAAATTTAAGTACCAAAATGTAGATTTAGCCTTTGATTTTAACTTTTTGGAATAATTTGACTGTCCATGTAATATTGAAAACGATTAATTTTAGCAAACATCCCAAAATTATTATACAAAAATTAAATTAATCATAAACGTTAATGCTAAATCAATCAAGTTTTTATGCTAATCTAATTGTTAATTCAGACGTTAATATCAATTCCATCAATTGGAGGTGTAAAATATTTAAATTCGTGCGTCAAACTGTAAAGCAATATGTATTTGTTGTATTGGCATTAGTAATTTTTCGTGTTTTAAAAATAAATAATATTGATGAAATTTATAAAGATTTTATTTATTTTAATGTAAAATCTAAATTTAATATTCATATTTTAAGAATAAAGTATATAAATATTCTCTTAATTACATGACATTGCTTTGTTGAGTCACCGACTATTGAAATTTATAAAATAATCACCTGACTATTTATTATGTTTCAAACTCGTCATTTTCCGTTAAAAATTTGACGACAGTCTAAGCTAGAAGTTAACATGTTTGAGCTATGATAAAATTTGATCTCATAATCTCAAACGACTATCATATATCAATTAATATGTTATCATCCAATTTAAATTACCGTTAATTTTTTAATATAAAAAGACGAATTTAAAACATAATAAAAGATCATGTGACCATTTTATAATTTTTAAAATGTATTATATGAATTCAAAACAAAAAAAACTCGTACAAAGAATGACGTAGAAGAACCACATTAAAAAACATTCTTAAACCTAAACAGAGGAAAAAGAGTGCGACCGAATCGAGAAAGAACCATTCGATTTACAAATCAGACACCAAAACACTCTTCCCTCACAAACACACAAGCGGCCCCCTCTCACGATTAAAGATAAATGCAAATTAAACATTGCTGCAGAACCCAACACACCCTAACAGCATCTTTGAAAGCCGAGGTGGTTGCCATAAACCGCCTGGAAATCCAAAATTCACAGAAAACTCCCAAATAGGCCAGCACCATAAGGAACAAACTCAGAACCACCAGAACTGCAGAAACAAAACTACTGCTAGTCGAGCAACTGAACAAAAAACATCCTATAACTGAGGGTTCATTTTATAAATTTTAATAGTCTAAAACTCAAAAAATAATATCTTATATCAGAAATTATTTGTATATTTTACTGTATTTTAAATAATATTCAAATTTTAACCATAATATGAAGATTAATCCAATTTAGAAATTTAAAAAGTTTGAAATATTCTAATCTAACAGAACATCCCTTCGAAATGTGGAACGTGTTAGTTTGGATTGCCTGCAGCTAGTAACATTGTGGCTTTTTCTCTGGATGGATGACCCCGTCAAGTTATTATTGTTTGAAGAAATCAAGTCAATAATTTCAAACTTCCATGCAGCTGTACCCGAAACCTTGAAGGTCAATGTTTTGGGATTCTAATTTTTATATGTATATAAATCTAGAGTAAATATAACATAGTATGCTCTCGAATCTCATATTATTGGCGTATGGAAGGGAAAACAACAAATGATTTAACCAAATAATTCGACCAAAACATTTAGAATGCAATAAAAGAATATGCTTTTGCTGTTATTTCTAACCAAAACATAACTGCAATGTAAAGTGGTTTACAAAAACAGACAATCTAAGAGAGGAAGGGGAAAGAACAAAACATGTTCATCAAATAGACTACCATGAAAAAGAAAGAAAACAAAAGGTGCAAATACGTTGCGAACCCTCAACTTCAGTGAAATTCCTATGCTTTGATGGAGCCTTCAATGTATTTACAATGTTCCACGCAAATTTATAGCAAAATCCGCTCATTTCCTCCAGAACGGGAAGCAGCAACCCTGGGGAAAATGAAGAAATAAAGAATTAATGTTTGTGTAAAGATTTTCAGAAACCACTGGCATTAGCAATCAAAGTGCCTAGTGAGGTCAGAGGAAAACCATACCTTTGCACGGCCGTTAGTTGGTTTTCGGGCAGTGTGGTATGGAGATCGCTCCCCCGGTGTTACCTTGCCTCCGTTGTTCCGCTCTTCACGCACCTGATTAAAAATGTGAGTGTAACCATCGGCGGAGGATGGGTTGTTCTCGTCCCAGTCACCAAATTTTGGAACAGCAGCACCTTTATCAGGCTGTGACACCAGAAATCAGATTATTAGCACCATGCTTTAAATCAAATGACAAATATTTACGTTCAGGTAGATAAGGCTTTCATGAGGCGAGTGTCATGTAGGCTGCCAATCATGAAGACCTCAAGTTTTCGATAAGCGATTGTCACAGCGAACGTGAATTCCACATCGGAAAGGAAAAGGGCGAAGAAAGATATATTACACTTTCATTGCCTCTAGCGCTTGGCCTCATTTTGGTTCTCCCAGGAGTACCATGGCTACTATCGTATGAAGTCTTTCCTTCCCACGCAGGTGATGCCATGCTACCCCTCCCTGCGCCCCGTGCCTGGTGATGAAGTGGTGATTTATCTATGCTGTTTTCAGATCCAATGCTTGCTCTTGCAGATCGTTTCGGGGCTTCACCGGAACTTACTCCACCACCGTAACGAGAAGGTTTAGAGTCCTCGGAAGCTCTGCGGTTAAAGTTCTCGTTACGCGCCGGAGAGTCAGCATATTGTTTGAGGTCACCTTCCTCCCTGCTCCTTCCAGGCCCATGTCCTACTGGTTCATTCGATTCCGGGTTTGGTCGTAAAGCAGGGGGAGCTCTAGTTGGAGCAACATAATCTTGATGTAATGCCGGACTCTCCTGGGGATCATTTGGGTTCACAATCTTTCCTCCATTTCGATCCTGGCGGGCCTTATCGAAATAGGCCGTGTAGGGAACATTCCCTTCACTCTCCCAATTGCCAAACTTGGGTACACGAGAACGTTGCTGCAATGGCGACAGAAGCTTGTTACAGATAAAACACGAACAAATTTATCTTTATCATTAATGGGGGAAAACAGTAGCAGATTACAGATGGAGCATAAGCAATCCCAAATCTTAAAATGAATCAATCAAGCAATGGATTTCGACAAAACACGTCATGTTATAAAGAAATCAGACAAAAAATGTTTCCTTATTGCAGAAAGTAATCAACTTTGTAATCATTCTTCCTGTCATAGATGTATGAAATTGTGCTTTTATGATTCCAAAAGAGTTTTAGTTACAAACAAATTACAGAGATCGGAATATGGAAGTGAACATAGGATGGCTTAAAACCACAAACTCCATGACTCTCGTCTTCCTGTCTTTTGCAATTTTCCCAGGAAACAAACAGAAGAATAGTGTAAACTAAACCAAAGCAAAAGCAACTAATGAACCTGGAAGAAAGATTAAAAAGAGATAAACTTACTGCCATTTATCACTCTAGCAAACTCGAGAAAGAAAACCCAGAATCAGCTTCTTTCGTAATCAAACAAACTACAAATAAGACCCAGAAAATTCTACGATCAAAGAACCCTTCAACGGAGAATTTCAAACACAAGAAAGAGAGAGAAAGAAGAGACCGTTTATAGAGAGAGAAATAAGGAAGAGACCTTTTATAGAGAGAATTTAGAGAGTATCTCAACCATTGACCGGCGCCACCGGTAATATTTGACCATTCTCCTCTCTGTAAAAATATATGCTTCTACTCATTTTCAGATGTCTCTCTCGTGCTTTTCAACCCATCTTATCCTTTTTTTTTTCTGATCAAATTTTAAAATTTCCACTCCTTCCACGACTGTATCAACGTTCCCTCGACTAAAAAGTTTTTGAAAATCGATTGGTTATGATTCGATTTTGTTAAATTTAGATTTACAATTAAATTATAATTTCTGATAGCCTTAAATCATTGTTATTTAAAGTATATGTTATATTAAAAAAAATCCTTTTAAAGATGATTGTATTACTTTATAGGTAAAGTATTGATTTCATTACTTTTGTTTGAGTTTTATAAATGTGATTAATGGATTTAAAAAAAATATAATACATAATAACTTTCATTTTATTTTAATTGAGATGTGACCACTTAAAAACGTTGATTAATGTTATTTGATAACGTGACACATTAGTAAAAGTGTTTAATTTTTAATTTAATCTCTAAATTTTAGATAAAATACTAATTAGAGATTATTTTATAAATTCAAAGTAACTTAGGGACTAAGTTGTAATTTACCTATTTTAATATTCTTTTCTTCTTCCCCTACCTTCCCCGCATGCGCCGCCGCACACCGCTTTCCCTCCCTTCTCCTTTGCTTCCATGGCTATGGGCAATGAAAAAGCGAGTAAAATAGCCGCCTCGAGACGAAGACGGAACTTGTTGAAGAAAGCTGCGGAGCTTGCGACACTATGCGACACTAGAGGAGATGAGAATGGATGCTGCAAATAACAAGTAGAGTCTATTGGCATTCCCTTGAAAATGGCATACTTCCTCAAAACACCTTCTCTATGAAGCCATCTTTCTCCAAAACCCTCTGTGACCATCGACAAGAGCTTCGAGTCTCTCCAAATGAGGCCATTCATCAAATATGGTCCCAGCTACCATATTCACAGCCCTCGTGGCGATCCCTTTGCCCCAATACTTGGACGCCAAAACATACCCGAGTTCTCCCCTGCATTTATCGTTCCCTCAATTCGAAGTCACCGAATGACCCCGACCGGTCGGTTGTCGACGCATATTGCTCGGAACCAAGGGTGAGGCAACACGATGTTCTTGATGTAGTTCAAGCCATCTTCTTTGTTGGTGTAAGGCTCCCAAGTGCAGAAGCGTGTCACTTTCTCATCAGTGGCCCAGACCATGAAAGCATCTCTGTCTGCAATGAGATTTGTGTAGTTGAATTGGATTTTGGAAGCAAAAGAATAAAATAATATTAAAAAAGAGTAAACTAGAACTTTGTCCCTAAATTATTTTGAATTTATAAAATGGTCCTTAATTAGTATTTTGTAATTTTATTAACGTGTCACATCATCAAACTAACATAAGTTAATGTTTCAGTGACCGCGTGTTAATTAAAATAAAACGAAAGTGACTATATATTATGTTTTTTGAATTCAGTAACCATATATTTATAAAACTTAAACAAAAGTGATCAAATCTGTAATTTACCCTACTTTATAAACAGATGAAATTTTCTGTCGGAAGGGTTAAAATCGACGCGAAGAAATTCAAATCAACACCAAAATGGGTCATTCCAATGGCGGCTGACTTGTTCTTAAAAGCCGTGTGTATGCCCTGCTCTATGCTTAATAGTCAAATTGTTGTGCTTTTAAAGCAGATGTTGACTGACCTGTCAACTTTTTCACTAATCTGACGTGGTAGCCTGAATCATATAAATTGAAATAATAGTATATTAACAATGACATATACATAGATGGTCACTATAGAATCATTTTAATATCGTACAAATTTAATATTTTAATCAATAAATTTATTTTAATTAGTAAATTAATTAATTAATGTACCAAATTTTTTCCCGATTAATACGTTTTTTAAATTATTTTTTTAAATAATCTTTTTTGAACATTACTATAAAAAAAACATTCAGAATAATCGACGTCTTCATGAAAACGCAAAGAACCCATACTCTCATAATCGTTATACATTCATGCATTCCTATCCTATGCTCCTATGACATGTAGAAGATGTCGAGTGATCCTAGTGTGGAAGACACTCATTACTTCTTGCATCTTTTTTGCACTATTGTTCAAAACATCCCATTTGAGAAAATGGGATGAAGACCCTCAAGATAATGCTTTAGTTTATGTTTAATTATGATATATTAATAAAAAAACCTGATTTGAAAATTAAAATTTATATGTACGCATGATATGAAAAAAAGTAATGAATATCTTTTTAATTGATTAGGACATGTTGAAATTTTCAAATAATGTACTATTTTGTCGGATAATGTTGTGGAGAGATTATTTCGTGAAATGGGATTAATGCTATAATGTTGATCGGATAATGATGTCGTCCCAACGTCGTATAATACAACCCCTCGAAGACGCATGGGTGTCCATGCATTTATGGCTGGCAAAGTTGCATGGTTTACTATGCGTTTCTCAACTCCAATGGCACATGGAGTGCATTACGTCTTCCTCTTGCATGGGCCATGCACAAATCCTTCTTAATTTATTGACAACGTAACACATCTCATAAATACAATTGTTTGAACTCAAGACTTCTAAAGATAACAATATTCTCTTTTATCACTAAAGTCGTCACACCCTAAAATTTAATAATTGTGTTTATAATTGTATATGTATGTTATTTATAGGTTAAAAAAATCCTATAGACATTGTATTATAAAATTTTAAGTTATTTAAAAATATATATAAAGTATACTATTTTAATATTGAGTTCAATTTTTGTTAATGAAAAGCATCATTGAAATCAAAAGAGCTTTTATCCGATTTAAGATCATATAACTTAACATAAGATGAAGTTGAATATTAGAAGAAACAGTTGGGTGTACTTTACAGGCTACGGGTTGCTGTTTGTACATTTGACGAAGCCATCCCTATATTAACGGTTTGACACAAGCTACCTACCACCGAAGACCAAACCATACCAAATGAGTTGCCGGCAAAACATTGAGATTGAATTACAAATTTGCCATGTCAGGAAAACAACTGGAATGCGTCTGTCTCCATGTTTTTGCTGTCTTTATCAGGATAAATTATTTTATGGTCTATTTCAATCACAACATAATACAGGTATTAAGTGATTTTAATAATAATAAATATTATTATTTTAATAGTATGATGAATATAATATTATATCAAACTTATGCACCAATCACATATATTATATTATATTTATCATATCATTAAAATAATAATTTTTTTATTATTAAAATCAATCAATATCAATAGGGCTAATTGAAATGGTAAAGAGTTGACCCACCAATTATTATTATTGTTTAAACAAAGACTAGAGTTTAAGTCATGGAAAATCTTGAAATCGGAAGGCAATAACAAAAAAAAATCACTTAATAAAATTATTAATAATAACAATTAACCCATAAGTCCATAACCTAAAGTAATGTTTATTTCATGCACCTTTTGCCTAAAAAGCAAGACCATTAGCAGATCACACACCACTAATCCGCAAGCTTAATCCATTAATTTACACGAATCAATTTCTAAAATAAACAAATAAAAAAGTTACACGAATCAACTCAGCTGTGAAGAAGGAAAAAGGGAAGGAAAAAGGAAAGGAAAGGAAAGGAAAAGAAAAAGCAGAAACACTAGTAAGTTTCTCCAAAAGAGCTTCTTGCTTTCTACACTAGGGCTAAATGTGTACATCTTTTAGTGTTTTCCAAAGATAATTCCTACTTCACTGAAACGCGGATTTTCGATTTCTTGTAAAAAAAAAACAAAACAAAACTAAATACCAGCTACCAGAACCAAGAAATCCCACTCGTTTCTACCGATTTCCCCTTTTTTTCCCTTTACCCGATGAACGATCGATAACCATTGAGTCAAAATCAAGTGTTTTAGGATGATTCAGTTATTGTTCTTGGTCCTTTTTGCTGAGGGTGTAATGGCGCTTCTTCTACTGGTGAAGATTGGGCCTTTAAGAGAGCTCGTCATAAAGAGCTTAGATCAAATAAAGATGGGGAAAGGTCCAGCTACTGTGAAAACTATTGCTGGTACCATGTCTGTAATCCTTTTGTCGAATCTCACGAGCATTGTCAAGATCCAGAACAAGGGTGCGAAGCTCGGAACTATGTCACCTATGGATCAGGTTCTATGGAGAACCCACTTGCTTGAAGCTTCACTCATTGGTATGATCTGCTTCTTTATCATGCCTCATTGGGTTTTTGCATTCATCTGTTAGTAATTTTGTGTTTTTGCTCTACTGTTCAATTATTGCCTTTGTTTTAGCGTCTACAATGTTGAACGGGTACCTTTGGTTTTAAGGTTGTGCTTAATCAACTGAAATAGTAGGAAATAACTCCTAGAATGTAATGAACACCTTAAAGGACTTGGAAAACGCTAGAAACGTAGATGTCGGAACTATGCGAACAAACTTTGCGGCTGAGGACAACTGCACGGGTATATAGTGGAGACTAACGCACGAGGTCGTTCAATAGTTCATCTTTCTGAATTTGAGATTAACATTATGTATCAGGGAAAGCAATGTTAATATATTAACATATCATGAAATCTGGTACATAAGCTATAGGGTCTTATTACCAGTTTACCTATATCGACTCATTAAGTTGATTTCTGCATACGGAAATTAATAGTGCTTTAATCTTTTAATGAGAATTTTGTCAATGGCTCTTAATGAAGAGTCAGTAGACTTAATACATGGTCACTCACCGACGGTAAAATGTTATAGATATTGATACATGACGCATCATTCAGTGTTCAAACCATTATAGAACAATAGCCTTTTGAAATGTGTGATTGAAGGTCCATTTGCTTGACAAGTCATTAGAGCATTTTGGAAAATGAAACAAAATTTGTATTCGATAGTTGATGATGCGGAATTGAACTCAAGACCTTTTGGAAGTTAGCTGTGTAGAGTGTTTGGTTATTTCAGTTGTATGGGGTTCGTTGTTGTCTTTTCCTCATTCCTATGAACCCACATATCCATCAATAAGTATGGTGTAGTATTATAATATTAGAATGTTAATAAATATTAGTTAGTATTTGTTATTAGTTTGTTATGATTTGTTGCTTACTTGGGCTATATAAGCCATATTTGTATTAGGTTGTAGGCAGAGTATTTCTTCAATGTTGAATAAAAACTTCATTCTGTCATCTCTCTATCTTTAAGTTTCCTCCTCCTCCATTTGTTATCTCAGTCCACCAGCTTTCATCACTCTCAGCCTCCATGGCAGCATTCTCACATGTAGTTAGCTAGTTATTGTTTCCGATATTTACCCCAACGGTTCACTTCACAATTCCATCTCTTGGTGGACTTTTAACCGGTTTCCTCTTGTCCAGACTTCATTGAGCCATCAGATATTTGAGAAATGGAGTGATATTTGTTGGCTTTCCAGTGAAAAATGGAGTAACCAAAACTCTGCAATTACCGACTTAAATATATATATATATATATATATATATATATATATATATATATATATATATATATATGATCTATCATTTCTACATTTTGTTTTAACTTTGTGGATCATGTAGAATTAGAAGCAGTCGGATCAAATAAGCGATTGTCTGTAACATAGCTGACATGACTATTATCACTATGAACTTTACCAGGTCTTGTAACTAGTATGTTCTCACATCATAAACCCTTCTTAACCTATTGTTAATTCTGGATTAGATATGCAACGGTTATACTTACATTGGATACCAAATTAAAGTTTAAGATGTCTTGTGATAAAAACCTTGCTTAAAATTAAACAGTTTGAAGCTTTATTATATGCATTGTACTTAGTTCAAGGTGTTTAGGGCAAGAACACCGCTATTTTATCTGCAAATATAAAGGGTTTGGAATGGAAGAGAATTTTATATGGAACTGTTCTAATAATGAGATCAAATGTTGAAGGTTTCTAACATCTGGTATATCCGTTCAATTTCATGGAACTTCTGTGACAAGGTTTTGACTGAACTCTCACTAACCATTCTGGATATGTACCCTGTTTTGAGGTGTAGAGATCTTTATTTTTCATTGCTTAAATTATGCGTGTGCATCATTTTTATGTCCGGAATTTGGAAATATAAAGTCGTGTTGATGTATTACCCTCCAATCCTTCATAGCTTTACGGCCTTTGGGTTTACGGCATGGTGATTTTTCTGACAAAAACTTTGAGGATTTTTGGAAGTTAAATATTTTCCTTTGCGATCCCTGAATTTTAGTGATCTGAAAATTGAAGTGAATTGTTCAGTCATTGATTATAAACTGAGTGAGCTTCAAGCTTGTAATATCAAGTGAAATGAAGAAGCTTTTATTCTTTTGTTTAGTGGTATCGGTGCATAATTGTGATTGTCTGAACTTGTAGGTTTACCCTGTTACTCGGTTTCATAATTGATCGTATGCACCATTATATTAAAAAGCTTATTGGGTTAAGGAGTAGGGTGGGATCTTCAAAAGTGGAACTCGAACATCTCGAGAAAGAAAGATCACAGCTTAAAGACAAGGACGACAAAGCCTCCAAGGAGATAAAGCTACTAAAAGAAGAAATCTCTACACTATCAGAGAAACTGAAGAAGCTGAAGTCGGAATCTGAAGAGAAAGACAAGAAGATCGAAACTGCAGAAGCGCATGTTGCTGCTCTCCAAAAGCAATCTGCAGATTTGCTACTTGAGTATGATCGTTTATTAGAAGATAACCAAAACCTTCAGAATCATGCTTCGGGATACAAGAGTTGAGGAAATGTTGAAGGGCTGGGTGAAAAGAAAAAGTGTTTAGGGTATTGATTTATGTTTCTTAAAGAGACTAAATGGATCTGTGCAAGTGGGGGGAAGTAGGTCTCTGCGTTGTTGAAAATTTTTGTAACTCATGAAATTTTAATTGTTGACATAACTAAATTTAGCCTTATTTAGATTAGTTTACTTTAATACTAAAAAACTAATTAAGAAGCAAATCAACAGTAAGTATTTGGTTCTCAGATTTCTTCTGCAGTGTCCATTTGCCGGAATTGTCATAAGCAGGATGGAGTTTGCTATTACCACCATATTAACTTTGCTAAGCTAAAAAGTGAAAATTAACACATAAAAAAGTTGGGAACATCGTGCTTTAATTTTCTAAAATGTCAAAACAAATGACAGTATAGAAAGGAGTACTTACATATATACTTCATCTAAATGGCAGAACATAATTTAAGAGAGGCTGGATTTCTTTGCTGCATCGTTGAAGGGCGAAGGCAGTTTTGACAGTTTGGAGTGAAGAACCTGCTTTATTGTTCCTGCAATAATCCTCCATATATGATCCTTGCAACGATAAAACTTGCTTCGAACAGTCATTCTCACCCACCTTAAAGTTTCTCATGACCAGCAGTGAGGATCGATGAAGCTGAGCTTGAGAGGCCAATAGCAACAGGAAGCCTCTTCATTTGACCATGAAAATCATCTAACGGTCCAATTTATCCAATGCAAATGCTATAGCTTCGAATTCATGGTGGCTTTCATCTCCCATAAGGAAACCATGGTTCTTCCCGTTTACATCCAGGACACTGTAGCCAGGTACGTTCTTCTTTCCCGCGTCTTTCATGAGTTTACGTACCGCAGCTACTTCATCCCACATGTTTCCATTGGCAAATATATTTGAGACCAATGCATGAATTCCCACGTCATCTGGATTTAACTCAAGGACCTTTGCTGCCATTTTTCCAATTGACGGCTTCCCATGATTACAGCAGCCAGACAGTAGAGCAACCCAAACGGCCGCCCCTGATTTCTTGTTCGTAGACCCTATTAGTTTATAAGCTTCTTCCAAACGTCCTGCACAAGCTAAAAGATCAACCATGCAAGCATAATGCTTCTCGGTTGGATATTATATTCATCAACCATCAGATTAAACCAGTATTGACCTTCATTCACCAGTCCCGAGTGGCTGAGAGCCAAGAGAAGTGCAGCAAAAGTTGCATGATCAGGTTTTAAGCTCGTGTTTGTAATCTGACTGTACAGTGATAGAGCTTCCTTTATGCCCATGTACTGCATAGCTAGCAATCAATGCATTCCAAGAGATCATATCTACCGAAACTATCCGATCAAAGACTGCACGAGCATAAGAAAGCAATCCACATTTTGCAAACATGTCAATCATTGCAGTGCCCGAAACTTGTTCCAAATCAAGCCCTCTAGTGATTCAACCATGTATAGATTTACCCAATTTTAAAAACCCAAATTGTGAACATGCCATAAGAGCACCCACAAGGGGCACCGATTCCGGTTTAAAACCACAACCCTGCATCTCTACCGACAAAAGCTAGAAATTAATTCACCCTAAGAAACATCATTCTTACTTGGCATCTTCTTGAAGACACGCAAAGCATATTCCAAATATCCATTCTTAGTATACATAGCAAGAATGCTAGTCTCAGCCACGACATCCTTGGAGAGACATTTCCTAATCATATATCCATGAATTGCAGTCCCAACTTTGAGTCGCCAAGATTTACAGATGCCTGAACCAACCCCAACGTCACAACATCATCTCCTTCATTCCCTGCCATTTGCATTTTTCTATACAAATCAATCGCCCCACTTGCCTGCCTACTCTGCACAAACCCTGTTACCATATTAGTCCAACAGACATGATCCTTCCTCGGCATCTTGTTAAACACCACCGTCGCCTCATCCATTTTCCCGCACTTAACATACAAATTCAAAATGAAAGACGCTACAAACACTTCATTTAGATATTCAAAATTCACAGAGCTTTACGCCAAATTTCCTCCCCCATTTCCAAGTCCATCAAGCTAACACAGGCCTTACTGGCCATGGTAAAAGTTGAGCTGTCGGCTTAGTGCCTTCCAGAATCATCCGATGGTAAAAACCCAAAACTTGAACAGAAAATTGGGTAGAGAATGAAAGACGCCGTCTGTGGGAATCGAACCCACGACCACATGGTTAAAAGCCATGCGCTCTACCGGCTGAGCTAAGACGGCTCACTGTTCTTGTTCATTAAAAATTATATATGTAATTTTAACCATCCAAGTTTCAACTATCTAAGCCTAGTAATTTCAGAGTGTAGCAGCAGCTTCTCCAGCAATGGCCGAAATCTCAGAAGCTAACGACTCCGATTCCTCCGAATTACAAGACAATGGTAGTGAAGCACCACAGCGACCTGAATCTGAACCCGACTTCGACCCGAAGTTAATGCGTAAAACCAAACCCGGATTGAAGCGCCTCGTTCTCACCTTCTCCGTCCTCTTCTCCTTCCTCCTCGGTCCGCCTCTATATCTCCGACACAGCTTTAATTCTAAATTCATCCCTTTGGTTTCTTAATAAATAAACGAGTCTTGTTTTCTTCTTATTTTTGTTTTAATTTTCGTATTGAATTTGCAGGTTTCCCATTCTTATGGAAATCCGTCGAAATCTACCGTTCTCCTCTGCCGTTTCGCGAAATCGACTCGCTCTCGACTCAGCTACGATCCGACAATTTACTCTTCCCGCTCCATTTCCACGCCCTTTTCGTCGGATTCGATCATGATCCCGATCACCTCCGTCGGTCAATCCTACTCGAAATTACCAAATTAACCTCTCAGAACCCTAAATGCTCCAACAGCTATACTCTCTCCGTCAATGTGGATTTAGGCTCCCATTGCCTCCACAGCCCAGTCTCGTCTCCACATTCGAGTTCATACCCGTGCGGATCAGTCACCGCCACTGATTTTGTGCAGAACGATGACGTGGCGGTCGATGAGAGATTGGTCTCGGTTTTTGGCGGGAAAACTAAGGAGTACATTGTGGCGGTGGTGAAGGGTGGGAGTGAGAGAGCTGTTGTGGGGAAGCATAGGCACGCCTGGATGGTAGTTGGCGGTGGGAGGAAGGTGGAGGTTGCAGCGGTGAAAGTTGCTGAGCTGTTGGTCAAGTTGTTTATTAATGGTGGAAGAGAGGAAGGATCTATTCGGAACGAGTTTATGCCAGTCGGGGCTGATGGAAAAATCGTTCTTTCCTTCAATTTGCTCAATGCGGATCCACTTGATTGGGTTTATGATTGGTATGGAACATTTATATGTTAACCGTTACAGCTTTTTGCAAATTTGATCCATTTTCAAACGTTTGCTGGTTTTGTTTTGATTCTGTTTGTTTATATTGAAAATCTTTAGTTGGGGAACTGTTTGATAATGTAATTGTAAACGAAACTTGTTATAGTTAGAATGTGTTATGCTGGTGGTGCATTTTGCTCACCTGATGTTTCCTTTTATTGGTCTGCAGGGATTTTGAGAAGATAGATGATACCTTGTTGGCCCCTATGATTGAGGCTTTGGGACCCGTGGCAAATATCAGTGTAGAGAGTCAGGTCGAGGGTCATCTTCATTCTTCATTTCATTTGTATTTTGCATTCTGGTTTACTTCTGATTGCTGTTTCATTGGTCTCGTAGGTTTTGTACCATACCCCAAAGGCCTCATTCTCTTTTTGGAATCAAAAGTTGGAGAGCTATGTCTTTAGCACCAAAGATCTTCCTTTCTTTGTATGTGTCTAAGTATTTTCTGCTTCTGTTTCTGTATATTATTGATAAAAGATTGATGCCCTATATTTGAATTATTGTATGTTTCTGCAATTATTGCTTTTTGGACACAAGAAATGTCAGATATTGGTTGTAATGGAGCTCATGGTTTTAACAGGTAAATTCTAATGAATGGCACTTGGATACTTCAATTGCAGCTGGTGGGCGGTCAAATATATTGCAATTTGCGGTGTATATTCTTTTATTCAATGCTTCCTTTATTTCTTAACTGTAAATACGGATTGCATTTATTGAGTTATAAGGGTGTATCAGCCTATAACTGCGTGGTTCCATTCCTGTCAATGTTTTTTTTTGTTCAATGTCCATTTTGGGAGAAAATATTGATTCAGGAATGCCAGCCTGCTTTGATATGCCCTTTTTCAATAACCTCTCTGGTTCGCTCTCATATTTGTGATTTGCTTGCAAGTCATTTTCTCAAGGTGTTCATTTTTCCCTTTGTCACCAGATATGTACCATCTGCAAAGGAATGCCCTCTTCTTCTCCAGCTACCAAATGGAGAGATTTCCAAGACAAATGGCTTTATATCTCCAGTTAGTTATCTAGACTTCATTATATTCATGCTTTCACTACTAATTATTCTGTGAGGCTGCATTACCTTATTACTTCTCATGAAACCTTTTAGATGTGGGGAGGTGTTATTGTTTGGAATCCCCAAGGCTGTTTAAATGATTCAGAATTTGAGCCCAGTGCCAAGAACATAATTCCAATACAGGTTAGATGATGCACGACTAATTCAACAAAAAATTGCTGCCCCCTCTCCTCTTCTGCTCTGTCTCTCTCTATCTCTTCCATACACATGGTTCCATTAGTTTTCTCTACTTTGATGCATGAACGTTCTTAAACAGGATCTTGAGAACATGTTTGAAGTATTCATTGGGCAGTTCCGGCAACTCTTTGGTTTTAAATCTGTCAATGTTTATGCTGGTGCCTCAGGCGATTGGAACCTTCTGCCTAGTGAAAGAGGTTTTACTGAGTGGTAAGAAAATCCTATGCAACTACCAAGCTTTGCCTAATAGTTACATTTTCTAGTTCCCGGCAAATAATGGATTAGTTCAAAATGAACTCAATTTGTAGTGGTTTGATCAGCAAGTTTTAAATTCCAGCAAATATTTCTTAAAAGAATAGGCATAGTTTTGTCTTGATCAGTTGTTCATTTTGTGTTCGAGTTTTCTTACTTTCAATTCTTGTCCAGGGAATTGGATGTCTTGTCACGACAGCATACATGTTTTAATCTTCATTCTTGTGCCACAACACTTGTATCTCTTTCAAGATTGGTATGTGTTCATTGGTATTAAAAATGACCATCTGATTCAATAAGATTTTTTGCCACTGATGACAAATTTTAATGCAGGTTCAATCACTGCCAAGGATGATTATCATGGATGATATAGGAAAACAGGTAAGATACTACGTTGGACTATAAGTTCATTTATCTGAGTACTTGCTTTTTAACTCTGTTTGAAAATAACCATTGAACTATTTATGGTGGTGTCTTCGACAAGGTAAAGTTTTCTCTTGAGGCAGCAAAGCTGGCACTAAGTAATGCATCTAGTGGAGCGTATGAATCTTCAGCTGGTATTTTCCTAAATTTACATGTAGATTGAAGTTCAATTGTCTTGATTATCTACCATTCAAATCTCTTATCGATTCGGCTGCCTAACAAATGATTTACACCTTTTTGGTCAGCCGCCTCAAGTCAAGCAAGGTCTCTGGCAGAGGATGCCTTTTTCCACCCATCTATTATGTCTGTTAGCTACTATTCCTTTGAGCACTGCTTTGCTGTCTACTCGGTCAGTTAAATGACATTATTCTCTCTCTATATATATAAAAATTGAGGAGAAACTGAGATTTTCTTACAAAAGCATGCTTTTTAGTACTTTGTATTTTGAGATTTTGCTTTGAGTTCTATTTGCAATCCAGTGAATTACTGTTCCTTTCCTTTACAACATAGCATTCTGCATTCTTTTTCTGAGTCATCTTTCTTATAAATTCTGGTTGGTGAACTATTTCTGTTCATCGAAACAAATTATTACAAGTTCACCAGTAGCATTGATTTGTTGGACAAGGCTCGAACTCAGTGGTTGTTCTATTTTTGCAGCCATTCTTCTTGCCAGTTTCGATGCATGTTGTGCTAGCAGCTCTAAGAGAACTGAGAAGATATAAGCAAGAAAAGGCCAAGTACCTAGTTTGGAAGGCTAAAGCAAACACATCATCTTAAGTAATTCTCTGGATCGAAGACTGACATCAAGTAAAGGCCTCAGCAGGCAAGAGGAAAGACTCTTATCGGCCATGTGAGAAATTCAAGAAACATACAGGATCTGAAAGTCAATTTTCTAAACACGTTATGCTGGCTTGCATCCATGGAGATTTTTATCAAATTTGCTGAATTTGAGACTATTTTGACGAGTCTTAGTTTTGGATGTATGCTGATTATTGTTTGATGAAACTCTTGAGTTGATGATAGAATCATAGTAGTGCAATGTATTATTGAGCCAAACCTTTTCTTTTTTAAACACAAACCCCAGAGCAAAAGAAAACTACATAATTTAACCTCATAATCCCGGTATATAATTGGTAGCCGGAGAAAAATAAAGCACGAACTTGTATGATAACGTAGGTTAGCACATGGTTTTCAGCTCGAGCAATTGGATTTAGATTTTTGAAAGCTTCCAAGGATATAAATCGAGACAATGCAGCAAATTAGTTAGTTTAAAGTTTCTAAATGCTAAAGGGCTTCCACCTACTTCCAATCTAATAACATTCCATCCTTTGATTTCAATAACAAGCTCACTAAGGCATGTTTTTGTTAATCAATTTCAACATGAAATACCGGGAAGAATAGCTACATATGCAGGTTCTTATCAGCCAAAACATAGCCTTGCAATATCCTAGGATCAACTGTTAATATATCTTTAGATTCAACAGGCAACAACCACTTGTTGCTAAAACTCCGAATATCAGCTTCTTGACTCTAGCTCCAGAATTATCTTCTTCCTTGGGCCCTGGAGGTACAAACAAAAGATAACTGAAACCAAGTAAAGGGAAGAGAAAAACAAGTTGAATATAGAGATAAAAAATGCTTTCAATAGTGAAGGGTTGATGGGCGAAGGGGGTTCTTTAAAGACCACAAGCAAAAGGCACAGACATTTGTATAGGACTCCAGATGGAACTAAAGTGACTTACAAGAATTTCCCAGAACTCCCTTCAGCACCAATTATCAGTACATTCCAAAAATTCCAATTTCTTTTCAAAAGGCCAGCATTAACTTGCATATAACAGTTAATTTCAATAATACCTCCAAATGATCATATGCACGTAGAAGGAATTCAAAAGAAGCAGGCAAAATAAAGGGATTTTATAGGTCATGATAAAAAGGGACATTCTTGTAGAGTTAAGAAGATATGCCTTGGTGCTTTAAAAGAGAAATAACATTTGGGGCATCTCAAATTTAAGGAACTGGATAAAATGATTTAAAGTTACCATTGGTATGCCTAAAACTTTTAGATCCTCATCAGTCATGTGTACAAGTGCAGCCATATCAACCTGCAGAAGGGGGTTTATAACGGATGCAGATATTTGTTTAATTTATGTAATGATGAAGAGTCCCGGGGGGGGGTTGTTTACAATATACAAAGGAACGTAGAAAACTCACTTCCTCAGCTTGAAAAGTGATTGCATATTTTTCGAGACCCAAAGACTGGAGGAAGCCCTCTACCGAAGTATCAGTCTGCATATGAAAGCACACTGCTTAAACTGCGGAATCATCATAAGTTCAAAAATGGAGGAATGCCTCTTATGTCGGAAACAACAAAAGAGAAGTATAGTTATGCAAACATGGAGAGATTTACCATTCCATTTAAGAGAAAACCAGAAAGCATTTAAGTGACCTATTTTCCATATTCCACACAATCCCTAACTTGGCAAATATTCTTAAGCATCATATGGCTTAACATGGTTTGTTTTCCCACTAATTATACTTTGAACCTGCCAACACTATGCAGAATCCAATTTCAGTTAATGTGTTAATCTTAGTCCACAATCCAGAGTTGACAGGTGGAACTTAACCTAGTTGATTTCCTTGTGCATTCCAAATCAATGAAAACAAGACCTGGCAATATCCATACCGTGGTGGGGCAATTTCACTTGGTTCGATTCATCATGGATTGAAATGAAGCCCATGGGATATGCATACCATTAGATGGCAAGATTTTGAACCCCTTCCCCACCCGCCCACACATGCATACACCTCTAGCAGAAGGTACAGACAAAAACCAAAGCTTTGACGTATCATGCTTGTCCAACAAACAGAAGACTACAAAATGTAAGGGAAGGTGCTAAAAAGCAAAAAGAGAAGAAGCTAAATACATTTTGCTTAGCTTTCTTTCTTGCTGTTGTATTTGCAGCCCCTTTGGGCTCTGGTTCAGGAGTTTCAACTGCTACACTTTTCCTGGCTGGTTGGGCAACTTTTACTTTCTGTGTCGGTGGATCAGCATTTATTGGCTGTGTATTCATTGTTCCTGATAATTTTTCACGAAGATCGCGTACACCTGAGAGAGTTCCCCTTCCGCTTTGAGACACATTTTGGAGACTTTTCCTTTGCAGCTTCGAACGAAGATCTTGGGCATCGACTTTACGATCTTCACAAACCATTAACACAGTCAAAACGATATATAGATAATTTGGGATAACATGGAAAATTTGGGATGATTTTAGCCTTAAGAATTTGGATGAAATATGGGAGATTATAAAGTGTTGGAATGATAGAAATTAGTTAAAGTTGTTATAGATGAGTTTAGTAGCATAATAAGGGTTGTATACATGAAAATTTGGGTGAAGTGTAGATGGTTTTCAGATATTCTGGACATGTGCATCGATACACTATGAATGGGTACCGATGCACTAAGACAAAATTTGAAGGTGCATCGATGCATTAAGGGGTGCATCGATGCATGGGAATTTCGAACATATGGGTGCATCGGTACACTCCTTAAGGAAATTAGGAATATGAGTTTATTAAATTCGTTTAAGTTAATAGCATCGAAGTATAAGGTTTAGGCTTCTGATAATCTTCTTGAAAATTATATTTATGTAGATACAGAGCCTAAACGAATTCCGGAACAATCTAAGGATTAGGATTTATTCAAAGCAAGCAAGGCTAAGGTGAGTGCAATTTTAATTGTACTTATGCTATTGAACGAACATTGGCTTGCGATGAGCCAGTGATGGAGTTATTACGGTAAGAAGTGGCTCCTAAAATGTTATTTGATTTGTGATTCTTATATGTGCATGAATACATGAAAATGGGTATAGTATATTATATGTGACATGCTATACCTGCTTACATGAATATGCAATATGTATTACATGTTATATGAAATGACATAGATGTTTACACATACATGTGGTATGTGACAGAAGAAAAGGTATATGTGATCACAAGAGAAATGACATGAGTATATGAACATAAGAAACATAAGAATAATGCCCATGGTATATGATACGAAAGCTATACGTATAGTTGGCATGCCAAGAGTCGAGGGTTTACGCGGTCCTTCGGGACATATACAGAGGTCCTTCGAGACAAATACATAGGTCCTTCGAGACAAATACATAGGTCCTTCGGGACAAATTTCACATGCCCCTAGTGGGACCCCATATGAGCTGTGGTGACAACAATAGTGCACAACCTCAATGTACTCGAATACCTTGAGTTCTCAGTAATGTACATAGGCTTACAAAAAGGTATAAAAAGTGTTTGCATTATTACATATTATCATGTTATTATTATTTACATGGAATTATATATGACATGATTGAATAAGTAGATGATATTTTCATATGTATATGAAATGCATTGTTATTATTATATGTTATACCTCACTAAGTCTATGACTTAGCGTGTAAGTGTTTTACACATAGGTACCGAAAAGGAGAGAGATCCATTATAAGCTCAGCAAAACAATATAACTCCACTTGAAGGTTAGATCAGAAGTAGATTAAATAGTATGTCTTATTATGTGAAAATAAGTCGACATGTAAATTTTTGTGCATCGGTGCACTGTAGCAATGCATCGGTACACTGTAGCACTGTTCATACCGTATAGTACTGTTCATAAATATATTTTTGAGTTAAATTTTTATAATGAAACATAATTTAATGGTATATTATTGTATTTTCTTAATATGAGTTCAAATGTTTTGTTATTTTGTAAGAATATTGTTTCAAAAAGTCAACGTGACATCTCGGACTCGTATCCGGGTCGGGTACGGGTTGGGGTGTTACACTTTATAGAATCAATATCATGCCTTTGGATAAAAGGGCATTAGAACTTTTCTAATTTGTTTACAAATTTTCTGCATAATCAATGTAACTTTTCCAGGGAATATTTGTAAAATAAGTTTTTCCTGCCTTAGTATTTCAATAGAACATTTTCTGGTTTGTTTATATTTTTCCTATTATTACCACTTCAATTATTAAGATTATCATTTACTCGTAATTTTGAATTCTCTGGCATCAAAAACTAACATGGTTAATATCAGGTGGCTTTGTGGAAATTCACAGCAAGTGGTTCACCTAAAGTTAATGGTAATACATTAGTAAAAGAAGTTGGTTATTGATGTGGTTTGAATAAAGGCTTTGATTATTGGCATCAAAGTACTATTTGAATTTTATTTTGCACTTTGTAATTATGCAGATACGAGACCTCTGCTTTGTTTTAGTGCAGATACAGTTCCAATTAGATCAGTTGCATGGGCCCCATCAAGGTCAGTGATGTCTGCCGTATTCCTTTTGCGGACTAAATTTGATGTAGCAATACCTCTTCTTCTGTTTTTAAACAATATATTCTGGGAATTTGGTGGCTAAAATGCAAAGGGAGTGACCTTTCGTAGATATTGTACCTATCTTTTTTTCTCTTTGAGTTTCAAAGGTTATGGGCTATGTGTTTTCTGTTGGACTATTGCTGTATTGCTAATGAATTGGAACTACTTTATTAACCAGTTATTTTTGTCAGACAACCAGATTTAAGCCCCTTTCATTAAGAAAACTGAAATATTATATGGATCTAGTTATAAATATTGTTGACCTAGTCTACCAACTTGTATGTTTGATACTATGATGCTTCCCGATTGTTGTAATTAAAATTCTATTGTTGAATTTCAGTGATATGGAGAGCTCAAATGTTATTCTTACCGCTGGACATGGAGGTCTTAAGTTTTGGGACATACGGTAACCTTGATACCATGTTCTGGTTTAAGTTTAATCGCTTTGTATCTCAGTTATCTTTGAGCTTTTGCTTGTCATGCACTCATGTTCCCTATGCATTCATCTCAGTTGCAGATGCTTGGTGGCTTTATTCTGTTTCTTAAGATTGAACTCTTTGACTGTATAGTTCTAAAGATTAATTAAACTTTAAAATCTTCTTAGGGAGGTTTTTAATGAGGCCTTCTATTCCTATCAAAAAAAAAAATCTTCTTAGGGAGGTCATATTGCATGACATATATCAATAGTGTAGACTGAGTTTATGTTTACTATTTAATTTACCATTATGTAGTCCATTTTCTTTAGGATTCTTTCTAAGTGCCATGAAAGTTCATGATTTATTGAAGCTTACAGAGACATAGGAGGTTCAGCTGAAGTTACAGTGTTTATCGACAGAGAAAGACAAACTTATTTTTATTTTTCTTGGTACTAGTGAATGGAGTTTGCTCGATTCTCTTCAGTGTTTCTTCTAATTCATTTTTACCTTCACTTGTAAATCACCACAAATTAGAGTTGTAGCTATTGTTGAGTGTATGATAAAGGAACTTGCATGTCTAGTATTGTCCAGGGTTTGAGGCGCTTTGTTGTCTGCCGCTAAGGCACGTGCCTTGCCAACAATGGGCATTTGTATTGCATTTTATGCATATTTAGTTGAAGTAATTAGCAATTAGGATGAAAAATTGTGCACATCAATTTATGCTTAACTTGATCTATACACGTACTTGATCTTCTTTGGTTGCTGGCTTAAGTGGGAACATTTAAATTTTTGCATAGTCAAGAGTTTAAGTTCAGTTGGCACCAGAGTGATTTCCTATTTCCCTTTAAGTTCTGAATTATTGACAGTTTGAATTTAGTACTTCTACAAGAATTGTAATTCTCTAGGATTCCATTTAGGGCACATTTGCATGTGTTAACTGTTAAATAGGTTTCCATTATTTTAAGGGAATGGACCTGAATTGTGGGTTCCTTTCAACTATTAGCACTCAGAACGTGTTCTCTCAGTATGTTGTGCATGTATATATATATATATATATGGATGTTGTATGGAGCATTTATCTCTAAGAATTTAACCTGTTCAAGATGCTATGGTAGCATGATTACATGTTCCTTAAGAGCTCTTGTTTGACGGGTGTATGCAGTGATCCATTTCTTCCATTGTGGGATGTCCATCCGGCACCAAAGTTCATGTATAGTGTGGATTGGCCGCTAGAACCAAGGTAGGCTGTACACGACCGCTTTCCTATTGTTTTCATTGGAATTGATGGTCTTCTCTTCGACTAGAATTGAGACAACCTTTCATGTCTGTAGATGTGTTATGATATCCTTGACGATGGAACAATGAGACTTCTCAGCTTAGTTCATGCAGCATGTGACGTTCCTGGCACTGGAAAACCTTTTGGGGGGACCAAGCAACAAGGACTGCACCTTTATAATTGTTCATCCTTTGCCATCTGGAGTGTACAAGTGTCGCAGTTAACAGGTATGCTTGCAGTGATTTTCTTATATGATTAACTTTTGCTTTCATTATAATAAAATTTGCAGTGGACCTAATATGCCTGTAGGGGGGGGGGGAATCTAGATATGCGGAAATTGGAAAACCTTTTAAAGAATAAGATATGTTAGAAAAAAAGATCATATATGGTTAATACTGTTTGACTAGAGTTGTGTTTGTGTAGGCATAGAGTAGAAAGAAATTTTGCTCCACAAGGTGGATGCTGTATAACATGGGCTCTACATTCTTTAGATTAAATCGTTTGTGAGCATAAAACCATTCTACATGTGACAAACTATTTATATTTTTTCAGTTTGTGAGATACTAATTATCGACCTAGTATTTTTGCTGCAGCACTAATTATCGATCTAGTATTCTCCATCTTTTTTTTCTTTGCATGTCACTGCAAATGTTTATTGGTGGTTACAAGTGTAATATTTGACTATTAAAGTGGGTTGATGAACAACTTGATTTTCAAATTGTCGTTTCCAAATTTAGATCGGCTGGTGAATATAAATTTTAGGTATGGTGGCATATTGCGGTGCAGATGGTGCTACAACGTGCTTTCAGGCGAGTCGGTTTACCTTTATTTTCAATGCTTGCTTTAATTATCCCCTGACAGACTTTGTTTCCAAGATGTAAATATTTTCTTTTCTTTCTTTCTCCAATGAGAATTCATCTTGGAGACTGGTCGAAAATTATTTATACGAGTTATTTTTGTTACTTAACCTTCTGCATTTCTCTAGCAAATCATGTTTCTTCCACTTCTTAAGGTACAGAGTCTTGGTCCTTAGTTTCAGTCAACTGGCAGTGTAAAATTATTCGAGTGCTTTCGTTGATGCTGTATATCAAGAAATTATGTGATACCGCTGCTTGAAATTTCCTTCAAAATAAAATTTAAAACCACTTGTCTTATATCCGTAAGCTACCTCTTCCAAGTTTTTGCATCGATTGATACTATTGTTTTTATAACCAGCTTAACTCAAAAGCAGTGGAGAAAGATTTTTCACGAAATCGAACCCCGCATTTTGCATGTGGATCCTTTACCAAGGATGATTCCGCTGTAATAGTTAATACTCCATTACCAAATATTCCTCTGCCGTTGAAGAAGCCGAATAATGACTGTGTGGATGAAAAAAGATCCATGCGAAGGATGGGAAGGCAATAGTTCCATCTAATAAACAAACTGTAGGTAAGCTTTCACAACTGAGTTGCCAATCGGATATTCCAAGCTTATTTCGTAACAGCCAACGTGTTCTTAAATCTGTTGCAGCACTTTGTGATGGCCGGAAGGCAATGATTCCATCTTCTGATAAACAAATTTTAGGCAAGCATTCACAACTGAGCTGCCAATCAGATATTCCAAGTTTCTTTTGTAACAGCCAGTGTGTTCTTAAATCTGTTGCAAAACTTTGTGATAGCAACGATACCAGTGTGGAATCCGAACCCGAGGAAACATTGGCAGCTCTGAAAACCAAACTGAAGCAAAAATCTAAAAGTGACGGCAAGAAGAAAGGTGATGCTGATCAAGCGTTGGCACTGAGAACCGAAGAACCAATGAAAAAAGAGAAAGAAGGATCCGGAAAAGAAGCTGAAAGTGGAATCGAGGCCAAGATTTTGGCGATACATAGAGTGAGATGGAACGTGAACAAGGGTAGCGATAGATGGTTGTGCTACGGAGGAGCAGCCGGTATCGTTCGATATCAAGAGATAAACATTCCGGCATCGTCTACTCTAAAGGTAGAGGTAGAGGCAGAGGTAAAGGTAAAGCTAAGTCGAGCTTAGTGTGCATACCTTGAAAGTGGAATTAGTTTATGAATTAGCATATCGACCTTTGCTGGAATTAGATTGCCAATAATCACTCTCATTTTGCACGAGCCAAAGTCACCGCAAATAACACTGTTAAATTCGTAGAAGCCTAGGTCTAACCTCCGCAACACAATATTCACGTGCTTTTATTTTTTATTATAATTTTAAACTATTTTAACATATTTATCAACAACATAAAATAAAATTATGATGATACCTTTTAAGATCTAATGATAAGAAATTTTATTATCGTAATCGTTTTAAATCAATAATATTTATTATTTTTAATTGTATTAAATGAAATTTTAGATTTCATGCATTGTATTAATAGTCTTTTGATCGATGGAAATTATTGTTGTTGATGTGGTGATGTATGATACTGAAGTGATAATTTACGAATCAATAATAATAGACAAAGAAGTTTAATTGTTTTCAGTTAAGTTTGACGTCATAATTGATTTTTATAAAGAATTTGAGAGTTTATTCAATATTTAGATAAAAATTTAAAATTGTTAAAGTTTAAAAATATTAAAATATTAATAATTATTATAAAATATATTAAATTATTTATTAAACAAATAAAATAATTTTCATGAAATAAATTTCACATTAAGTAGTAAATAGATGCTTAGCTATATATAAATTTTCACACAAATTTTTTTAAAAAAACCTGTAAGAAGATTTCTATTTTAGATTATTAAATATATTTTAAATTATTATTTTTTGTAAGATATTTTTTTAATTAGTTACCAAACATTACCTAATTTAAAAAAATGGAACCTAAATTATTAAATTTCATTCGGCCTGATAGAATAAATTTCATTAATATTTTCCTTTAGCCTATTAATCAAATGTCAATTTCACAATTCACTCCCCCAACGAAAAAACACGGCAAACGGCCCCACCATCTTATATTTCTACTTAATATCTTGTCGAAGTCCACCACCACGCGCCTCTTTCAACTCTTCTTTTATAAAAGCAGGTATTTTAAACTTTACCAGAAGCAGTTTTCTTTTTTCCTATTTAACTCGTGACTCACGCTCCATAAATATTCGCGTGAACCAGTTTCCCGGGAAAAAGAACTTAAAAAAGGCAAAATAAAAGTAGGAAATCTTAGCAAATTAATGATAGATCAGCAAAATTTAATCCTCCGAATAGTTCTTTTCTGTTTTGCTTAATAACATAAAAGCAAAAATAAAATAGTTTAAACTGTAAAATATATATAACGCATATCTCAAGAAAAGGGCAAATAGTAAAGGCTGCTGTGAAGTAGCAGTAAGGGCTGCTGTGAAGAAGCAGTAAGGGCTGCTTCCACTGCTTTATATGATACAAGTAAAATATTGGTATATTTATTGATATTTTACATCTATATCTGTGTGTGAGCTATTTGCTTCGCTTTGATAAATTGTGGGGAAAAAAAGAAATTGTCGATCTCTGTGTAACGCCTACTTTGAGCGTGTTGTTGAAGAAGTGAAGACTTGAGATAAGGGGGGGGGGGAAGGATGTGATTTGATTCAGTTTTTGAAGGGAAGTAGAAGAGAATGGATTACAACTATGATCGGTAAAGTTTTTTTTTTCTTTTTTCTCTTTGATGTCATTTGGTTTTAAATTGCATGATATTGTTTCTGGGTTTTTATTTTATTTTATTTATAATTTTATGAAAATTTATTTGCATTTTTTGGATCAATGCTAGTTTTTCTGAAATGGGTTTCTGCTTGATTTTGCGCCGGGGTGGGGGGTTTAATGGATAAACTGCTGCAATTGGGAAATGGGTGTGCTTGGATTTTGTTTATCGTTTTGATTTTTGCAGTGGGATTTTTTGGATTTGTATTTTGTACAGTAACTAAAATGCTAAATTGAAAGCGTGAAGGAGTGGGCTCTCATTAAAATGGTGGGTCACTGTGTTTTTAATTTGTTCTTTTGCTTTTTGGTTAGTTTAAACATCAGTGCTGAAAAACATATAGATTATGATCCCTTTTTCTTGTTGTTAGATCTAAATGGTACAGGTGTCCTTTTTATTTTTCTACATGTGAAATTAGTTTGGTTCATAAATAATTTTTGGATCCAATGCTTCAATTTTACTTTTTTCCTTTTCCTTTTTGTTGTTTTACTTGTGAGGTGGAAATATTTACTGTTTTGATGTTGTGTATCCTGATAATTTACTTTCCTTTTTTCCCTTTGTCTATTTAGCTTTATGGATTATGTTGGTGATTTAATTCCTAATTTATTTAGAAACCGAATTTAGGATTTGCTTAATGCTTGGTTCAATGGAGCATGGATTCCATTTTGGTAAAGTATTGGATGATTCATTGTGAAGTCTCTGCATTGGCTTTTAGCTTTGGCGTGATTGATTTACTCATTTTTGTTTATTGTTTGATCAGTGACAGGGAACCTTGGAATTGGCATGAGGAGAATTATGGTGTTCAAAATAACAATGATTTTGGTAATTTATTACCTGAGGTTATCATCTAGTTAATATATTTGAAGTAGGGAAGTCGAATAAAAAGTTTCAAGACAATAGGTTACTGATGTCTGAATAATATCCAAGCAGGTGCCTCCCTAGGTGAATTGAATCAAGTGACCTTGAACGAGGAAGACCTTTCCTACATGTGTGATGAAGCAACCCCTGTTAAGGAATGTGGGGATCTATCATATCACATTACTCTTAATGGTAATTTTTGTTACTTGAAATTCTTTGTAAACTTATTGTCATTATAACGCCTGCTCTTCTCTTTCCTTTCGAAGTAATAACTAATAAGACCGTGGCCTTTAGATAATACGAGCAAGGAATCAGAGGATATAAGGGAGACTGCTTCACAATTTAAAAGGCGTAGAATGCTTCAATTTGACACCCATGCAGCAGATTCTTCCCTTATGTGTGACGAGATGCCAATGCCATCTGCTTTCCTAAAATCAAGGGTGACTGCTTGATAACTCTTCTAATCCTGTGAACTTAAAAGAATCATGTTTTATTGTCCAAACTTCTATCGTTCAACTTTGTTTTGAATAGCTGACACGGATTGATATACTAGATGTGAATCATGATGCTAGACATATTAGTTGATCATAGTTGTTTTTTGTATTGGGTTAATTACCCCATTCATACATGAAGTATACCCAATTCTCAGTTTCATACATAATGTTTAAAAATTCTCGATTTCATACATGATGTTTTATACCGTCAACAGGTTCACCCATTTCCGTCACGGAAGGTGACGTGGAACCCTTAACAAAATGCCATGTGGAACTTCGGAAATGGGTGACGGGAATGCCACGTGGCACCCATTTAAAGTGCCACATCACCTTCTGGGACGGAAATGGGTAAACCTGTTAACGGTAGAAAACATCATGTATGAAATCGGGAATTTTTAAACATTTTGTATGAAACAGAGAATTGGTGTAGTTCATGTATGATTGAGGTAATTAACCCTTTTGTATTACTAAGAATGAAAGCTCTATTATCCGGATTATTTTTTGCTTCCATTTACTGGCTAGAGGTTGCTGATATTTTCAAATTTTATCGTTGCTACAATTCAATTATTTATTTAAAACAAGTCCTCGAGTTCTTCCTATTCCGGTGGCCTTTGAAAAAATATGCATGATAGATCTATGACTGGTTATTTTTTCAAGAGATGAAGTCAATATTTATGAATTTTGGTTAAAATGTAACATGGTTATTGATATGTCTTATTTTTTTATTTCTTCCTTCAATACTTAGGAAAGGGATAATTTGATTGAAGAGGTCGCATCTGAGTGGGTTTATGGATTTTCAGGTTTCTACTGCAAGCCCGTTTTCATATAAATAATAATGAACTTGATAAAAAAACACAGTTGGATTTTTAACCATAAGGAAATATTGCAGAAAATGCATCAGCCTCTAGTTATGAGGGCCTAGATCAGTCATGTGAAGGGTGGTTTGCTGAATATTTTAATGATGCGGAGATGCTTCTTAGCGCTGATGATATGTATGCTTCAATGGACTTTCAACGTTTTTGTTTGATCATGCTATGAATGTGTTCTGATTGCTTTATAATGTGAGATTCAGGAATCTTGCTGGTGCATCTGATATTCAAATTGATACTTCAGGTACGATCCCTTTTCTTCTGAATATATTGTATATAGTGTGCTGTTTGTATCTTCATTTTCTAAAAGAAAACATTATGTGTCATTGTTCCGTTACTCTCTCTCTAAGTTGCTCATTTTCTTAACTTTATGATGAAATTTGACTCTCTGTTCATAGAGTTCTGCCTTCCCCAACCTGAGTCTGGGGTTGATGCTGTTCAAAAGGAGGCAACTCGAACTCTTGGAAATGTTATTCTCAAAGGTACCCTTACCCTCTTGTTTATTTCTATTGAATTCTGTTTTCCTTTCGATTTGCATGTATCAACCTATCTATTCCCTGCCGTTGTTAGATAGGATAAGAATAAGCTTGTATGAATTATGTCTCTATTTCAATTTACCATGTCCTTTAAGCAGGACTCAGTGACCTATGTTCATTTTTTACCTCTAACGGAGATTAACACTGTCAGATCGGAATTTTTTTAAAATCATTTAGGTAGGAAGTCTTTCATTCGGATGCCTCCTAAGGAAGCATCATCTGTTGCCTACCCATTTGCTTTCATTAAACCGTGTGGTTTCCACGGAGATGTTACCTTGAAGGATATAAACCAGCGAATCCAAACTCCACCACCATCAAAATCAAAACAAAGCAATGAAGATCTTGCTGATGCTTTCCCAACTTCTGTTTTTTCTGGGAAGCCTGTTGTTGGCAAAACTAAAATTCGTACCGATGGAGAAAAAGGCAGCATCACAATTATGAGAACCAAAGGCTGAGTAGATAAGTGTTCTATCTTGGTTAAATATGGTGGTTCATGTATCATTCCTGGATTGACACTGCATTTTTCGTCGGACTCCTGGAATTCATAAAACGCATCAAAGTGTTTTATGTTTCCAAAATGGTAGAACTCTACAGGTCTAATATTTGTCTAATAATGTGCTTTATATTTTGAGGCTATAAATGACGTGATATTCGAGATTCGCTTATTTTCTTCCCGTGTTGGAAAAGAGCTGATCAATGCTTTCACCAGAAGAATTTCTGTATTCACATAGTATATTTAGATATGTTTTAGAAGCATAAGATTTGTAAGATTGTTCCTCTCTCTCTCTCAGAGTCAATTACAGCATTATTATATTGAAGTATAAATGGTGATCGGCATCAAGATTTATGTTGTCCCTCATCTTTTGCTAATGCATTTGTCTGCTTAACCTGTATGTGGTATGATACATCGTATAGCTACCTTTGTCTGATATTACGGTATGATCATTGTGGTAATTGCTTAGGTCTGGTACCGATACTCATGTCTAGGAAGGATTATCCATTGGTCCGCTAGATATGAACAAACTATAGGGAATTGTTTTTGCATACCAGAGAATTCCCACTTAGGGTTTATCTTTCAGCATGTTGACCGAAATGGCAAGTTGTGTTCTCTTGCATTGCATCACAGTGGCTGGTTTTGTCATTGGAAAATGAATCCAAAGATATAGCTACTGGTTGTATCAACAGTGGCTGGTTCTATATTTGTCTAGATTGGATACTGCACAGGACTATTATGAGAACGATCATTCCAATCCAGTTTATTCTATTCATAACATCAGGATTCGAACCTATAACCTTGCGTAAGGAATCTAATGCTTCAACTTACTATACAAATTGGTTATTAGTAGCTTTCTTAACATATCTAATGGACTCCATTTCTCCCCCATATATGAGTATCCACGTATGTTCTCAAAATATCCCTATCCAGCATGTCTTGTATGTACTCATATTTTGTATTATCTTTTCTATTGAGCAGCAGACTCGAGAGTGGAGCCACATGGTTGTGGTTGCAAAATTGAATCTCATGTAAATGCCTTAGCCCCCGCCTCATTAAACATAACCAAAAGGGACATTTTCTCAACACTTGTGTTTCCATCCTTGCTTAATTGTGCCCCCAAACAAGTATCATATCAGCAAGCTGTTCATCATTAATGCCGTTGCTAACATTTAATTTTTTTAAATAATATACGTAATTACAAGATAATACTTGTAGCACCCGTTTTTGTTCGGATCTTTTCTATTTAATTTTAATTTATTATTATTATTATTATTAATTAATTAATTTACAATTTTTGTAGGCCCAAATACAATCTCACCCAAGACCCAGTCCACAGTCCACCTGAAACCCAACATGTGACCAAAGCCCAATACTGGAGCCAAAAAAATACAACCCATCAGCAGTGAACTGCCCAACAAATTGACCCGACTCAAAATTTAGGGTTTTGAAACCTTAAAGTACCAAATCAGCTGTCTGGCTTCCTAGCAGTCGTCGGCTCTTGGTGTTTCAGTTTCCTGGTCAAGCTTCTCAGTCGTCGAGCTGATCAAGCTGAGCCTCCCCTCCAACAGCCTTCTGTCGCCGCCGTCCTCTTCTGCAACAATAGTGACTCGCATCCATCATCAACAGTGGATAGAAATCACACCAAGTCAGAAAACAGAGAAATAAATCAAAACAAATCTTATCCTAGAACCTAGGGTATTATTTGCCTACAAACTTAGCACAAATCCATCAATCTTCTGGGGCATAAAAGAAGAGATATCGCATGCAAGAGAAGGGACCAGGAGGGAGATTCGGGAAAACAACAAAAATAGAGAAAAAAATCAGAAAAGAAAAAAAAATAATAGAAAGAGAGAGAGAGAGCATTCGGGGTCTTAAAAAAGAATAAAAGAAAGAGAAAGAAAGGGAGTGAAAAAAGCCCTTACCTTGGTCGGAGCTCGTCGGGGAAGCCCACGGGTCGCCGGCGTTTTTTTGATTCGAGAGGTAACCCTTTTAGATTTGAGGCTCTAAGGTTGTTTGTAGGGAAAAGTATGTGAGTTTCTGGGAGGAGGATGAGGAAATGAGACTTTTTGGGTGTCTCTCTCTCTCCGGCCATTGACGCCGCCGTACGCCGCCACGACTCCGCCGTGGTTCCCTCTCGCCGACAAGGAGAGGTTGAGAGAGTTTTAATATCTCTCTCTTCTCTATTTTGAGAATGAAGCATAAATGAGGAAAATGGGCAGAGAAAGCCCATAGCCATCAAGCGAAACGACGTCGTTTGAGGCTGTGGGAATTTACGTGTTTTGGTAAAAGGGGTAAACTACATTGTAGGTCCTTGATCCTTGTAATCTCATGATTTAACAATTAAATGAAGTTTCATTTTATTTGACTTTGAGTTTTTTTATTTTTTTCACTGTTATATATTGGTCACTATCCACGTTTTATATCATTTTTGTCTATATTTGATTTTGTCTTCAATATTTTCAAATATTTCAATTTGATCACTGATTCCATGTATTTTATAATCTTTGTGTTATTCTAATTTGGCCACCTTATTTGTAATACTTTTATTTTAGTCATTTATCTTACATATTTCTGTGATTACTTGAATATGGTCATGATACTTTTAATTAGTCCATTTTAGTCACTATTTTAGTGTGCTGTTCATTTTCATTGACATCCTAATTTGGCCATGACATTTGTAAAGTCTTTATTTTAGTCACTGTTGGATATTTGGTTTAATTTTGATTCGGGCATCATGTTTGTTTTCATTGTATTTTAGTCCTTGCCTTTATATTAAATATGTGTATGTTTATATGTTATTTTGAGCATAGTTTTCTTTAAAGTTTTCATTTTAGTAAGTGATTTTATGTGGTGTATGTTTTTGTTGATGTTCAAATTTGACCCTTTAATTTATGTATATTTCAATTTGGTCCTGTTATTATATATTAGGCTACAATTGTTATTATCCGAATTTGGTCACCATGTTTTATATTGTTGCATTTAAGTCACCAATCTCGTGTTTTGTGTATTTTCTTTGATGTTTAAATTTGGCTACAGAATTTATGAAATTTTTATTTTGGTCACTGTTGGTTATTTTGTGTTAAATCTGGAATGTAGCATGTATGTTTACTTTTATTTCATTTTAATCCTTTATCGTAATTTTTGGGTTATTTCCATTTCAGTATTTGTATTATTTAACATTTGCTACTTGGGCTCTGATTTGTTTGTAATTATTATTGTAGTCCCTAAGTTTCTATTTGTTTCAGTTTAGTCCTATAAATTCATGTTTATGCTATTTTAGTCCTTTAACTTTCTATTTTGCTATTTTAGCCATGTAAGTTCATGTTTTATCATTTTAGTCCCCGAAATTATCCTATGTGTTTATTTGATTTATATTTGGATTTGTAATTTTATCTTAGTTTTATTTTAGTCCTTTATGTATGAATATTTTATATAATGTAGTTATTTGTGAATATATATATTATTGGCTCTAGTTATTGTACATGTTTTATTTTGTTTTTTAATCGTGTTTATTTCCATGGTTTTATTTATTTGTTAATATTATTTGAATACTTTTAAGAACATGTATGCGTAGAATGAGCGTGGAAAGTATCACTTGGTCGAAGTGGTGCGATCCGATACGACATTTTAACGACATAGTAACTTAAAATAAGTTGAGTATATTTTGTTAATTTGTGCAAATGATGCAATGTGTGTTATTTTAAATAGTAATTTATTTTATTTTATGTAAATGTAAATTTCAAAATTTTCATTTGTATTCAATTCAAATTTCAAAATTTTCATTTGTATTCAATTCAAATTTTTAGTTAATCAATTTATTTGTATGTAAACATCGTTTTATAGTTATATTCGATTCATATTGTTTTTCATAATCAAAGATAGAATATTCTTTAACAATGAAAAATAGTTGAAGTAGCTTTCCCGACGGAGGATTGCTAATTTCAAGATTTTTTATCGAGTTAAAGGATTTCCTTTATATAGTTAATTCGAAGCAAATCAATCACATTTCAATAAACGAATCATCTTTTAACTTTATATTCGATCTATCATTTTCATTATTACGACAGTGTGTAAGCGACACAATACCAATTTTTGGGCGTTGTGGCGGTGCTAATCATTCCCTACGCGTAACCATCTCCCGAACCCGTTTAAATCGAATCTTTGGTAAACGCATACCATTTTTGTCTTTAAAAATGATTTTCCTTAAAATTGTTTTTAAAAGATGTTTTTAGGTATTCGACCTACCTAACTCAAAGGTCGATGGCGACTTACTTTTCCATTTTATTTCAATCAATTCAAAATCACCAGTTTTTCCAAAATTAAAGTCATAATCGTTTTTTAAAATAATATTTTAATTGTTTTATAAAAAATGGTTATGACAGCTTGGCGACTCTGTTGGGGACATCTTTTAGAGAGTTAAGCTGTAGGTCGCTTACACATTGTCGTCTTAGTGGAAACTATAAGTTTGAGTACATAGTTAACTTATGATCTGTTTATTGAAACTTTTAATTGCTTCGTTTTTTTGTCATACTAACATTTTATTTTTGGCTTTCAGCTTTGTCAAGATTTTATCATTTTTTCCTTGTTTTGTTTTCCTTTTGAGTCGAAGGTAGGTATGTTCCTCCTCACACACATCACTGCATTTGCATAACATAAGCTCTAGACACGAGCTTCGATCCAAATTAGTCAGGGTGATTGCTTTACTCTCGTAAGAATTTATTCTTCGTATGAGTTTTAGCAAATAACCTATGGGATACACACTTTATACCTTCGTAGGGATTTATTCCTCGTATGTGTATAAGGTAGTGAATCCCCTCGAATTGAACTCGTTCCGTTTAAAACCTGTAATGGGTAAGGATCGAGGGTCTGGCAGCCCAAGGGGGCACCGACATTAAGGACAATTTGAGTCCCCTTTTTCTGTTAGAGCTTAAACCATGCATATAGTGAACTGTAGAACGGTCACCCTAGAAATAGTCACAACGAACCTCTATCTGTTAGTAGGTACCCAAAATAGGTGTACACAAAGGAGGAGCGTTTCTAAACCCTTATCTTTTGCTTTAAATTCGTAGAATCTATTTTCTTTTCGAATAAAAGCATGCGAACTAGATACCATGCGATTAGGACCAATTTCTTGAAAATAGATCATTGTAGGTAGAAAGCATGCCCGGGTAGGAATGTTATCTATGGAAAGCATGCTCGGGTAGATATCATGACGGGGTAGGTGTTATATTCATCTCTGAATAACATTTTTATCTGTATCAATTATTTTACTTGTACTAACTAATTTCTTTTCTTTTGTTTGTGTACACTGACTTATTTATTTTGTTTGTGTCATTTTTTATTATTCTTTGTATTGCATTGCATCGACATAACATAATGCGAAAATGTTGATCCGCAAGGGGATATCCATGAGAAAATTTTCACAAGAAGAGATAAAAGTTTTCAATCAAGCAATCGCGTACACAGATATGCACCGAAGGCTAAAAGAAATTCACAGAGTACTAGAATGAGGCTTCCTTGAAGATCGTGCAACATTCGAGATTGATATGATGACCCACTATTTCGAGGAGTAATCCAGCAGTGGAGTCTTATCTACAATCATGTCATACTAGTAATCAAAGAGCGACACACTAACTTCGGCACTTCCGAGACATTAACAAAGTTAGTTTTACAAAGCATTGAGGGGCATCAGTTCCAAATATATCCGAGACGAAGCAGTGAGCTCGAAGATCGTGCAATATTCGAGGCTAAAATGACGATCCATTGATCCGAGGAGTAACCCAACAGTAGATTCTCATCTGCGAACATTCCATCACTAACCAACCAAAGAGTGAAGTAATGAATTCAACACCATCGAGCCATTAACAAAGCGCGTGAAGGGCATCGTTTTCTAGGACGAAGATTTGAGACAAAGCAATGATTCACTCTAGATTCAACATCTAAGTGAAGTCAAGTATGTAAAGTGGACTGTCATGTAATGTGAAAACTTTTATCTCTGGTGAAAATTTTTATAAAATATTCATCGTTGGGATCAACATTTTTGCGTTTGCATTTGCATTTTGCATATGTATTTCAATTTTTAAGCATTTTCACATGCATGAAATTAGTTCATGGAGAATTCGATGGAAATGATCTGATCTTGATCATGTGACGCCATTGAGAATAGAAGCAAGATTCGAATAAATCAGCACGATGAAAGCTTGTTCAGTTGGTTATAGGATTGAGCCTTCCATGGTGATATGAGACAAGAGTCCCATATCCTGAGGGCTACGATGTTGATCCAGCACGCAATTACCGCCTGAGAAGCTCCAGACATTCCGTTGAGAACTGCAAGGAATTAAAGATCAAAATCCAGAATCTGATTTATTCAGGGGCATCCTAATGCTAAGCAAGAGAAGTCATTGCATCTATTTGCATCCAGAGAGATTATTGTTTTTGACTCATTTTTTATCTGTATTTAATATTTTCTTAATTTTTTTAATCTTAATGATTGAACTTATGTTACCTTCTAAGGTTGAGTAATTGAACGAGTTTTAATCTTGAGTTCTTTGAATATCAAATGAATTACGTATTCTTTTAATTCTTCAAGAATTATAGATTTTTGACATATGACAAGATTATACCTTTCTTATCATGTCCAACCCCAAAATAAAATCTCTCAATTCTTGACCCAAAATAATTCATGGCCACTGCCAAAGAACCAAATTTTGACATCCCTTTTCTTTGAGACTTTTAAACATTGCCTTTATCTTTTTTTTTTCGAGACACAAAAAGTCATACCCTTATTTTTCATTGAGCTAATAAATTCACACCATCATCTTCCTAGACTTCAAACCAACATTTTTCTACCAATAAGACCTACATACATTGAGTACAAGATTGTTCATTTGAACATGAAGCTTCCTACAATAAGACAACGTGGGGCATCTCGCATCAATTTTCTGAAGATGAGCTTAAACAATTTAGGCATGCTGAGAGCAAGAAGAAGAAAAAGAAATTATTTCAAAATAATTTTATCATGCATTAATTACATTTTTTTCATGTGAATAAAAATTCATCCTAAAAATCTATCCCCCTGGGGATACCTCTTTTGCAAGGATTTCTATGTATGAGATGATGAACGACTTTCTTTCTTTATCCCTTCACAACAGGAGAAAATATATATCCCTTGCGTCCCCATTTGAGCCTAAATGATATTTTCTTCTAACTCAACCCTAACCAAGGATCACCCCCCACACTGGGGGGCAAGTTGGAGGAAATCTGCTCGCATGAGTGAAGACCATTGATCTAGATAAGATACCGAAATATGAACCAGATGCAGAGTGCAAAGATCAAATAAAAGCGAAGAACAAAGAAAATCAAAGAGAAAGAAACAAAGAGAAAAACAAGCAGAAAGAAAAAGGAAAAAAAAAAAAAAAGAAAGAGGACAAAGAGCACAGACAAAGAGTCTCTCGACTCAAATGACGTATCGAGCTTAAAACTGAGAGATTGATCAAGCACAATCACTTCAGAATCACTTCACTCGAAGATCATAGAACATTAAGAGAAAGACATATACGAGCAGATCCAAATTGAGCAAAACCAGATTGAAGGCATCAGATTGAATTGATCATTGGTTCAATTACCCTTAAACACTTGTTTGGCCTTTTATCAATTTCTTTCATAACCATGAACCCCAGCCTACATTACGTGCCTTAAAAGTCCATTCTAATCATACATGGATTTCTAAACAGAAGAGACTATCTTTAGATTTCATCCCGCCCATCAGGATTAATCTTTTATTTTCAAAAGGTTTTCTAAAATATTTAATGCATGATAGATAAAAAATAACAAAAAGGGGGTTCAAGACGTAAATTCTGAGTAACGTCTTGAAACCAAATGAGGATTCAAGTTGAAAACCTGAAAATGTGGCTCGAATATAAAGAATGTACAATTATTTCATAGGAGGTGATCACACAAATTCCTTGATGAGGCATCGCACAACCCGAATAAGATCATGAGAGCTGGGAGTCGGAGAACACTTCCATTAACTAAGTACAGAAGCTACTCCATCAGATCAGTGAACAACAAATAAATGAGAATACCAAACCTCTGACCAAAAATAACCACCTGAGACTTTTTTATCCTTTTCTTACTTAACCATTTTAAAAATAGTAATAACTTTGACACTTGTCAAATAACTATAATTTATTGAAGGATTAACAAAGTAATTAATTCTTTGATATCCAATGAACTCTTGTTTTATGATTTGTCAATTGTGAAACCTTGAAAGGAGCAATATTTTCAAAACTTTTGATTAAATATTTTTTTCAAAACTCTTTTAATTGATATTTTCATACTTTTGAAAATACAAGATGAAGAAAAATGTTTTTCAAACAAGATAATCTCTGGAGGCATATCTTGGAATTCAACGAAGATCTCTCTGAAGCTCAAGATTGAAGCTGGGGCAAGAAAAGATGTAACACCCCAACCCGTACCCGACCCGGATATGAGTCTGAGGTGTCACATTGACTTTTCAAACTTTGACTCTTGATAAAATTCAAAGAATTTTTAAAATATTTCATTAAAGTAAAAGAGGTTTAGTTACATAAACTGACCATAATAACCAAAATCAATCGGAGCATATTTAATTCAACCAATTAGTACATGCCAACTATACTCAAAATAACCAAAAACATTTAACTCATCTATTTTCTGATCTGAAATCTTGTAAGGGAGATGCTGACCTGTATTACTCTTCTTCTCTTCTTGCTTCTGTACCCTACGTGTGAAACAATCACACGCTAAGTCGAAGACTTAGTGAGGCATAAAAACTTATAATGCACTTTATAACATATATCAATACATCCATGTTCTGTTCTATCATGTTATACCAAATTACATGATTCCCTTGTATCATATAAAATCATATCAGATTAATTACAGTAAATACATACATACACATAACTCATCATTAACAGTTTATCATGTAATCACATACTTTTATGCTTAACCTTTTCAATCAAACACTATACATACACAACATCATATCATTTCTATAACATTTATCATATCACTAACATATATTTGTTTATATCTCTTGATTAGCCCATGTACATATGTGAGAACTATAGATATGTGAGTTTATGGAGGTTGTGCACTAATGCTGTCACCACAGCTCATATAAATGTACCGAAGTGCCACATAGAATTGCACCGTAGTGCCGCGTAGAGTTGCACCGTAGTGCCATATAATAATGTCCATAAGGACCATATATCATTCCTTAAGAATCATATACATATACTAGGGATCAAGTATGTGTCTCACCAGACTTCACACATGTTCCAAAGAATACATATATGTCCCGAAGGACCACATATCATTCCTTAAGAATCATATACATATACTAGGGATCAAGTATGTGTCTCACCAGACTTCACACATGTTCAAAAGAATACATATATGTCCCGAAGGACCACATAGACCCTCGACTCTTGGCATACCAACTATACCCCTAGCTCTCAAGACACATAACATGGGCATTTTCTTTTATACTTATCATTTCACATAACACATAGTTCAATTACTCATAGAACATTTTCATATGAGTCACATTTACATGTCACATAGCTTATATACTTTCTCGCCTAGTTACATAGATCCATGTCATATAACATATATCCCAAAATGCATATAATCACATATATCATATCATATAGCTTAGATCATTTCTCAGATATTCATATAAACATACATATCATATCTTGTTCACATATGATCATATATGCTTCATATAACACATAGAAACACCTAGAACACTTTCTCATAGCTTATATCAATTTTCAGAGTCCTTTCATATTACCTGATGATATATATCATATAGATATATAATAACTGATATCATATTATCTACCTTATGCTCCATTTCTTTGTATTCCCTTTTTCATATAATCATACATTTAAATATTCTTATATGTCCTATCAATATCCTATAAACTTACTCATATTCTCATATATCATATTTTAATATAATTTGTATAGTAATACTCTATAATTGTATCATATAATGATTTTACCCAAGTACTCCTTTATAAAGTTTATATTACATGTTCAATTAGTCTCATGCTATCTTATGAATAATTTCCACTTATTTTATATCATTTTCCTTTTCCACTCACATAAACAATCTATTTATTTAGTTCAATTTCTCATGACTTCCACAATACTCTTTAATAAAACTTTGTAGCTCTTCACTATAATACATAAACCATAGTTTCCTTTAATTTATCAATCTTCCCTATATAACTTATGTATCCTTATTTATGCCCTCGAATTCATACTATTCTCTTAGAGTCTCCTAACATTTCTCGTATAATCACTTATACCATATCATATAACTTATACTTGATTATCTTATTCTCTCATGTTCATTTCATTTATTATGACTCTATCATATAACTTATTTCATGTTCTTCCATTATTACATATTAAAGTCTTACATAAATCATATAGCATATACAAAGCATATCATTATCTTTAGTCATGCATACATACAATCAATGTAATATAGATAATCACATATAATTATAACCACACATAATCATGTCCATGACTTCATGCATATTACTCTAGGAAATAGACTCATCTCAAGTCTTATTTCCATTAAACACTACATATCATTAGTATGCACTCACCTTGGCCTCACTAGTCAATTCCAATCTCTTATCTTTCTCTTGATCGATCTTACTTGCCAAATGTTCCGGAATTGCTTTATGCGCAGAATCTACATAAATGTACATTTTGAGGCAATCATTAGATACATACACCTTGTAGTTGGATACTAGCAACTTAAACGAACTTATTAAACCAATATTCACATTTTTCCTTTAGGGGGGAATCGGTTCCCTCCTGTGGGGGTATCGGTTCCCCTCTGGCATTCTGGAATTCCATGTTCGTTTGAGAGGGTATCGGTACCCCTTTGAATGGGTACCGATTCCCCCTAACCCAGAAATCATTTTCAGCACGAAAATTACTTCATTTCCTCTCAAACACTTCATATATCATCCCCTTTTTCATTCTTAAATCTAGTACACATACTTAAACCAATCTATATTCATTTATTTCATCTTAAACCTCAAAATCCTATCTTCCATATATAATTCAATAATCATACCAAATTTTCTATATGTTCTAAATCCAATTCTATCACTCCAAATCTCTTAATTTAACCATTGACAAATGAAATTTAACTTCCAATTTAAGAAATGAACTTTATTCCAAGATTTCATTTGTAAACTCTAAATCTTTAATCTCTCCTAACTCCACCATCCTTTGCTTTTAAGATGATTTAAGCTTTCCTTAAGCTTAGTTATCATCTAATAATTAAAACCCAACCTTAAAATCAACAATTCAATTATAAACAAAGAAACTTACCTTTGGCTCTTGGCTTCAACGTGAAGAAGAAGAAGAAAGGAGAAGAGAACTCTGGAGAATTCTCTCCCTTTCCACGTGCATTTATAATCCCATTTTTAATTCATTTCTTGGTCAATTGACCCTTTTGCCCTTTATTTCCTTTAATAATTACTAAATAACCTTTATCATATATATCCAATAATCATTGAACTATTTCATTCTTATACTTTAGTCACCAAATTCTGAAACTTTACAATTTGGTCACTAACCCGGTATTGCGGATGTTACAAATCTCCCCTCTTTTTTAAGAAAATTCGTCCTCGAATTTTTCAATGGACATCTTGATAGAAACATATCTTCTAAAGTTCTCATGTTGCTTCATTTAATTAATCTTTCTTGTCATCATCAGAAACTTACTTTTCAATCATTTAGCTTTTCAATTACCTTTTTCCTTTATATATATATATATTCATATCATGTCACTTATCACTTAAACAACAACCAGCAACTTCAATCCATTTTCATCAATCAACATCATAAATCCATCTTTAACTATCTTATAATAATAACCAAATTCATTTTCCATCATCATTTAACCAAGAACACGACCTTAAATCTTCTTTAAATATGATTCAACATACACTTTATAAAATCTTTTCACCTCACCAATCCCTCTTTTCTCACTGGTATATCCAAAATTATCACCTACATTTCCATATAACCTTTATCGTGTCGGATTCTTTAACTCAATTCCATTTCATTTCTTTATTCCATTCTTCCTTTATTTATTCCTTATACACAAATCATATCTTTTCTTTCATGTTTACATACTCTTGTCTTATCACCTATATTCATCGCTATATACCAATCTTCATTGCATCCTCATAACTTTGATAACCTATTTCTTATACAGAACTTTGTTCTTTATTATTTCTTATACTTGTATTTTCATTTCTTAAAATTCCATGCAAATACTTATCTCCTTTTCTACATCATAGCTATCTGATCAGAATACCGAACTATATTCAGATTCACATCATAATTGATTAACTCAACTTTACCTTTTATTCCAATCTTATAACTCTATCACTTTTACTCTGACAGTTAATCGATAACATCTGTCCAATCTAGAACACAACCCTAATCAACCAATCACATACATCCTTTTCAATCGAAATTATCTCAATTCGTTCACTTAACTTGTCAATTTCACCTCCATTCTCATACATCCTATAATTTCCGTTGTTCAACTGAACATTCTGACTTACTTTGTCTTATAAACTGATCATCGATATACCCATTCCTAAACTCTTCTTATCAATCCTCAGCTTTACTCAAATATACCAATCCTTATTCCCTTTACTATACCACAGTACTATGATCCAAATATACAATTGTATCCATATCCATTTCATATTTGGTTGTCTTATCATGACAACATCTCAAAATATTAAATTTTATACATTTTCCATCACATAATCTGGTTAGCCAACGCTAACTCTTTCCATCCAAAATGTAAACCCTTAATCTATCCACATTCTTATTAATACACAGTACTATTCCTTTATTTCAAACTCATCAACTCTGACTGTATATATCTTATATGCTTGTCACTGATGCACTTATTCTCGAACTTTCCACAAATTCTAACCATATCCTTATTGTGACACTTGCTCACCATATTCTATCTTATTCACTTTATAACAAAACTTCTCCGTATCACTTTTTCGATTCGAAACAGTGAGAACCCTTTTTATAACTATTCGAATATGATTTCAATTTCTGAAATCAATCTTTAATCTTATAAGACACTTTCTTAGGTTTCTGCTCTTCATCCTGCCTGGCCAGGGCAGGTGAATTGCTATCACCATCAGATTTGTCAGCTATCGATTCACTTTGTCATTTCTTATAATCACATTTCTATTGTATTCTATTAAACTTATTCTATTAGCAAGATAACATATTCCTTACAATTTCATATCATAATTTTTTTCTATTTTGTTGGCATGTATACATTATACGACACTCTAGACTCCGGTTTATGCCGAGAATCGACTAAACCGTAGCTCTGATACCATTAAATGTAACACCCCAACCCGTACACGACCCAGATATGAGTATGAGGTGTCACATTGACTTTTCAAACTTTGACTCTTGATAAAATTCAAAGATTTTTTAAAACATTTCATTAAAGTAAAAGAGGTTTAGTTACATAAATTGACCACAATAACCAAAATCAATCGAAGCATATTTAATTCAACCAATTAGTACATGCCAACTATACTCAAAATAACCAAAAACATTTAACTTATCTATTTTCTGATCTGAAATCTTGTAAGGGAGATGCTGACCTGTATTACTCTTCTTCTCTTCTTGCTTCTGTACCCTACGTGTGAAACAATCACACGCTAAGTCGAAGACTTAGTGAGGCATAAAAACTTATAATGCACTTTATAACATATATCAATACATGCATGTTCTGTTCTATCCTGTTATACCAAATTACATGATTCCCTCGTATCATATAAAATCATATCAGATTAATTACAGTAAATACATACATACACATAACTCATCATTAACAGTTTATCATGTAATCACATACTTTTATGCTTAACCTTTTCAATCAAACACTATACATACACAACATCATATCATTTCTATAACATTTATCATATCACTAACATATATTTGTTTATATCTCTTGATTAGCCCATGTACATATGTGAGAACTATAGATATGTGAGTTTATGGAGGTTGTGCACTAATGCTGTCACCACAGCTCATATAAATGTACCGAAGTGCCACATAGAATTGCACCGTAGTACCGCGTAGAGTTGCACCGTAGTGCCATATAATAATGTCCATAAGGACCACATATCATTCTTTAATCATATACATATACTAGGGATCAAGTATGTGTCTCACCAGACTTCACACATGTTCCAAAGAATACATATATGTCCCGAAGGACCACATATCATTCCTTAAGAATCATATACATATACTAGGGATCAAGTATGTGTCTTACCAGACTTCACACATGTTCCAAAGAATACATATATGTCCCGAAGGACCACATAGACCCTCGACTCTTGGCATGCCAACTATACCCCTAGCTCTCAAGACACATAACATGGGCATTTTCTTTTATACTTATCATTTCACATAACACATAGTTCAATTACTCATAGAACATTTTCATATGAGTCACATTTACATGTCACATAGCTTATATACTTTCTCGCATAGTTACATAGATCCATGTCATATAACATATATCCCAAAGTGCATATAATCACATATATCATATCATATAGCTTAGATCATTTCTCAGATATTCATATAAACATACATATCATATATTGTTCACATATGATCATATATGCTTCATATAACACATAGAAACACCTAGAACACTTTCTCATAGCTTATATCAATTTTCAGAGTCCTTTCATATTACCTGATGACATATATCATATAGATATATAATAACTGATATCATATTATCTACCTTATGCTCCATTTCTTTGTATTCCCTTTTTCATATCATCATACATTTAAATATTCTTATATGTCCTATCAATATCATATAAACTTACTCATATTCTCATATATCATATTTTAATATAATTTGTATAGTAATACTCTATAATTGTATCATATAATGATTTTACCCAAGTACTCCTTTATAAAGTTTATATTACATGTTCAATTAGTCTCATGCTATCTTATGAATAATTTCCACTTATTTTATATCATTTTCCTTTTCCACTCACATAAACAATCTATTTATTTAGTTCAATTTCTCATGACTTCCACAATACTCTTTAATAAAACTTTGTAGCTCTTCACTATAATACATAAACCATAGTTTCCTTTAATTTATCAATCTTCCCTATATAACTTATGTATCCTTATTTATGCCCTCGAATTCATACTATTCTCTTAGAGTCTCCTAACATTTCTCATATAATCACTTATACCATATCATATAACTTATACTTGATTATCTTATTCTCTCATGTTCATTTCATTTATTATGACTCTATCATATAACTTATTTCATGTTCTTCCATTATTACATATTAAAGTCTTACATAAATCATATAGCATATACAAAGCATATCATTATCTTTAGTCATGCATACATACAATCAATGTAATATAGATAATCACATATAATTATAACAACACATAATCATGTCCATGACTTCATGCATATTACTCTAGGAAATAGACTCATCGCAAGTCTTATTTCCATTAAACACTACATATCACTAGTATGCACTCACCTTGGCCTTACTAGTCAATTCCAACCTCTTATCTTTCCCTTGATCGATCTTACTTGCCAAATGTTCCGGAATTGCTTTATGCGCAGAATCTACATAAATGTACATTTTGAGGCAATCATTAGATACCTACACCTTGTAGTTGGATACTAGCAACTTAAACGAACTTATTAAACCAATATTCACATTTTTCCTTTAGGGGGAATCGGTTCCCTCCTGTGGGGGTATCGGTTCCCCTCTGGCATTCTGGAATTCCATGTTCGTTTGAGAGGGTATCGGTACCCCTTTGAATGGGTATTGATTCCCCCTAACCCAGAAATCATTTTCAGCACGAAAATTACTTCATTTCCTCTCAAACACTTCATATATCATCCCCTTTTTCATTCTTAACTCTAGTACACATACTTAAACCAATCTATATTCATTTATTTCATCTTAAACCTCAAAATCCTATCTTCCATATATAATTCAATAATCATACCAAATTTTCTATATGTTATAAATCCAATTCTATCACTCCAAATCTCTTAATTTAACCATTGACAAGTTAAATTTAACTTCCAATTTAAGAAATGAACTTTATTCCAAGATTTCATTTATACTCTAAATCTCTAATCTCTCCTAACTCCACCATCCTTTGCTTTTAAGATGATTTAAGCTTTCCTTAAGCTTAGTTATCATCTAATAATTAAAACCCAACCTTAAAATCAACAATTCAATTATAAACAAAGAAACTTACCTTTGGCTCTTTGCTTCCACGTGAAGAAGAAGAAGAAAGGAGAAGAGAACTCTGGAGAATTCTCTCCCTTTCCACGTGCATTTATAATCCCATTTTTAATTCATTTCTTGGTCAATTGACCCTTTTGCCCTTTATTTCCTTTAATAATTACTAAATAACCATTATCATATATATCCAATAATCATTGAACTATTTCATTCTTATACTTTAGTCACCAAATTCTGAAACTTTATAATTTGGTCACTAACCCGGTATTGCGGAATTTACAAAAGATAACTTTTTGGGGCAAATTTTGATGGGGCAAGGAAAACAAATTGTCTCAGGTTGAGGTTTGCAAGAGTACACTTTAGTGGAAATGCAGACAAACTGAATCAATGATAGAGTGAAAACTGCTCTAGCAACTATTCTTCTTCCAGATCGAGAAAAACATACATCAATACATACATACATACATACATACATACATACATACACACATACATACATACATACATACGCATACATATATGATACATAAAATTTGCATCAAACATTTATCATCATGTGTATTAAAGACATTTTTTCCTCTCTTGAGGAAAAATTCGATAAAACATCAAATAAATTTCATTTTGACATCCATCATAACATCCAAGATAGTCAGTCAAAAATGCATCATTTTGATCTCTCAGGAAATCAAAGCTCGGAAATTACCAGATGTATCAAACTTGAAGAAACAATGATTTGACTTCCTGAAGTCAACAATTAAATCTTCTGAAGGCATTTCATCCACTATCAGGAACAAGAAGATTATCAGTATCCTTTGATGTTGTTTCTCTCGAAATAAAATGTTGTCTCGCTAGAGACAACTTCTTTTGAAAAACAAATTTTGTCTCGCTTGAGACAATTTTCTAAAAACAAATTTTGTCTCGTTTGAGACAATTTCTTGAAAAACAAATTTCGTCTCACTTGAGACACTTTTCCTTTGAGATACAAATTTTGAATTTGTTTCACATTAAACAAAGTTGATCTCACTTGAGATCGTTTTCTCTAAAAATAATTTTTGTCTCGTTTGAAACAATTTCTCTAAAAACAAATGTTGTCTCACTTGAGACAATTTTCCAAATTATGAAGTTGTTTCATTGGAAGCAAACATCATCTTTGAGTCGTTTCTTTTGAAACAAAGGATATTTGAGTCTGTTTCACTTGAAACAAAATGAAAAAATCTTTGAGTATGTTTCTTTGATAACAAAATTTTATCTTTTGAGAAAGTTTCTTTTGAAAAATCTTTGAGTCTGTTTCTTTGGAAATAACATTTGCCATATGTGGGTCTGTTTCACTTGAAACAAAACTCATCTTTGAGTATCTTTCTTTTAAAACAAAATTTTGTCTCGCTTGAGACAATTTTTCGTGAAATTTTTTTGACTCATTTCTTTTGAAACACCTATCTTTGAGTTAGTTTCTCTTGAAACACACACCTTTGAGATCGTTTCTATTAAAACAAATTTTGTCTCCCTAGAGACAGTTTCTCTTGAAAAAAAAATCTTTGAGTTGTTTCTTTTGAAACAAAAAATCTTTGAGTCGGTTTCTTTGGAAACAAAATTTTGTCTCTTTTGAGACATTTTCCCTTGAAACCATAATCACTAAAGATGGCTAGTCGTCCTCATCACGTAAGAACCGTGTCATCCCCTGACCAGACCTCCTCATTATGTAGGAGCAGTGTCACACCTAGATAACCAACCGTCCTCATCGCGTAGGAACCGTGTTATCACCCTTCCTAAAGATGGCCAAGAACTCTTCATCACGTATGAGCAGTGTCATTCCTTGACCAGATCTCTTCATCACGTAGGAGCCGTGTCAACCATAGATAACCAGATGTCTTCATAACGTAGGAACCGTGTTATCGCCCTTCCTAAAGATGGCCATAACTCTTCATCACGTATGAGCCGTGTCATCCCCCGACCAGAACTCTTCATTACGTATGAGCAGTGTCATCCCTCGACCAGATTTCCTCATCACGTAGGAACCGAGTCACCCTTAGACGACCCGAACTCTTCACCACGTATGAGCAATGTCGTCCCCAGCAATCAACATTATCCAATTTCTAAGTAAAAAAAGGAAGAAAATCAGACAAAAACGTGTTGTCTTATCGTCTTTGCCCTATTCTTGTTAACACAATAATGTGCAAAGAGGGGCAGCTGTAGACACCCGTTTTTGTCCGAGTCTTTTCTATTTAATTTTAATTTTTTATTATTATTATTATTAATTAATTAATTAATTTACAATTTTTATAGGCCCAAATATAATCTCACCCAAGACCCAGTCCACCCGAAGCCCAACATGTGATCAAAGCCCAATACTGGAGCCAAAAAAATACAACCCATCAGCAGTGAACCGCCCAAAAAACTGACCCGACTCAAAATTTAGGGTTTTGAAACCCTAAAGTACCAAATCAACCGTTTGGCTTCCCAGCAGCCGCCGGCTCTTGGTGTTTCAGTTTCCTGGTCAAGCTTCTCAGTCGTCGAGCCGATCAAGCTGAGCCTCCCCTCCAATAGCCTTCTGTTGTTGCCGTCTTATTCTGCAACAATAGTGACTCGCATCCATCATCAACAGTGGATAGAAATCACACCAAGTCAGAAAACAAAGAAATAAATCAAAACAAATCTTATCCTAGAACCTAGGGTATTATTTCCCTACAAACTGAGCACAAATCCATCAATCTTCTGGGGCATAAAAGAAGAGATATCGCATGCAAGAGAAGGGACCAGGAGGGAGATTTGGGAAAACAAGAAAAATAGAGAAAAAAATCAGAAAAGGAAAAAAACAATAGAAAGAGAGAGAGAGAGCATTCGGGGTCTTAAAAAAGAATAAAAGAAAGAGAAAGAAAGGGAGTGAAAAAAGCCCTTACCATGGTCGGAGCTCGTCGGGGAAGCCCACGGGTCGTCGGCGTTTCGTTGATTCGAGAGGTAACCCTTTTAGATTTGAGGCTCTAAGGTTGTTTGTAGGGAAAAGTATGTGAGTTTCTGGGAGGAGGAGGAGGAAATGAGGCTTTTTGGGTCTCTCTCTCTCTCCGACCGTTGGCGCCGCCGTACGCCGCCACGAATCCGCCGTGGTTCCCTCTCGCCGGCAAGGAGAGGTTGAGAAAGTTTTAATATCTATCTCTTCTCTGTTTTTAGAATGAAGCATAAATGAGGAAAATGGGCAGAGAAAGCCCGATTTTAGGCTTATAGCCATCAAGCGAAACGACGTCGTTTGAGGCTGTGGGGATTTGTGTGTTTTGGTAAAAGGGGTAAACTACACCGTAGGTCCTTGATCCTTGTAATCTCATGATTTAGCAATTAAATGAAGTTTCATTTTATTTGACTTTGAGTTTTTTTTTATTTTTTTCACTGTTATATATTGGTCACTATCCACGTTTTATATCATTTTTGTCTATATTTGATTTTGTCTTCAATATTTTCAAATATTTCAATTTGATCACTGATTCCATGTATTTTATAATCTTTGTGTTATTCTAATTTGGCCACCCTATTTGTAATAATTTTATTTTAGTCATTTATCTTACATATTTCTATGATTGCTTGAATATGGTCATGATACTTTTAATTAGTCCATTTTAGTCACTATTTTAGTGTGTTGTTCATTTTCATTGACATCCTAATTTGGCCATGACATTTGTAAAGTCTTTATTTTAGTCACTGTTGGATATTTGGTTTAATTCTGATTCGGGCATCATGTTTGTTTTCATTGTATTTTAGTCCTAGCCTTTATATTAAATATGTGTATGTTTATATGTTATTTTGAGCATAGTTTTCTTTAAAGTTTTCATTTTAGTCAGTGATTTTATGTGGTGTATGTTTTTGTTGATGTTCGAATTTGACCCTTTAATTTATGTTTATTTCAATTTGGTCCTATTATTGTATATTAGGTTACAATTGTTATTATCCGAATTTGGTCACCATGTTTTATATTGTTGCATTTAAGTCACCAATCTCGTGTTTTGTGTATTTTCTTTGATGTTCAAATTTGGCTAAAGAATTTATGAAAATTTTATTTTGGTCACTGTTGGTTATTTTGTGTTAAATCTGGAATGTAGCATGTATGTTTACTTTTATTTCATTTTAATCCTTTATCATAATTTTTGGGTTATTTCCATTTCAGTATTTGTATTATTTAACATTTTCTACTTGGGATCTGATTTGTTTGTAATTATTGTTGTAGTCCCTAAGTTTCTATTTGTTTCAGTTTAGTCCTATAAATTCATGTTTATGCTATTTTAGTCCTTTAACTTTCTGTTTTGCTATTTTAGCCATGTAAGTTCATGTTTTATCATTTTAGTCCCCGAAATTATCCTATGTGTTTATTTGATTTATATTTGGATTTGTAATTTTATCTTAGTTTTATTTTAGTCCTTTATGTATGAATATTTTATATAATGTAGTTATTTGTGAATATATATATTATTGGCTCTAGTTATTGTACATGTTTTATTTCGTTTTTAATCTTGTTTATTTCCATGGTTTTATTTATTTGTTAATATTATTTGAATACTTTTAAGAACATTTATGCGTAGAATGAGCGTGGAAAGTATCACTTGGTCGAAGTGGTGCGATCCGATACGGCATTTTAACGACAAAGTAACTTAAAATAAGTTGAGTATATTTTGTTAATTTGTGCAAATGATGCAATGTGTGTTATTTTAAATAGTAATTTATTTTATTTTAGGTAAATGTAAATGTAAATTTCAAAATTTTCATTTGTATTCAATTCAAATTTTTAGTTAATCAATTTATTTGTATGTAAACATCGTTTTATAGTTATATTCGATTCATATTGTTTTTCATAATCAAAGATAGAATATTCTTTAACAATGAAAAATAGTTGAAGTAGCTTTCCCGACGGAGGATTGCTAATTTCAAGATTTTTTATCAAGTTAAAGGATTTTCTTTATATAGTTAATTCGAAGCAAATCAATCACATTTCAATAAACGAATCATCTTTTAACTTTATATTCGATCTATCATTTTCATTATTACGACAGTGTGTAAGCGACACAGTACCAGTTTTTGGGCGTTGTGGAGGTGCTAATCATTCCCTACGCGTAACCGACTCTCGAACCCGTTTAAATCGAATATTTGGTAAACGCAGACCATTTTTGTCTTTAAAAATGATTTTCCTTAAAATTGTTTTTAAAAGATGTTTTTAGGTATTCGACCTACCTAACTCAAAGGTCGATGGCGACTCCCTTTTCCATTTTATTTCAATCAATTCAAAATCACCAGTTTTTCCAAAATTAAAGTCATAATCGTTTTTTAAAATAATATTTTAATTTTTTTATAAAAAATTGTTATGACAGCTTGTTCAAGTTTTTTTAGCCATCGAGAATGCACATACCAATGGATTCACTAACATTTGAATTTTAAAATCTTAGTTAGTGGAGCGAGAACATTTATCCGGTTGGTTAAGTTATTCATCTTTGTTCCCTCGTACTCTTTTAGGTCATGTGTTCTAGACCTACTAGGAACACTCTATTTCTTTTTCCTAGAGTTCCACTTCCCCTCCCTTTAGATATGATTAGGATTAGATCTAGTCTTTGTAAAAAAAAATTTATCTCAGTTAATGAGTATTTAATATTTTAGTAAAACTTAGAGGTTAAATCTCATCAACAATCTCATTTAATAATTAATTTGTGAATATTATTTATTGTTTTCTACAAGATCAATAACATTATCTTAACTTAGGATTGACATAGACTCTCCTTACAGTTTTCATCAAGGATGAAGTAGGATTTGTTTAGACAATAAGAAGTTGTATTTGATATTTATCTTGGATTAAGAAAAAAAAACTCTAGTTTGGCTATTAATTTGGGATTTGTCATTATTCTCTTATTTAAACCTTTTTGCTGACGTGGATTTAGTGATATGAAAAGGTGTATTTAGCAATGAAATAATCAAAAGCTTAATTGATTACGTGGCTAAAACAAAATGATTGGACCCATAGAAAGCAAAATTCATTATAATTCATCATCATGCTGTTTGGTTTATAGGAAGACAAATGGGATTTGATCCCAACTTTTTATTTAGATTTTATAGTATGATATTTACCTAGATTATGATTATATTTAACATCAATAATAAAATTTATTATATAAAATGTGATGTTTATCAGTGTAATCCTTAAAATGTGATTATATAAATTTTTATTGTTCAAAAGAAAATGAGACATTAGAAGATATCAAGGATTTCCAGGATTATGCGATTACAGAGCGGGCAGTTCCCACGCTGAACCCAAAGCTCCCTCGAACAAACCCGACAAAAGGTATAAGGCATGGAATAATCGCCGCACCTTTATTCCTAACCATGCACACGCAACACATGTGCTGCATCCCACCGCTCGCTTCCCCCATGTCTTCCTCCTCGTATTCTTCATCGTCGATCGTTCCCATCAGCCCCATTTGCTGCTCCGTTTCTTCCAAAAAGTCCATCAGTGAAATCCTCACCGGCTCTTCCGCCGCCGTTTCTCTCGCAGATAATGCCCTTTCCAGCGTCAATGCAGTTCTAAGTTGCCGCGTTTCATTACGCGCCACAGGAGAGTCGTCATCTTCGCTGCTGTCAGCATCATTCCCCACGGTAATTTCTAACCTAAAGCTTCTCGACGGTGAAGCATTGCTCCGCAAGCCGATATTGTTATCAACCGGACTGCGCCTGACCCGAATCGAACCACTTCGCGCCAATTGCGGTCGAAAGTTCATAACCGGCGGGTCTGAAACCGGGACACTTTGGCCTCCGTTCTCAACAGTCAACACGAATCATCGGGTTTAGCAGAGTGGGAACGAAAGGAACTGTGCCGCGATAACTGGGATTATTCCTATTAAAAATGACATCAGAAGCCGGGATATGAACTGAGGAACTACATGCAGAGATAGGTCGCTTGAGCAGGAGCTTGTCCCGTAACGTTTTCCAACTCTTCTTGTCCTTGTTAGACTCATCGTCTCGTATAATCTCCAGAAGGGTACGGTTCTGGGCCGGCGGTTGTTCAGGCTGCTTAGCGTTTCCCAAAATGGCATCGGGAGTTAGACCGACCAGAGCGTCCCGGCCGTTCTCGACCGCCGTCATCTGCTCAAAAAGCGTACTCCTCGTCCGGTTACCACTTTCCATTTCATTAAAAAAGGAAAAAAGAAAGAAGGAATTCACTTGTTCATGATTAGTATTTTAAAAATGATACAGTGAGGTAGAAAACAAATGAAGGATAGAAAGAGAAAGTTCTTAGAATTCTTGGAAATGAAAGAGTGGAGAAGAATATCGGGGAGTTTGTTTGGCTTAAAGCTCGGGTGATCTTCTGATGAGATAATAAGGGTTTAAAGAAGGTGGACATGGTTATTACAATCAGATATTTAATAAATAAACATTAACCTTAGAGATCCGCGTGGCAGTTTGTCGGGTTATATAAAGACACAAACAACCTTTCCTCACTTTGCTGGATTTAATTTCTCAGATCTTCCAATTATCACATGTAAAAACAAAATTGTGCAATTGTATCTTCATCCTCGTAATTTTAAAAATAAGAAAAATAATTTTGTGATCAGTCTGAGAATGTTTTTAATAATGAAAAGTATTTTTTTTCTTCCTATAAGTAATTTTAAATATCTAAAAATTGATTTAAAATTATAATTTGAAAAGTGATTTTTAACCTCTAATTTTATAAGTTCAAATTTTTGATTTTTATCGTGAAAAATCACTTTTTGATGAAGTTATATTTTTATCCTCAAATATTATATTTTTTTATTTATAACATAATATCTAAAATAGACGTTTTATTTTTTTAAAATCATTTTTAATAATAATCTAAAATAATTAAATTTTAAATTATTATTTTCAAAAATATTTTTTTACGATACTTTTAAAATCTTTTTTAAAACAAACTGACCCTTAAATGATTTATTTTTTAAAATTAAGATATGACGTTATATGTTTAACTATCGTCATCTACATTTAAATTAAATGGAATAATTTTGATTAAATTATAATTAATCATATTAATATATTATTCAATTTTAAAATGTCATGTCAAATAAACAATATTTACACTTAAATATCTTTTGAGTAACATGAGTAAAAAAAAATTAGCTAACCATATTCCCATATGTAATGGGGTGAGGGGGAGGTAAGATAGTAGGCTGCCTCCAATGCCAGCTTGAGAGTAGCATGAGAGCAACTTTCGTGGAAGACCTCCGACAATCAGAATTATAAATTGTCCACCGTAGATACTCCAAATTAAATTATCACAATTATATTAAAGTTTACATTTAATGTAACATTTATAGATATAATTAAAATAAAAAATATATCATCAGCTTATGTTTTGGACTATGTAAGATTTGTATTAGAAAACTAATTTATAGAATTTTAAAGAATAAAAAGATAATTTTTAATAAAAATTATAAAATAATAAAAAAATATTTTTTTAAAAAAGCGATTACTAAACCTGACGTCTTCCATCCATCTTGATTTAAGCAACTGGCCAACCGAGCAAACTATATAGGTGGGAACAATGAAGTATTAGTTTGACTTTAGACACGATATGCTTCTTATTTATCTTAATATTGATGAGCTCACATGTAAGACCAATATTATTTAATAGTTTAGTTAATGGTTAGTATTGTTCTTTATATATATAAATGATTCTAAGGAATCAACTCAGACGTTACGCCAACCTACGAGTTTTACACCTCAACTTGCATTTATTTATTTATCTTCCTTAATATGAATTAATATTAAATTTAAGTCTACAATTTGTTGTTCTTTGGTTGTAGTTATAGATGTGATTGTGGACCTATGGGACAGAAGAAACAAGCCATATTTGATCCAGTAAACATCGGGAGAGAGAGGGATCAGGCTGACCCAAGAAATATTTGAAGCCAAAATTGCCCGAACCCGCTCAGGAGATTAACAGCAGAAGCAAGGGCTTGGGTCGTGGCACCCGAGTGGTGCAAGGTGAACACGGACGACACCCGTAATAGCTCCACTGGTGAGGCTACCGGCGGGGGAGCTATAAGGTACAATAGAGGAGCTTCGTTAATAGGCTTTGCAAAGAAAATAGAATATGCTCAACCATTGGAGCAGAACTATAGGGAATACGAGGGTTTCAGAAGCGCATGGAAGATCGGGAAAAGACGAACAATAATAAAAACGACAACAACGAAATTGTGAAGTTGAGCCACCGTAATGAAGGGAGACAACTTACGCTACTATAACATATCAATACCCTACTTGCATGGGAACAGATAGTCAAAATCAAGCATACCCCAAGAGATTGCAACAAAGTAGTAGATTTTCTGACCAAACACGCTCGGGAACTCTCAACGGGTCTCCATGAATTCACTCATTCTCCGTATATTCATGGTATTACCTTTTATTGAATATATTGGGTTGCTAATAGATAAATGAGCACAAAAAGGCCCAACACAATCAACCCAAATAATAAATGATATATGAAATTATAAAGGTAAAATACATAAGTGTTTTAGATTAATGAGCTCAATGGGCTGAACTCACGTAATAATACTGTGAAAAAATTTATTCACAGCATAATACTCTCCAAGAATTAATTCTTGAGATGGTGCGAATGCTACAGGGGTGAGATTGGTCGCTATGCAGTCGGGGCGAAGCAGGTATTGGTCGCCATGCAGTCGGGGCGAAGAAGTAGGTCGCCATGCAGTCTGTTGAAGGTCGCCATGCACGCTCGGCGTTGTTCTGCATGCACGGTTGGAGGTAGCTGGAAAATAATCATTTACTGGAAACACCATGATTCATATTATACTATTCCCTCAATTTTATATTTGTTCTCATAATGCACATATTTTAAGAAAGTCAACCTTCTTAAGCTTTATCATATCATTATAATTATTTTAACCCATTATATTAAAGTTGTGTGGTTGTAAGAGTATTATATTAAAGTGGGGTTGTAAGAGTATTATATTAAAGTATAAAATATTTATTAAACCCATTAATAATAAAATATTATTATTATTAATAGTTTAACACTTGGGCCACATGTGATATACTGGCTAACGGAAATATTGTTCATTAAACAATCTAAATGGTTCAACGAAAATATTGTTCATTCTAGAGGTCTTAGGTTCGAACAACTGGATCTGTAAGTTGTGTGTACGTTATTAATTATTAAGAAAAATTCTAAATCGATGATATATTGTAATTATCCTATACTATTTATAAAAAAATAATATTTTAAAATATATTATTAAAATACAATATACAACAAAATAATATAAGTAACTATTGATTTTACGAACCCTAAACCCTAAAATATTTTGGTTATTGCTGAAAACCTTTATAAATTCATGGTATGTTGAGGGAAATGAAAGTGGTAGAGGATGGTGATATCTACCATGATGGTGGTTACAAATTTGTTTTTTATAAGAAGAAATTGTTTGGATGGAGAATTGTTAGGGTTCAGGGTTTAAAGTCCAGAGTTTAGAGTTTTAGCAACAACCAAAATATTTTAGGGTTTAGGGTTCACAAAATCAATAGTTACTTATATTATTTGTTGTATATTGATTTTGTGAACCCTAAACCCTAAAATATTTTAGTTGTTGCTGAGAACCTATATAAATTCATGGTATGTTGAGGGCAATGAAAGGGGTAGAGGATGGTGATATCTACCATGATGGTGGTTACAAATTTGTTTTTATAAGAAGAAATTGATTGGAGGGAGAATGGTCAGGGTTTAAAGTTTAGGGTTTAGGGTTTTTAGCAACAACCAAAATATTTTAGGGTTTAGGGTTTATAGTGCACAAAATCAATAGTTACTTATATTATTTGTTGTGTACTGATTTTATGAACCTTAAACCCTAAATATTTTTGGTTGTTACTAAAACCTTTATCTACCAATCAATTTCTTCTTGTAAAAACAATATGTAACCACCATCATGGTAGATATCACCATCCTCTACCTCTTTGTAAAAACAAATTTGTAACCACCATCATGGTAGATATCACCATCCTCTACCCCTTTCATTGCTCTCAACATACTATATATATATAAAGGTTTTTAGTAACAACCAAAAATATTTAGGGTTTAAGGTTCGTAAAATCAGTATACAACAAATAATATAAGTAACTATTGATTTTGTGAACTATAAACCCTAAACCCTAAAATATTTTGGTTGTTGCTAAAAACCCTAAACCCTAGACTTTAAACCTTGAACCCTAACAATTCTCCATCCAAACAATTTCTTCTTATAAAAAACAAATTTGTAACCACCATCATGGTAGATATCACCATCCTCTACCACTTTCATTTCCCTCAATATACCATGAATTTATAAAGGTTTTCAGCAACAACCAAAATATTTTAGGGTTTAGGGTTCGTAGAATCAATAGTTACTTATATTATTTGTTGTATATTGTATTTTAATAATATATTTTAAAATATTATTTTTTTTATAAATAGTATAGGATAATTACAATATATCATCGATTTAGAATTTTTCTTAATAATTAATAACGTACACACAGCTTACAGATCCAGTTGTTCGAACCTAAGACCTCTAGAATGAACAATATTTTCGTTGAACCATTTAGATTGTTTAATGAACAATATTTCCGTTAGCCAGTATATCACATGTGGCCCAAGTGTTAAACTATTAATAACAATAATAATATTTTATTATTAATGGGTTTAATAAATATTTATATACTTTAATATAATACTCTTACAACCCCACTTTAATATAATACTCTTACAACCACATAACTTTAATATAATGGGTTAAAATAATTATAATGATATGATAAAGCTTAAGAAGGTTGACTTTCTTAAAATATGTGCATTATGAGAACAAATATAAAATTGAGGGAATAGTATAATATGAATCATGGTGTTTCCAGTAAATGATTATTTTCCAGCTACCTCCAACCGTGCATGCAGAACAATGCCGAACGTGCATGGCGACCTTCAACAGACTGAATGGCGACCTACTTCTTCGCCCCGACTGCATGACGACCAATACATGCTTCGCCCCGACTGCATGGCGACCAATCTCACCCCTGTAGCATTCGCACCATCTCAAGAATTAATTATTGGAGAGTATTATGCTGTGAATAAATTTTTTTCACAGTATTATTACGTGAGTTCAGCCGAGCTCAATGCAACTAAAATGATGTATATGGTAATGTTTGATGACCAAAACGGTTCATTTTGACAAGTAAATGACTTCATTTGTTTAAAATTTTGTTTAGGGTAAACTACGCTCAGTGTTACAAAACTATTGATTTTTTTAATCACTTAACTATTATTTTTGACAATATTGTCACTAACATTGCCTTTTATTCTAAGGATATCGTTCTTTTAAGAAGGAAAAGGAATCAAACCTGAAAACCGCTGGGTAAAAGATCCAACGCTTAGTCATTGAATTAAATTTAGAATTTATTACAACCTTATCAGTATTTATATTTAATTTTTTAATAAAAAATTATTGACATCAGAACGAAAAAAAATCAAATCCCAAACCAGCTAATATAAAGATCCGAAACCAAATTATTGAACTAAATTAAAAATTTACTAAAATTTCATATATACTAATATTTTAATTTAAATTATACCGCAACCTCAAAATTATATGAATGGCTAAATGTTTTAGTACTCTTTACTAACGAAACACAACTATTTGATTTACCAATGAGAATAAAATTTGCCTTCTAAACATGGCTTGAAGACTATTATATGCGGCTCGTGGAATCCTTCACTGATCCATTTGGCCGCAAATAACTCTCGTTCTTTTAAAGTCCACGCCTTATTTCTCCTCCACTACAAGATCCAATTCACCTTTTTTGCGGGTAATTTTTCTTTCTCGCCCTATAAATTAAACTCTTTAATCATTTTGTTACGTGTTTCATCGATTGTTTGAATTTTTCAGCGGTTAACGTTTGCTGATCGTAATCTGGTTTCGGGAATCAGTCATGACTCATATCCTCTCGATCTGTATGATTAATGCATAATTCGTTAATTATTGGGCTCTCAACTGTTCTTGTTAATGTAGCTAACGCGGTAACCAGAGAGATCGAGATCGAGAAAGGGCTCAAGCCCGAGCGGGCAACAAAGGCAAGACCAAGGACGATGGGTTAATCCCTGAGCAACGCCGTGAAAGGTTTCGTATTTTCCTCCTCCTTTCACATTTATTTTTAGTTTTATTTATTTCTTTCCTTCTGATTTTTGGAATTGTGAATGGGCAGAGATGCGAAGGCCTTGCAAGAAAAGGCTGCAAAGAAGGTGGCACAGGCGGCAGCTGAAGGGAACAAGGCCGGTGGCGGTGGCGCAAACAAAACCAAGAAATAATGATGTCAAATTGTCGATGAATCACGGTGGACGGTAATAATGATAGTATTATTACCTTGATTGGGGAATCAGATCTTTGTGTTTCTTTGGTGTTTTTAGAGTCTTTGGCTTTGTCGTCTTAAGATCAACATACTATTCAGGTGTTCGCTTAATTGACATTGATTTCGACTCTTAAATTTGCAATCTGATTTCTATTGGAATTGATCTCCCACTAAGCATTCTTTAAGTTGTAATTTTGATCATCTTGTTGGTTTGATTGTTTTCCACTGCACAGCGTACTGTAGGATTGGATTTCCATTGGGATAGTTGAGGCACTGTTAGAATTGTTCGGATTTCGCTCTAAATTAGAGTTTCAATGAACAAAAGCACATCCACATATCCTTTAGAATTACTGCAGGATTCCGATCCATAGAGAATTGCGTTCTTCCTAACCCGTGAGATTTGGCATAAATTAGTGGGTTGAAGTACCTTGCCAGGTACCTCTACTGTAGCAATTGTATTACTAAATGGAAGAGACCGGTTTTAGTCCCTATTGATTGGTTCTAATTAATCGCTCTACTATTAAATAGGTTAATTTAGTCCCTATACTAGTAAAAAGAACAAAATAAAATCATTTTTTACGGGGTTAATAATATCAGTTTATTTATTGTCGATTAGTGTGTAACAGATGATATTTTTATAACTTTTATGGATCTCCAAATGAAATCTTTTCTTAGAGTTAAATCACGATTGAAAAATTATCAATTAGTCTAATTGGATGATATATTAAATCTTTTAAATAATGTTAGAGATTCAAATCCTGTGAATGAAGAAAATTGAATTATGAGTGTTACTATCATAATCAAACTCTATAGATTTTGATTACTTAATCGGCCAATGAACGAGTCAGATTAAGATTCCATTGGTTATACCGAAAAGTTAATAATATTAATGACATTATTTTAAACAATAAATGTTAAATCTATATATATCGGTGTTAATTGATTCATTTTACTAGTGCGTAGATTATATTTGATTCTTTGTTAGTATATAGATTAAATTGATTCATCTATAGTAGATGGATGAATTTGAATCAGGGACTAAATTGATTCATTTAATAGTTAAGAGACTAAATTCATACACCGAATGTCCCATCTGTGTCCAATTTGGTAGTCTTATCGCCTCTATTTTTTGAGTTATCACATTGGTTGCAATCAGGTTTATGTTTGTCTGCCATATATTGTTCATGGTTATCTTCATCTGGTTCTACTACATTCATATCTCTGCAAATATTTCCACTGTTTCTGGTTGTCGCGTTGTAAGCGTGTCATCTCCCTGAAAAATATTATCTATGTTTTCGGTGAACTTGAGTAGAAAATAACTCGATATCGGGTAGCCAAGTAACCGACTTAATTTTCTCGGGAAACAAACAGTTGGCCGCAGGATTTAACAATTTGTAAGCCTGATGTCGTCATCTTTGTTTTTATACATGTGAGAAACTATTATTTTACGTGGCGTTCGTATCGGTTGTATTTATGCAGTTATTTTATATCACAATATCGGTATTTCTTGTTTTCAGCTGAGATTGATAGTCTCAATTCTCCTCTTCACCCAGACATGAGGGACAAAATAGGATAATGAAACCAGGATACAATTATTAGAGGGATCAATTTTATTGTCGAAAACTGAAATAAGCGAATCGAATTTCCTCTTAGTTGAACTAAAATTACCGAATAAATAATTTCTTTATTTTTACAAGTTTTATTTATAAAATAAAATTTAACATTGGAAAATTAAACGATTGGATCGTGTTATTTTATATTTAAATACTTAATTCTATATTTAATTAATTATATACATGCAATTTAGTTTATTGATAATTTTCTGAATATTAATGTAAGGATCATATTAATTAAACTGAAATATGATAGATGTTAAGTCAAATATCGATGGTGTTCGCAGTAATATAAATGGATTGACCACATGCTGAGGTGTTCTGCGAGATCATATGAAGAGTTGGCTTACAAGTTACTCTAAAATCATTAGTATCTGTTCTATTTTTCGGCCATTTGTTTTTATAAAATTATTTTTCTGTCGAAATGAAAAACTCATTATATTATTTAGTAACAACCTTTATTGTTATTAGGGTAACCTACAAATTACATCACTCAATTTCAGTCATATTCTGATCATTAAATATTAAAAACGATTAATTTCACCATTCAACTTTGACATATTTTATTTTTTTTATCATTTCATCGCTAAATAATTAAACGACATTATGATATGATATATACATTTCAAAATTTATGAAAAGGGTTTTTAAATTTGTGAAAATCAATTTGAAATTTTCAATTTGAAATTTTCAACTTATTTTTTTAAATTTTCTTTGATTTTTCGGTGATGAAACATCTTCTTTTAAATTCAAATGATATGGAGGTGGAGAAGAAGGAGATGATCAATGTTTCTTGATTTCACGATAATCGGATGATAAAGATTACAGATTAAAGTAATTTTCATTCGAGTTTTTGGTTGAAGTTTTACTAGTTTTGAATAATTATATTTTAAAAAAAATAAATTGATAAAATGATAGAGGGATGATGAGATAAATTTATCAACACTTAAAATGATAGAGAAGATGTCAAAAAACAACAATTTTGACGACCCCATTATATAAGGATGAAACTTTAAAAGTTTTAAAAGTTATTAGAAAATTGATGAAATGGGGGGGGAAAGAGAGGTGGGCATGACTCCAACATAAAAAAGAAAAAAAATTACATGTTCTATGTTTTTTAATTTTAATAATCTAGAATAAAAATATAATTAATTTATTGAATTTTTATTTTGATCATTATTTCTTAATAAATCAATCACTAATGTTGTTTTCATTTTAAAATGATTATTAATTACTAAAAAATTAATAAATAATGATAAAATTTAATATATAATAATTTTATTTATTAAAATTATATATTCTATCAATTTAATTTTAATTTAATAAATTTAATCTTTATCTAAAAAAATTAAACTTAAAAATATAAATGATTTCCTTTTCATTTTTATTTTAATTCTAAAATATTTAATAATTTAAATTCCGATAAAATGATCACATATTTCGCCAGTTCATTGATTAAAACTAATAAAAATATGGATGAGTTGTTGGGGAGGGGGGAAAACACTGGCTTCTAAGTTCTTATTTGTTAGCTTTTTTTTTTTTTTTGAAATATTATTTGTCAGCTTAGACAAGTGACATTGAACAGAAATTGTTCACAGATCCTACACGGCACTGTTGATCCTATAAAACATAGGCGGTCGCCGACAGTGGTAGTCTTTGTTCAGTTCCAGATATCGGACAAAGTCGCAAACAGAGCTTAAAGACGGTGAGTTCCCACTTTCCGATATAATCTTTGTCACCCCACTTCGTCGTTAACTGTAACCATAATATCCTTGGAAACGACGGCTCTTTTTTCCGACCCGCTTTGATCCGCACATCTTTAATCCCTTTGTTTACTTAACATCCAAGTTTCTACTTCATCTCCGTTGCTCAATAACTCAATTCCCTGCAAAATTCCAGGTTTCCCTCACTTTTTATTGAAATAACGACCTTTTTTGTTCCTTTTGATTTGCTCTACTTTTTCCTCTTTTAAGTTCTTCTGTTTTGGAATTTAATTTTTTCTATTTTGGAAGTTGAACTTGAAGTTCCTTTTTGTTATTGTATTTCTCATGGTGGGTTGTTGCTTTTCTTTTTTCCAGGGCTAATTCATTTACTAGTGTAGCTGAATTGCTCTGGGAATTTTGACCTCTTCATGGGCCTTAACCGGTCTTGTAAGATCTTTTCTTCATCTTACTATAGCTTGCTTCCTTCTATGTGGATCAACCTTGGGTTATTTTGCTTGGAAATTTTGTGATGTTTTTGGAATTCTCTTGCCTTGCCCTTGCTCTGGGTTTTTGGGTACCAAAATAGCAACCACTGCTGGCATAATCTGCTTATTCAATGGCCAAGGAGAAAAATATACTCTGTTCAAAATCTGGCTTTGAATACGTTCCCTTTCGACTCGGTTTCGATCAACTATAGAGAGTTGAAACCGAATGATGTAAAATTTGGCATCGGGGTCATTGGATTGGAAGGTGAAGCATGTTCTATTTCACTTTCAAGTCTGAAATTGCAAACTATGGTGGATAAAGATGGCATCCATTGGAAAGAGAACCATGAATCAAAAGCAGAAATCGTGAACTCAGAGGCGGCGGCGGACTGCTTTCGGTAATGGAAAATCTACTCCAGTATTGTTGTCTGGTAATTCCCCATCATCTGCAGTTGCAGGTGTCTCATGTTCTTCTTATATTATGCTGGTGAAACAAGAAGTGAGATTAAGGATAATTTCGGTCCAGTTAGTGAAATTGAAGACAATTTTCCTGCTAAGTTAAACACATCTCTTGTGAAATCTTTATACTGTAATATATATGTATATATGCATGTACGCTTGTGAATATATTCCGAATTGGTACTTTTAGCTTCAAGTAGCAACTTTTCATGTGAATTTTGCTTCAGGGAATCATTCGTTGAGTTGAAGTTTTCATTGCTTTTTTGAGTTCTGATATATTTTATTAGCATTACATGTGTGGTGACCTACGTGAACATGCTATTTCAGATGATAAAAGAACTCAAACTTGCACGGATGTCAGTGAGGCAACCCGGCATCTTGAAGCAACTTTTCATGTGAATTTTGCTTCAGGGCATCATTCGTTGAGTTGAAGTTTTCATTGCTTTTTGAGTTCTGATATTTTATTAGCATTACATGTGTGTTGACCTACGTGAACATGCTATTTCAGATGATAAAAGTACTCAACCTTGCACGGATGTCAGTGAGGCAACCCGGCATGGTTTAGAATTGAGCAGTGGAGAGGAAAAAGGTTCAACTTTTCTGAAAAAATCTATAGCTGCGACGACACTAATGAAATATTTGGGTTTATCAGAGATGAAGCGAATCAGATCAGAATGTTGGAACAAGCTCTTGAAGAAGAGAAAACTAAACATGCTGCTATATGCTTGGAGTTGGATAAAGAAAGGGCTGCAGCCGCTTCGGCTGCCGATGAAGCCATGGCGATGATTTTGCGTCTGCAAGAGGATAAGGCTTCTATAGAAATGGAAGCGAGGCAATATCAAAGGATGATGGAAGAAAATTTTGCTTATGATGACGAAGAGATGAACATTCTGAAAGAGATCCTTGATAGAATTATAAGATATTTAAAATATACTAGCTAATTTTTTTAAAATATAATATAACACTATTACTTTAATAAATAATTAATATAATTATAATATTTATTTCAATAAAATATACCAATATTAATATTTTTATTAATAGAATTATAAAAATATTTTAATATTTTAAAAATATAATATTTTTTATAAATAATATTATTTATTATATTTAATATTTGTAATAAATAATTAAAAAAATTATCAACTAGTTAAAAAGTGTTTAAACATCATCTTTCAAACATCGTAAAATGTTTTTTAAAAAATATTTTTCAGAATATATAATTTATTTTACCGAAAATTAAAATAAATGGATACTAAATATAGAGGGGAAGCTTCAATCAAAGAGATTGGTCCCTCCAATAAATGAATAACCGGAGCTACCTTTGGATCACAATGTGTATTCTATCAACTTTGATAATAGTTTCATGCTTCAATTTATTTTAAAAGAATCCTTTTTATATTTAATTTGTCAATTTTTATATTTTAAAAAATATATATTTAATATAAAACATTTAAAATAAAATTATTTATTATCTAAAATTATTGTTTGTTATTAACTTTAATTGATGTTAGCTAGATAATAGATTATAATTAACCTAAAAAATATTTTCATAAAAGTAAATTAATATGGAACAAAGAGAACTTTTATTCAAAAATGATATGTAACTATAAATTAAGTTAAATATTTATATTAGACTGTTTATACATATTAAATTTAGTTATACTAGATTTCTTCTTCATAATGTTAAATTGAGTTAATTTAATCAAATGTCCTCGAACTATAATATTGATTCTAAATTGATCCTTAAATTTTTTAATATTTCAATTTTATCCCTAAATTATGACTCATTCTAAATTAGTCCTTAAACTTTTGAAGATTCTAATTCCATCTCTAAATTATAACACCCTTTTAAACTTTTGAATATTTTAATTTCATTCCCAAATCTATCCAAATATGTAATTAGTTTCACTATAGTTTAAACTAAATTTTATTTTTTTCAAACATATAATAATATAACTTGTCATGACGATTCTATTAACAAGGGATGCAATTAGCATACATGTATAGTTTGGGATAAAATTGAAATGTTCAAAAAGTTTGGGGACCAATTTAGAAAGAAGGTCATAGTTTGAGGATGAAATTGATATGTTCAAAAGTTTGAGGACTAATTTAGAATGATGGCCGTATGAAATTGAAATATTTAAAAGTTTAGGGACCAATTTAAAATGAGGTTCATACTTTGAGAACATATGATACAACTAACTTTGTACATTTGAGACATTGAACTATTAAACTATTGAAAGTAGAAATTGAATCTAAATGATAAAATTAATAAATAAAAATCTATATTTTTTACATTAGTATATTAATAATGATATATATATATACACGATTGGATTCATATCCAACTCAATTTAAAATGACTCAAAGATTCAGATATAAATTTGATTTAAAAAATTGACTGGTCCTATATAAACCTAATTTAATTATGTTCAAATCAACAATGAACCAATTTAATGCTCGATTCAACCTGACTTATATTTGAATTTAAAAATTGACTAATCCGATATAGACCTAGTTTAATTATGTTCAAATCGACAATGAACCAATTTAATACTTAATTCAACCTGACTTATCATAGATTTGAGTTAAATCTGAATCATATCTGGTCTAACCTAAATCATATCTAAATAGAATACAATAATGATCCAAATCTGATTCGAACGGCTTGATTGTGGCCTCTAATTTTGACCCACTTTAGTATAAGTTGGGCCTCATTCTTTTTTATTTTCTGTCCAATTTTGGGCCTTACTTCAAGTGTAGAAGCAGAACAATATCTCCGGGATTGGGTCCATTAAGAAAAAAAAAATCAAAACAGAAAGTGGAAACATTATTACCCACCGATCTCCACTCACTCAACCGTCCACCACCACCGTCATAAACGCCCCGGCTCCCCAGTCCCGAACCCTTAATAATTCCTTCAAAAAGAGCTCTCCGAATTTTTGAACCCCCAGCGCCCAAACAATGTCTCATCCATCGCCAGCAGCTGACACGAGCGCCGCTAAGAAACCCCAGCCCCTTCCTTGGACTCACCAAGAAACCCTCAACCTAATCCAAGCCTACCAAGAGAAATGGTATTCTCTCCAGCGCGGCCAACTCAAGGCCAACCAATGGGAAGAAGTCGCCGCAACCGTCGCCACTCGTTGCGGACTCTTAGATGACCACGCCTCCAAAACCGCCCTCCAGTGCCGTCACAAGATGGAGAAACTCCGCCGCCGCTACCGGTCCGAACGCCAGGGCCTTGGTCCGGGATCACCCTGGCCTTATTACGACGCCATGGAAGCTCTGGAGCACGGGCCTTTGCTTATCTCGGGTCGACCATTGACTACCGTTGTTCCAACCAGAGAGAAACACTTTTATCCCGAAGATGGGCATGAAGATCGATATAACCACCATAACGACGAGGAAGAAGAAGAAGACGATGATGACGAGGACAAAGAAGAAGATTACTGCTTCAGTAAAAGCCGCAGTATCAATCACATTCTGCGTCGACCGACTGTTGTGAACCGTTTTCCGGGGCTTTTAAGCGGTGGGAAGAAAAAGGTCAGACCGGAAGAGCACGAGGATGGTGGTGTAGCAGTCGCGGGATTGGAGGAAGCAGGTAAAAGAGTGGGAATTGCCGTGGAAATAAGGAGATTTGCAGAGAGGTTTGAGAGGATGGAAAGGAAGAAGATGGAAATTATGCATGAAACTGAGAGGTTCAGAATGCAAATGGAGAACAAAAGGATCGAGATGATCCTTGATTCACAGAAGAAAGCTGTAGATATCATATCTGCCAGTTTCGGGTTAAACAAAAGAATGAAGGTGGAAGAAGATTTGGGTTCCTCCAGGATTCTTCAAGGTTGAAAAACCTGCAATTTCTTGTTCTATGCAGGTTCGGATTTTGTATAGATTTTTAGACGGTACTGACAAAATTTTTGAACTGCAATTGTTGAGATTTGCATCTATCATTATCATGATCCAGCTTTGAAACTCAAGTTCGTATGCTCATTGCACAATGTTGAATGGTAATACTAATTTAATAGCATCTTGTTGCTATTGCCATTAGTTCACTTATTTCTAGTGTAGGAAAGGAAATCATGTTTTCTTCTATTCTTGGCTTTCACCGAGGATTGATGTGCTTAAGGTGGTTCTCTCTGCCACAAAAACCACAGTTTTCACCAAAATCTTAACTTGATGGCTTTTGTTAGTTCAAAAATTGATATAATGCCAAGAGTGCTACTATAGACAGAAGCAAAGCATTGGTGCCATTTGGATGTGTTTGCAAGTTATCTGATTTGAAGAATCGAATCGTTATTGTTATAAAAAAAGGCAGTGAACCCCATTGGTTCTGACATTGATCTGCGTTAATGGATAAATCTATAGACTATATTTAAGCTTGGTGTTATTGGATGCTTGGACGGATCATATATAGAGATGAACATTTGTCGGATTTCAATCCGATCCGGATCGGTTTTTATCCGATCCGGTTTTTTCTCATAGAAAAAAACCGGTTTATAAAATAACCGGTTCGGTTTTTAACCGGTTTGGAGGGCCGGATATCCTAACCGGTGTAACCGGTTTCGGTTTTAAAAAAACCGGTTTTTTAAAAAACCGGTTATAAAAAAACCGATTTTAATATTCCAGATTACTCATAGGGAACCGATTCCCCCCCAAGGGGGTACCGATTCCTCACTGAATGGTTTGGCTCCGAGATTTCCAGAATGCTCGGAGGGAACCGATTCCCCCATAGGGGGTACCGATTCCCCCCTATTCAACGGTCGAAATATTTGAATTTTACACTTAGGGAACCGATTCCCTATGAGAGGGTACCGATTCCCCCACGCTCCAAGCATTTTTATTAAATGTTTTCACACTTAAACGGCTATATTATCTTCATTAATTATCATTAATGTTCAGAAGTGATTCAAGGTGTATTTAAGCAAGCTTAGAAGCCATTGATCAAAGACAATAAACATCAAACAACTAGAATCAAGAGAGAATCAAAGAGAAAGCATCAAACCTCAAGTTCGATAAATTTAAATACTTAATTGAAATACTTAATTAACTCAACATAATTAAAATACTTAAATACTTCCAAGTTTGATAAATTCAAATACTTAAAAACTTCCAAGTTCGATAAATTCAAATACTTAAAAACTTCAAGTTCGATAATTGAAACAAAGTTTACGATAATTGAAATAAAGTTATAAAATAAACTACATTGCCATCTCTTCTTCATCATCTTCGCCTTCTTCGTTTGGTGGTGATATGTTGCTTACGAGCCGCTCCATCCAAATAATCCTTTAAACAAATGCATACTTCCACCGACTCGGGACTTAGTCTTAATCTCCGTTGCGATATAACCCTGCCACTAACAGAAAAAGCGGATTCCGAAGCTACCGTAGAAGCTTGGACGGTTAGTAAATCACGGGCCATGGCGGCTAGAATCGGAAATCGTGCTTCCTTTTCTTTCCACCAAGCCAAAATATCCAAACTTTCAAACTCTTCAAATGTCATTTTTGATAGAAAATCGCATGACATATAATTTCCCAACTCGCTACTTGGGGTGGTAGTACGTGATCGTTTGGATTGGGAATTTATAAGAGTGTTAAAAAGATTCAAATTTATGTTACTTGGACGTCTACTAGATGATTCCGCATTCATTCTCATTTGATCGTGTATTACACTACTTGATCCGTATTTATTTAAATAAATTGCAAACATGTCTCGAAAACATTTGTTAAAATAATTTATTTGGTTTTGGACAAAGTTGGGTTCATCATCGGTTAGATTAAAAGCAAACGCAATTTGTTCAATTAGTGTTTCAACCCCACCAACATTTAACGTTGGGTTTAAAGCGGCGGCACAAGTAAAAATGGGAGGAATCTCCTTAAAATATTTTAAAAGTTTTTCCTTCATTGCAAAGCCAATTTCTTGAAAAACTTCGGTTTCAAAGTCATTTAGTCGGGTAGCCAACAAAAATATTTGATTAAGAACCAACGGGCTAGTAGGGTAATAAACACCGGATAAAAAAGTTGTTGCATTTTTAAAAACCTCAAGCAAATCGGTTATTTTGGCTATAATTTCCAACTCGAATCCGGATAAATGTTTGGGACATGACCCCTCTCGAAAAGCCGATCGTGAAATGTTTGCAATGTTTCCCTTTGCCTTAAGGCAGTATGCATCATCATCCAAGTTGAGTTCCAACGAGTTGGACAATCCAAATTAGGACCCAAAGCTTTTTATTAACGGACTTACAAAATCGTTTATAATCATTTAGTCTTTTGTTGTTGTTACAAAGAACCGATTTATCATTGTTTGAATTCTAATCTAATCGGCTCAATAACCTCCAAACCGGCTTGCACGGATAAATTAATTATGTGTGCAACGCAACGGGTATGAAAAAACGCACCGTCTAAAATCGGTGAAAGTAATATTTTCAATCTTGGAACCGCGTTTGTATTATTCGATGCATTATCAAAGGATATAGAAAAAACTTTATTTTCTAATTTATAAAGACAAATTACCCTTTTTAAAAGTGTAAATAAATTAACACCGGTATGCGGCTCACCGAATAATTCAAACGCGATTGTTCTTTTCATCATTTGCCAATTATTTTGATCTAACCAATGTGACGTAACGGCTAAAAAAGAATTTCCGGTATTATGAGGGGAACTCCAAACGTCACATGTAAGCGACACACCATAACGGTGTTCTTGGAATCCTAAAATCATTTTTTCTCTCGCTGTACGCCACATTTTTATAGCATCTCTTCTAAGGGTAGTACGACTTACTTGAGTATAACGTGGTTGCATTAGTTGTTGAATTGTTGTCGTGAAATCTTCATCATCAAAGTGGTCGAACGGCAATGCTTTTGTAATCACGAACTTTGTAAACGCTTCTCGTAATTTTTCGTTGTCGTAAATAAAAACACCACCTTGCGGTGTAAGATTCGATTGACTAGGATCCGATCTTGAGCGAAGTGCCTTGCATGATTTTGTCAAATGGTTCTTCAACGTTGTGTTTCCTTCCGATGCAAGAAACTTTAGACAAAGTTTACAACGCGCCCTCCTCGAGCCATTTGACATCTCACATAAATCGTAGTGATCCCAAATGTCTTTGTTTCGAGTGTGTTCGATCACTCTCACGACTTCAAGGTTTCCCCCGACGGAAGATTCAGCCGTGTTACTCATGATGAACAAAAAATTACAAAAGTAAGATTTGAGAGATGTTTAAGTGTGTGTAATAAGATTTGAGGAATTTGTAATCAACCAAATACATCCCCAACCTATTTATACATGTTTAGGGTGGTAAAATGGTAATTTTTTAAAGAAAAAAACGGTCAAAAACGGTCACAAACCCCCCCCCCAACGGCTATATTAACGGCTAGTTTTTTAAACCCAGACCGGTTTTTTTTCGGATAAAAACCGGTTTTTAACCGGTTTTTTATCCGGTAAAAAAACCGGTCTAGGTTTTTTTCTCCAAACCGGTTAAAATAACCGGTTTAAAAAAATCCGATCCGGTTAAAAAAAACCGGTTTTTCCCAAAACCGGTTTCGGATATTTTTTTCGGATATTCGGATATTCGGATTTTTTGTGCACCCCTAATCATATATGGAGAATCATTGGTGTAGGAAAAAGTAATAAATAACTCTATATCCACTAACGTTATGTTTTATTGGATAAGGGATGTGATACAATAGAAGTAACTAAAACAGGAAATATACCTTAATAACTCAAAAGTTCTGCACTTGATTGATTCAAGTTCACTTGAACAAAGAAAAAAAAACTTAAGCACATATTAGGGCTAACGATTTACCTAGAACTTAAAAGTAAGAAACAGAGTCCTGTGATTAGTGATTTTAGTAAGGCCCAGAACTGATTGGAAATTGAATGGGGATTGCAGCAGTTAAAAGATTGTCGTATTATGAAAATTTGAAGACTGTTCACAAATTACAAATTAATGATCGGGTGGGCACGGCCATGGTAGTCATTCTAATAACAGTGACCAGTAAACCTCAATAATATTCAGAAAATTCCCAAGTCTTTTTGCCCATAACGCTGATTGATAGATACCCCATTTGATCTCAAAGAATAATAAAGACAGGCACCAATCTACTGGGGCAAAAAGTACGAAACCATGGAAAAGGAGGGGAAGTAACAAGAAAAGGGAGACGCGACCTTTGTACAAATACCACTATAAGCAGAAAAGGACTTTCCACTAGAACCCAAAAAGGACTTTCTAACCTGCAAATAAGCAGACCCACCTCTTTCCTCGTTACAATGCCGTAATGGAATAACCAGCTTCATCTGCAAAAAAAATCACAGCCTGATTAGTCCCAACTCTCTGTTTAAGTTGAAAGAAAATTTAGATACCAAAGAAATAAACAAAAAGGAAAAAGTAAAGGAAACAAATTCTACACCATCGAAAAAGTAAAGACGGACACGCACCCACAGATAGCCAGAAGTAAAAAATAGCTATCCATAAATAATTTGAGATTCGAGCATTCAACCAAGAGAGGGTATGATGGGACTTGGGATGGAAATTGTCAGGGAGAAACTTTAACAAGCCAATTATGCAAAAACAATGTGGCAGAGAGGGACATCATTTATCTCATTCCAATATAAGCTGTAAGATAAATCTACATGTTTAGTTTTTCCTAGTTCAACAACCTAACATATAATAACACCATATCAGACCTGCCTAAATCTGTAAAAGTTAGTACCTGTACACTGATGTTACAAGGGCAAGCAAACCCGACCCTGGCAGGACCCATGGCTGTTGGAACTGCTCCAACCACTAATTGCTTCATTCCAGCTTAGAATTAGAAGGCCCGTGATACAAGTTGCCCTGTACTGCTGGGAGACGCAGACTGCTGTTGTGACTGCTGCAATAGCAGCTGTTGTGTGGGTGAACTATGATGATCTTGATGCACTTGCCGGTAATTTTGTTGTGATGACGGCGGTGTGGGAGATTGTTGTATCTGTGGCTGTTGTGGCCACTGTGCCCCAGCATTAGTCCCCACTGGAGGGTAGGTCACTTGAGAATTGTCTCTTCCCTAACCCTTGGCTGACAGTAGGTACTGGGTCACTACAAGATGAATCTGGAAGAAACGGCCTCCCTATGGATCCCACTTGAGTGGCTACATTTCGCATACCCGGATTATACACTGGTTCTGAACTTCTGATGATTTCCCATGAGAACCAACAGAAGGAGAAACAACCAAAGCTGTGTTGTCAGCTGAATCAAATGCCGTCCAAGGCATTGCCATGTATGAAGGTGGTACCCATCTTTGAAGCACTACTCATGGGCTGTTGGTCAGCTTGAGATTTGCTGGAAGGATAAGAATTCCCTTGTCGATTCTGTTGAATCGTCCTTTCAACAGTAGGTTGGCTTTGACTAACCTGCTTATTGTGTGACTGTGACTGTAGCTGTGAGTGCTGGTGGTTTGGACCCATAGAAGCTGGCAGGACAGATTGATGCAGAGCTGATGGTGTATGACCAGAAGGAACTGTGGAAACCTGAACTTGAGAACTATTATCAGAATGGGCAGCCATTTGCAGGAGATGCTTTGTAGAAGGGAAAACTGCCCCAGACAGTAGCTTTTGCTGGGGCTGGGAATGATTCAAAAATTGATCAGAAACTAGTGGTTTAGATGGTTGGACAGGGCTCACAACAGATCCAGAATACAATCCCTGGCCTGGCATTAAGTGCATCATCTGCCCTCCTTGCTCGGCAGCTTGGTTGCTAAAGGCCATGCTAAGGACATTCAGAGGAGCAGGATTGATAACTCCGTAAAAAGGTCATATTTGAGACCTTTTCACTTAAGTTATTGACTGTCTAAGAGCTCATATAAGATCATATAGATGCATTTAGGAGCATATAGTTGCATGTGGTGAAATTCTATTTGCCGAGGCATTTTATTTTGTAATCAGTGATGTTTATGGGGAAGGTGTTTTGTTTGATGATGTGCAGGATTTGGGAGCAAAGATAAGCAAAAGAGAATTGCCATGACATGATGAGACTACTGAGCAAAATGCGATTGCCGCGACAACTCAGACGGCATTTCTGGGCAGAAAAAGTCAAAGAAGATATTTTTAGTAAGAGTCAGCTGTCATTGACCATGCGTGATTTCTGCAATCAGCCGTAAAGGAGAGGCTCATTACCATCTATGCACCATCTTTTACATAAAAGGAATGAACTTTAGGGTACTAGGGTAATTTTATCACAAAACCCTAAGTTTATTTTCTCCCTATAAATAGAAGATGAGGCCACAATGAAAAAGGGGGACTTTGAGACTTTTACATAGCCGCCAAGAGCCTAAAAATTCGGGGGGAAATCTCTCTTTTGTCGTGTCAATCGTTTTTTCCGTGGCATTCCTCCGTTGACAAGCTAGAGGGAGTGGCGAACTAGGCGTCCGAGAGAAACTAGATTGCTGGGACAGTTCGTGGTGATCGAGGGAAACTCCGTCAGTGCACGTCGAAGGCTTTTCCTCCTTCCCTTTGCTCTTTGCTTTCATATTTTATCATTTGGGTTGTAAGAAACGGATTAACTTGCTTTGTGCTTGCTTATTTCAAATCCCACCATGAACTAATCCTATTTGGTGGGAGTTTATTTTGGATATTTAAGATTTGCTTTAATGAATGGTTGTTTTTCTATGTTATAATCTGTTTTGTTTATGGATCTTAATGCCTTAAGGTTGTAGGAGCTATGAAAGTAGTCATTCCTTAGGTGATTACTTAGTGTTCGAGAGAATGTCTAAGTAGTAAATCCTTAGTGTTCGAGAGAAACTAGGGAGGAACCACATAAGCAAAGGGTTATAGATATTAACTAGGCCTAATCCACCTTAGAGATAAGGTTAGGATTTCATTCGACTAAAAGGAGTTGTGCATGAACAATAGGTTAGATGTTAATACTGCAGCAAAAAAATATTGCCGAGACATATCCTGTTATCTGGACCAATAGGACCACTGCAGGGGTTTACGCCAACCGGTTTTGCCAAGGCATCTTCAATCTGTCGAGTCCCTTACTAGAGATAGCATAGGGCACCCTAATAGACTCTGTCGGGCAGATAAGACATAGAAACAAGATCATTATGAGAAGTAGACATATATTTTCCTAAGTGACTCCTATCACTCATTCCCATAGTAGCTTATCGTGTGAGGAGTTTAAAGTCCTGAAAATCAAATCCAATATTTACATTTTGTTTTGCCTTTACATTTTCAATTGATTTCACTACACTCAATTTACTTTTGCCAAGACATTTTTATCCATTTTGCCACAGCATCTCCATTTACTGCCACATTACATTATATCATCATTCCATTCCCACCTACATCTATTTCGTTTTGTCATAGCATTCTCATTTGTAAATATCATTAACTATACTTGGTTACTTTAGAATAGTGCATAAACTTTACTCAAGATCTCTCCAATCCCTGTGGATATGATACTCACTCATCACTTTATTACTTGTTCGATTGTGTATACTTGCACATATATCCCACACCCATATATAGTAGTCATAAATTGCAGACAAGTTTTTGGCGCCGTTGCCGGAGATTGGCAATTGACGATGTTGAGTTTAGTTGTTGTACCGTTTTATTTCTTTTCTTTGTACATAATTACTTGTTTTTGTGTTTACCTTTCTCAGGTGTTACGTTGTCGCATGACCCGTAAAAGACCCAAAGAACCATTATTTCATATTGAACCTGAGGCTCATGTTGTTCAAAATCAGGTGAAGGATCCTGTAGTTCTAAATGCCACGACAATTCCAAATGCTGAGAATGCTGCCCGACCACGAACTATTAGAGATCACTTAGCTCCCACCTTGGACGACTTAAAACCTGCTATTGTAACTCCCAAGATTCAGTTAACCCAATTCGAGCTCAAACAGGTTATGTTCGATAAGTTGGACTTGATTGGACAATTTGGTGGTGTTCCTCATGAGGATGGTAGACAACATGTTCGGGCATTTTTGGAGGTCTGTGACTCTTTTCGACAACAAGGTGTGCATGAAGATGTGCTGAAATTGAAGTTATTTCCATATTCTTTGAAAGATCACTCCAGAACATGGCTCAATGGATTACCTTCCGGCTCGATAAGATCTTGGGCTGACTTGTGCAAAAAAATTTGCTACGGCATAATCAACCCAATATGAACAACCATCTTAGAAATGCCATAGCATCTTTTCACCAAGGCGATGAAGAGTATATGTACGAGTGCTGGGATCGATACAAAAGTTTACATGGGTTAATAATTACATCAGAGCTAAGACAACTCTAAAACACATTCTCACCAGACCATTAAAGAACAGGTAAAGGGAAGAAAAGTACCTTAGGTGTTTTGGCTTTTCTACCCTTGTCACAACCATGAATCAATCTAATGATTTTGCTGGAATTAGACATGTTACTCATTTGGGACCCTACTGGTGAAGGGATAGATCCACTTTGAGTGCTATCAAAAGTGCTATCTAGTTGTTGCTTCATTATCTTCAACCTCTTGGCTTTATGTTGCCCATGTAAACCTAATAAAAAAGATAATTTATAGGGTAAAGGATGAAGAATATGAAATAAAATAGACATCCAACCATGTAATCAATGACTAAATAAAATAAGAGAAAAAAGTTACCATTGGTTCCATTAGAATCAAAATGAGAACTCTCAGGTCTCCTTTTAGAATAATTTCCCTGCATAAGAAATGTTATCTTCTTAAGATAAAGTTGATTCCGCATACAAATCTTATGAGTTTAAACATCCTCATATCTATCATAGGGAGCAGGATGTCAATCTGGACCGTCTACTAATCTGATAAAAAACAGAAAATACTAAAACGACCTTAAAGATTTAAAAGTTTTCTCAATCAAGAACACTAAACAATCCAAATTCAGAAATTAACTTAAGAACTCCAAATATATTTAAAAAAAAGAATCTCGAGCTAGGTAAAATTACACGTTTATAAGTAAGATACACAAGAACATAGAAATGGTAATTAGTCATCCAAAACAGAAGAAATTAAAATTCTCAACTATAAAATGAATATACTGTTACATTAAAGAGAGAGAAAATGATGAAACAAGAGAATTCATTTAAATCAAGACAAGATTAGCAACTTAGCATGGTGAAGATAACAAATTACCGGTTCATTATGAGTAGATTCCAGCTTCCATCTCTCATCATATGCAGAACCCTACCAGAAACACCATTCATGACCTTTACAAACAAAGGCAAATAACGGAACAATTCCAAAAGGAACAAACCCAGTGTCAATTGAAATAGAAGAATTCTGCGAACAAGATTCTTGGTTTTTTCGTCTTTTTAGGCTTTGTTGATGGTTCTTCACGGTTATATGGTAGCTGCCTTTCAAAGTCCCCTGCTGATTCAACTTCCATGTTTTTCTGGATCTGGAATCCTCCATTCAAAGTACTCTGATCATCCGGAAAAGAACTAGTATCTTCACTAGAAGCATTTGTTTTTGTTGGAGCCTGTAAACCCCCAGCAGCAGCAGCAACACAGCTAAAAGAACCTAAAAAACTCTGCCTGGAACCAGTACGCACACATTTCATTGGAATTGGGCCGACATTTAGACCACTAGAGGGCCTTTTACCTATCAAGGCTGATTGTTGAGCACAGTTCCCATAAGGCAATTCGGCACCTACTTCATATGATCTTGCAGGATATGATTTCAAAATTTTCAATGAGTTCATCCGCCTCTTCTGGTTCAGTTTTGATGATTTGCAACCTTCAAAGGCCCCAGGCAAAAGATGCACACTTGTTTCTCCTTCATCCTCATCATACACAAAGTCACCATATCCAAACTCTGAATTGAAGAAGTCATAAGGATCAAAAGACTATTCAACAACTAAGAAAATCAAAACAAAAGAAGTGTAGTGATTACCAGCTCCAGCATCATAAACAGATGTTTCAACCTCCTCTTGCACATTACTCTCAATTTTCTGGGGCAAAAATTTAATAATAAACAAGATTGAGAAGTAAAGTTCCAGCAGCTGCACTCAGGTATATATATTTTCCATGGTGACTTTACTGATGTATTTTCATATGAATTACACAAGTCCAGTAAACTATTCTTCAGATGTTCATAAAAATACACAGGATGCAAAAGAAGCATGTCTAAACTCATTAAAGGACCTACATTTACCTCCGACTGCACCAAATAAGATTCAATAGACCTTCTGTAGGTTTCCATAGCACCTGAAGGAACTGCATAGAAGAGGCTTTCCTGAAATAAAGTACATAAAAAGTTTGAGCATAAAATGTAAATATAATGAAACTATTTCCAAAAGGTTAAAACTCCAGAGTCCAGAATTGAGCATGCATATTAAACAGATACAGCCTGCGATTTAGCAAAAAGCCAAAAATAATGTGCTAATAAACTTGAAAAGCTAAGAAAATAAGGCATACTTCAGTTAGGAGTTCATCCCAAGAGCTGTCAATAATGCCCGGGTCAGATATCCTGTCAGGAGTTGCTGCTGCATCAGCTTGACGTGATGGAACAGAGGAACTGTTATATTTTAAAAATCTAAGAGCATATGACCGAATAGCAAGTTCATGGTCATTTCCAGGGTGCGCATCCTCCTTATTTGTACTCTTCTCCATAACATCATGCACAAAAAGGTGAGACACAAGGCAAAATAGTTCAAGGATCTAATACAACTAGAACATGAAAATTAAGTATTAAGCAGTTTTGCAAGAGAAAGGAACTGAAGATCAGGAAAACAAGCCCAAACAGCTCCATAGCTATCAATCAATTCCAAATATTTAAGAAAGCTTGATCTGAAATTCGAAGGCCATATGCATTTACAATTAAATATTAACTTATCCCCCAGATCCTATAAACTCAATCATCAAATACCCCCAGCAATCCAACACACTTAAAAGAAGATAGAGACAAAATTTAATGGAAATAAAAATTAAGATCCAAAAATATTATAATTAAAGAAGACCAAAATCGATTTAAATACCAAAGTTCTCAGTAAACTCTTCTCTACATTTTTTAAGTGAGTCAATTCTTCCAGATCAAGTAAAACTTCTCACACAGCAACTGAAAGATACCATGTACCAAAGAACAGACCATATAAGCAGATAACCAACGTGCAAAAAAACAGTAAATGAATTTGAAGATTTAGAAGCAACTACCACCAAGATTTAATAAGAAAATTAAATATTATATATATAATCATCAATGTCAGCACGTATAAGGACATGGATAAAATGATTAAAATTATAGACCAATAGAGGTCCATCAACATTTTTTTTATAGAAATAGGAGGCCTCATTAAAAACCTCCCTCATAGTACCATATCAAGTTCTGCATTGTTCTTGAGAAATTCATCAGCCTCCACTGAATCATAGCCATAAATTTTTGGACCAAGATTTACATCCTTTCTCTTTAGAAGGACTTCTGCTGAATGCCAGAAGTCCATGACAGCATTAGCTAGGATTAAAGCTACTTTTCTGAGTTTCCGATAATGGTTTTGTCCTTCATGTTTCAATTTTAAAGTAAAAGCAACACGGCGACAAATTTGAGAAGCAGCAGTCATCTTCCAAAGACGCTCCTAAAAGCACATAAAGCAAAAAAAAAGGACGCTTAAAGACAAAATTTCCAGTTTTGTTCTCTGGTCAACTGCAAATACATTTACACTAATTAAGTAAAGCTAACACTAAATAGTACCTGAGCAAAATCATTTGCTAACCATGCCATTTCCTCAAGGACAAAGTCCCAGTGAGAATTTTGGCGTTTTTCCATGGATAAGCTACCAACAGATAACTCTGCAATCCTTTTCCTCTTAGCCTGTTTACCATAATGCCAGACCATTTAAGCTTTTTGAAGTCAAAATAAAATAGATCAAAGTTAAGAAATCGACAATCTTATGCATATCCAGAAAAAAGACAGACACCACCTCTCTCATATGTGCCTCTTCCATAATGGAATCCTCTTGTGCCTTGTTCACCACTTTCACATGATTATCCAAACTAGCTTGAGTATCAGCAATAGCATTAGAGGTTATTCCTAACACAGTAGTCTCAGGAATCTCATAAAGAGTGTTGCCTGTTGTATCTTGAGGCTAATTAGTAGAAAGTTTTCCTTGTTGGATTTAGATTTATCACCTGGCATCACACTAACTTTCCTTTCAGCTACTAACTTTCCTTTCAGCTATTGAGAAAGTATGATTACTTCGTTGTGCCTCATTTTGCAATTCACATCTAATTTCTTCCTCCACCTTGACAATAGAATCATTCAGAGAGTGATTTTGATTCACAGGTCTACAAGTATAAAGAACAACATCACTGTTATCAACATCCTTGATTTCATTGTTCTCTTTTGCCATTTCACCAACTGCTAGGTTTAGCGACTCCTCTTTTTCAAAAGTTTTTTCCATGAGCTTTTCATTTGAATCAAAATTTTCTGGATTAGTACACATATCATTATCCTTATTTACATCTTAGCTTAAGCAGTTTTGAATGCAAGGGGACACTGAATCTAATCCCTTAGTCCCTACTGCCACACTGCTATTTTGCAATTCATTTGGCATATTTTCCCTATCTCTATTGGCATTACCAAACCTATTTAACTGATTATAACTAGTTTCATTTTCAGCTTGTGTTGCACCTTTTACGAGTGGAACATCAAGACCGGTTGAAACTATCTGCTCCTTCCCTGTCACAAGATCAGGTTCCATAGGAATCAAGTTAACTGCAGATTTATCAGCCTCCACTTGAGAAGGTTCTTATGGAGGTCATCGATCAAGCTTGTGGAAACTGTAACAACAACCTTGCTTTAGAATATATCACTTTTTGATTGATTAATTGTTTCTTCTGGAGCCTGGACTCCATCCAACTCCATACTAAACTGATTATCATAAGCTATCATGAGCAGGGTATGTTCTTTCCATGTTGGTTAATTGCATCAGATGTCAGAGACTTCACATCCTTTGATGCTACATGAGCAGGTAAAGAAGGACCATGACCACCTCGACCCTGAACAATATCGTTTGGACTTGACCGCACTCCATCTTGATTTAATTTGGACCTATTCCTTCAAGCATATGGGCGAAAATAGCAGAATCTTCTGATTGTTTGGTATTGCAGGCACTATCCATCCGAGAAGATTGCTCAGATGGAACAAAGGTATTCCTCTTAAGAGGATGCATAGACTTCTTTTCATCTTCAGGCAACCCATTTTCACCAGCAAAAAGTGAGAGATTGTCTGCACTATTGGTTTCACAAACTTGAGGAATCCCTGGTCTTAGACTACTCTCTATGGAATCACCATGAGGTGAGGCAGTGAGTGCAAAACTATCTTTCGCATCACTGTAACAATTATGGACAGGGAAGCGTTAACTGATGCTTCAATTCAATTCAGAACCATAGTACAGTAACACACAACAACAGTAACTAAATGTTCTGCTTGCTGATCAGTGAGAGAAGTATTCCGGACACTAACTGACACTGCATTGCCAAATTTAAAATCCAAGGGATTGCAACCCTGGCAGCATTATGCTTTATGATGAATATTAATTATACAACTCAAGATAGGAATAGGAGATAAAAGTGCATACTTTCTCAGGAAGCTCTAGTTCCCTTCCCCTCTCCTCACGAACATCATACTCCTGCCTGTTATAGACAAAAGTGAAAAAAATGAAAGAAAATGAGTTTTCTTGTACTTAGGAATGTGAACCAAGTGCATCATTCTTGAATATCAGAGGAGTGTAGTGAAGTGGAACATAAGTATCACCTAAGCTTTGCTTGAGCCTTCTCAATAGCTGCTCTACGCGGTGAGATCTTGACACCAACGCCAACTCTGCCGTCAACAACCTCTCCCATAAAATCAACCTCAGCATTTAAAATTTCAGATCCTGAATTACATACATGCATCCCTACCTAAAATTTACAGGCTGACCCCTCCAATTGAAGAAAAAAACACTAGTAAACACCTACATAAGATATTTGGAGGGGGTAAAGAATCAGAAAAATAACTAGACTGCTAAGTAAATAGAGACTACTCAAATGATAAAATTGAAATACAATAATTATTTCCCATTTGTTGCAATGGAGACACCTTTGTAACCACATAAAATATGAATTTTATTAATTCACTTAAGGTTCAAGTTTGTAACAGTTCAGAATCACACAACTGATCACAAACTGATAATTCACTTAAGATAATAAAAAAAAGGAACCTTTCCAGAAGCAAAAATATTCCAAAATCAACACCAAAAAAATAAGGTAGAAACTCCAAACAAATGGATATAATACATGAAACAGAAGAACTATGCCTGAGTGTATACGCTGTTTACCATAAGAAGGATCACTGTGGAAAGACTTTTCCTGGAAAAGAACAAAATGTATGATATAATAACTTCCACTGGAATAGGACCAGCAATGTTATTCCAAATGAGTGACTTTCTGGCAAGTTAAGGAACTAATACTTTATTTCTATTCTCTCTTAGTTGTCACCTGTCGGATGCGGCAAAAAGGGGTCACATAAAATAGGTCATAGATAAAACAATGATGCATATTGCTCACTCTTAATTTCCCACTATTGCACAGTAGTTTCAAAGCAACTGAATATAATCAAATTCTCTCAAAAGCAATTAAAGTTCAATGAACACCTAGTATCTATGAAAAATTGAGAAATGTAATAATAAACTTGCATAGGGAGAGAGGTTGACAATAAGTTTTGGGCAGTTAAATAGCCCCACAATGAAATGCATACCTGCCACTAAATAGAAAACTGAACTCAAAGCTGAATTACACTAAAGATTTTATCACTGGCACACAATAAGTGTATGCATATGCATAATAAAATGATAGCATGTAAAGAAGTTGAAAATTCAGTAACTAAACATTATAATGTAGAGACTGGTGAGCCTCCCATACATTTTAACTTAGTATTAGAAGACCACTTACCACGTAAATCCATCAGCACTCAATCGAAATGCGTATGACATACCACAAAGAAACAAATGGAAACCCTAAATGTATTAAATCAAAGAAAATGTGCCCTGATCTCAATTTTAAACACTACTAAAATTAGAGGGTTTCCAAAACAAAATTTTAGCGCGAAAATAACCTGAACCTGGATACTGAGTCCAATAATGGGCAGCTAGGGCAAAGCACCAGGGAACATCGGAAACGTTCCCGCTCCTTTTAACACTCTCGTGACCTCTTTATCTCTCTCATATCTTTTGAAGCTTCGAGCCCTCCTTCAACGTCTTGAACTCAATCAAAACGACATGAGTTGACCCGAAATTACGACACCTCCCTGCAATTGCCAGCCATGACCATGAGCACGTGGCCGAGTCCCTCTCTATTAATACCTTTGTGTAAGTTTTTTCTTCTTCCGTTTTCGCTCTCAAGAGAAAGATAAAATGGCGGGTTTTTTTTTCAGTGAATAATGGGCCTGGCTTTTACATTATTAAGGAAGACGACGAGGATAAAAGGCCTTTGATTGTTCTTTCGTTCATTTGGGCTTTTTAGTTACTTTGATGATTTGTTTATTTACAATTATGAATTTACCATTATTTTTCAAAAATATTTTAAAGTAAAATTATTTATTTTATTAGATTAATTAAAGTTTAATTTTTTTATTATTTATTTATTATAAGGATGATTATTTGACCGATTATAATTGATTTTGATCCGACTAGATTTGATAGAGTTAATTTTTTTATTATTTTTATTATTTTTATATATGGACAAAAAAGGAGAAAGGGCACTTTTGAAATACCATGTAAAGAAGGGGCTCAAAATTGCATATTTACCAAGAATTTTGGAAGCGTAAAATATAATTTATTAATGTAAGGTTAATAAATAGTAGAAATCGGTTATAACAAAAAAATATTATCAATAACGTAATTTTTTAGGTTAGATGGTGTAACATTTTAGGTTAAACTGAAAATATTATATTTTCTTATAAGTTTTTCGATTGTAATTGAAAATGTTATAAATTTATATTTTTATATATATTTTTTGTTTATAAACCTTAAAATCACTGTGATATAACATTATAAGGTTAACATGATAATATTCAAATTAAAAATCACCTTAATTAGTCGCTGCTCAACAAAATCATCCCAAAGTCCAAGCGAAAACCTTGAAAATTGTAAAACAGGAAAGGTGGGATTGGTGATTGACTCAAGCACCTCATCCTCAATCCTCAACAAACCCCCCACGGACCCATCAAAGTCGTTTTTTAAATATAAGTCATTAAATTATACTTAATTAATAATTTTAATTATTGAAATTTGAAATTTTAGAAAATAATCATTAACATTTCAAAAAAAATAATTAAAATTTCAAAAAATAGAAAATAATCATTAAATTTAGTATGATAAATTTAATGATCATTTTGTAACTTTTAAAGGATAAGTGACCAAAAGGATCATTTTAGTATAGTTAAGTGACCACTGATGTACTTTATCCTTTTTGTTTTCCACGATGGCTCACATTGTCCTTACCAACCAAACCTACTCTATTGTTTCCTTTACTTTATTAGTTTTTCCTTTTTTATTATTCAATCCTACAGCTGACAGCACACACAGTTTATGCCAACCATAAGACAAAGATAATTAATTCTGGGTTTAGTGTGATCAGCAAATTTGTGCTCTTCTTCATCTTCTTCTTCATACAAGCAAAAAAGAAGGGGGAATGGATGGGGAAAGAAAGGTCTACACTTTGGCTGAGGTTTCTCAACACAATCATGCTAAAGACTGTTGGCTTGTCATTGAGGGAAAGGTGAACACTTCTTTTATTCAGTAGATATTTCATTGATAACCTTATTTGATTGATAGGTGTTTTGTCTGTTTGAAATTTGATTTGATTCTGATCATAAGAAACTTTTGAATTTCAATAGATGGATCTCTCTTAGAGGCTGACAGCTTATATTCACTGCATATTTGACTGAAAGATCCCCCCCCCATTTGTGGATTATTTGTCAGATTCAAAACAATCATCTTCAGTATCAAAACCAATCTTTTGCTTAGATCTCTCACTGTTTTTCGATCCTTTTGACTGCCGGAGCTGCATGCAAGAATAGGCCCTTTGCTATTCAGTTCCTTGGATTTGCTTACTTATTAGCTTAATATGGGATTGTTGGTTGTTGATCACACCGTTGCCATTAGATTTTATTTCACCCTTAAATGCACTGTATTTTTATGAATTCCCATGATGGACTCTATTCGTTGTTGGTAATAAATTTCATTAGGAGAGCCTGGAAGTTGTGTGTATTACCCATCGATTGGCAGAGTACTTGTTGTCCTTGGCATATGAACGTTTCTGTTCGGGTTCCTTAGTTTTTCGCTTAATCCAGACGAGTGGTTTTGGTCATTGATATGCTGCTTCACTGCCATTAGATTTAGTTTTCCCTTAAATGCAACAAGTAATATGCAAGTTGAGGGATAGTCGTGTGTATTTTCCCACAATTTGCAGAGTACTTGTTGCTCATGGACATGTAAGAATATTTTCATCATCGATCTGCCTTTTTTGTTCCATTTCTTTGAGGGCTTAAAAATTGGCTTTGGTGTTTTAGGTGTCTGACATCTTTTTATTGATGATTAAGTTGGAGAATATGAGAATCGCAGTAATGATAATATTCACCCCTTGCAGTATCGTATTTGTTAGTAGATGTGTTTTGGATGAGAATGACGTGGAAAATTTGTGTATATTGTCTCCATTCTGTGCTTGTGGTAACATGAAGCACTGTTCAACTTCAGATATCAATATTACCATTAATGTGATTGCTAAGTCCTATTCTAGAGTCAGCTATATGCATTTATCTGGGTCGAGCATCATGCTTTACATTTGCATTTATCTCATAAAAACTCCGTATCTTATATTTGAACAGGTATACAATGTGACCAAATTCTTGGAAGACCATCCCGGTGGTGATGATGTCTTGCTGTCTTCCACAGGTACAACATATGTCCACAAATTTTCTACTTGTTTTGTGTAATCTGATGTCGGAGACATCTTAAACAGTTGGTTTGATGTATGGTTGGGCAGGGAAGGATGCAAGTGATGATTTCGAGGATGTTGGTCATAGTAGCAGTGCTCGAGCAATGATGGATGAGTTTTACGTGGGTGACATTGATACATCAACCATCCCCTCTAAGACAAAGTACACTCCTCCCAAGCAGCCTCACTACGACCAAGACAAGACCTCAGAATTTGTTGTAAAGCTTCTGCTATTCCTCGTTCCCCTGCTAATCTTGGGGTTGGCCTTCGGTGTCCGCTTCTATACCAAAGCACCAGCTTCGTCTTAAGCATCGAGACCCCGAAAATGAATTCAAACAGGCTTCACTATAAAACTTTTATGTTGGTTTAAATTTGTTTGAACTTTCACATACTGTGGGATGGTTAATGGTTGGATATTATTATTCAAACATTTGTTTCCATGCAGCTGAAGCTTTGATTCGTCCCGGATTGTGATAATTTGATATTTGTCTTTTCTCCTTGTGTTTGTTCAATTTCTCTCTTTTCTATGGCCAGTTTTTGACATGAATGCTCATTCATCATGCTAATGACAAGAATGTCTGCAAATGAACATTTTTTTTTACATACAGTAAATTCTGCAGGAAAATTCTATACTATATCCGAGTTGTTTTCTACAGAGACCACTTGCAATCAGCGAAGAACCTTGAAGAACTATGTCTTCTCAGTGCAAATAAAGGCATGTGATTTTAATTACTCACTACTGGCTTGAGCATGTTCTCTCAATCACCTTTGAATCTGTTCTGTAGGATTGCCTCGAGGGAGAACTCGAAGAACCTTGTCCGAAGAATCGTAGTTTACCGATTTTCCTCGAGAAGGAACTCATAAATCTACGAGAATGAGACTTTGCCATGTTTTTCTTCATATAAACGTGTTCCTTCTCTAGATCATTTAGTCTCATCCGAATACGAGAGAGCTCGAGTTTTAGCTCCCGGTTTTCTCGTCTCAGAGACGCGTAGTTGTCTCCAGGAGACATTGCTGCACTGAGTGCTCCGCTGCTGATCCGCCATGATTGGTGGTGATGCACTGACTTGGTATCATAATCGACACAAGAGCAGCATAAAGCATTTCGTAGCCTTAACTGCTCGAAATAAAGAACTTGGATCATTGATTGGAGGGGAAGTCGTTCATTTTGTGCAGCATGTGCACCAGCTTCTTGTGAGAGCTTTTGGAAATCAATCAGTTTGCATAGTTTCTTCTTGTCTGCTTCCTGTATACCCTGATGAGCCTGAACATGCATTCATTATAAAGTTAAGAGAGTTACAGATGAAGGGATGATGACAAGTAAAAATCTCAAATGCAGTTTCGAATCTTATTCCACAACAGAAGAATTATATATGTTACTGAAATTCAGTGTTAGTGGTGGATATCGATTAATCGGTTGTCGGTTGTCTCCAACACGAATAAATTGAAGAAGGTATCAGCGTGCATACTTTCAGGTATATATCGATCGCTCGATATAGGCCATCATGGATGGTACGAGCATGTGCAGGTAAAGCCTCCGCAATTGCCATAAACTGTGCAAGCTTGACTTTTGCATCAGGAGCAATTTCTGCAAGATAGTTATCCACTAGTTTCGAAACTTTTAGTAATTCACTTTGGGATGGCGAATGAGGACTATCGGATTCGAAAATGGATACATCGTCCATATCATCAACATCATCTTGCTGAGAAAAATTTACCAAGATTCTATGAACCGTATCGACATCGAATAAGGTCTCACGTCCGTGCTGAAAAGACGGTATCAAAAGGTCATTGAGAGTTGCAATATCTAACTGAGATCCGATCCTTCTCTCTAGATCAAGCCTACAAGCAATACTGCAATCGAGCATCACGGCACTTCTAAGGAGTCCAAAAAGGAAATTTACAGGAACAGCAAGTTTCTCATTAGGCAACAGGCTGATGATTGTCTCGATCACCAGTCTTTCGTGCTCTGTCGAAACCGAATCAAGTTTCTTCTTCAGCTCCTTTTGCACATAATTCACAAGGGATGCGCCGATACTCTCGGGACGAACACCACGGCATCTCATGGCAATGATGATCCTTTGATACAAATCGATCTGAATAACTGAAAGATTTTCTATCCACCAGTCACCCTCGCATTTGGCTTGTCTGTTCACTTGAAGTCTACCTGAATCGCTGTACTCCAACTGGGAGAAGCTCAACGCAATTTGCTCGACACAAGCCTTCGAGGCTATTGCATCAATGCAACGACCGACTATTTTCAACTCATCTGCAAGAGGAAGTAGATTTTCACATTGTTGCAGGACTTCAACACACATCTCCAGGTTCTTGCAAACAATGCTTTCAAGATATTCTTCAGCACGTGAACCAAGGTTATCCTTCGAGAGCTCCTCGGTCATGTCGAGGTAATCCGAAACACAACGGAGTGGAGCCACATTTAAAGATGTAACTTCAAAGTTAATGCCATAACAGAATTTTGCAGCCAACTCAAATGACTCGACGCCTCCAGGTAGATTCAGGAGCTCCACCTTCGGGATATGAGAGTCCAAATGTTCTGCAACCAGCTTTCGGATTCGGCCGCTTCGAGAGACGAGAGGAAACTGCAAATAACAATCATAATCATCAAAATTAGAACATGGTAAACATCAATCTATTTCTCTAAAATCATATGGATCAATTTTCAGAAGTAAAGAACCAAATTACCTTGTGTAGAGCAAATGTCACCCCATTTACTTCTATTGTGATATCACTTGGAACACCCCGGAAAATCCTACAATTAATAGAAAGACCACTTTGAATATGCAAGAGAAAAAGATTAAAAGGACAAAAGGAGAGACCCTTAAAGAAGTCATTCATAGTCCTCAAAGAAAAAGATGAACGCAAATAGCTGGAAGATAAATGAATATAGTAATTAACAGCAAAGATTTTGAGCGGCTGAGTATAAAACTTCAACCAAAAGGTGATCTGGGGATGTGATTTTTTAGTGAATATTGTTGGTAGTACAACTAGTGGATGGAGGTTGGTCATGATCAATTACGATTTACTTCTTTACATTTAGAAAAAATATCGTTGAAGTAAATAACAAAATGTCGGTTGATAGTTATTTATTTTTTTGATTTGAATGAAAAATCGTTAAATAATTAATAGTGATCAGAGAACAAGAACATGGATTTCCCTTACCCTTTCACAAGAGAAGAGGGAGAGTTTGAAATATCTTTTTTTCTCCTCCCTCAGGAGAGAAGAAATCTTCTTATATATTTTTGTCTCTAATATCACGAGAGAAGAGGGATAGTATGACGATTGAACATGTCGAATATACTTTCACTCGAGATGAAAGGTACAACGAATATCACTTCTAAATGAGGAACAAATATAAAAAGAAACTAGAAACTCAATAATTCAATGCACCAAACACAAAATAAGTGAGAGAAAAATCAAAGCTGTAGGAACTCGTTAAAGAAACACTAATGCTAGAATAGAACTTGTACCATTCATTACAACGTTGCCCGGAACTCTTTGCCAAAGACAGCTGCTGCTGCTGGTAGTGCTTTTCCATCGACAGAGAAAGTGAGTAAACTCGGGAGAGAAAAAACTGGAAAAAATTAAGAGAAGTGGAGAAATAAAGAAAGGAAGAGAAGAAAAGAAAAGAAAAGCTTGGGGGTGAAGCGAGAGAGACAGAGACAAAGACATAGTCTTATTAGTTAACTTCTTTGCCCATCTTCTGTCAAACTGCTGATCTTCACATTTTTGGATTGTTCATTTACACTAATATTACTCTTCTTTTCAGGCTTCGCTTTGGGTGGAGATATAGAAAATCACATTGTCAAAACAACAATTCTTCTTTGATCGGTATTATAAGAAAATAAAATCATATAAGCATTCATCTATTTAGAATGAGACGTTCAATTTTTAAAATAAGATTAAAAGTTTAAATTTTGATATTAAATAAAATAAGTTAAATTTTAAAAAACAACTCTATAATAAAAATTTATAATATTCGATCCAAATTAATCGATTGATAAATCAAATATTAATAGAAAAATGATCGAATATGTTAACTGTGGATCTTTTTAATTTGAAAAGTCAAAATCTCATTAAAAAAAATAGAAACACAAGGAGCTGTAAGCTTTGGACATTCTCCGCATGCTTTTGCTTTGCTTTGTTTCCATTCCTGTTTCTCATCAAAAGCATAAAAATAGTATAGTTTTAAGGTTCAAATATTTAAATTGTGATAAAAACCAATAAATTTATGAAAATAATCGTAATAAAATATTCAATTTAAATTAATTAATTAAATTCAATATCAACATAAAGAAAGAAAGCATAAAAACAGTGCCAATGGGCGTTATTTTTATTTTGGGTCTTGGAATCACTATTTAAGATAAAGATATAAAATTAATTCTAAAACGAATAGCATAATTAGTTTAATCCTTATTTTGAGTTTTAGAATTAATTTTCTATCTATATAAAAATTTGATTAATGTATCTATTCATCCAAAATGTATCAATCAAAGGGAAAAACGGTCCAAAAGGCAACTCCATTCCTTCGATAATTTATTTTTATTTTGTTATATTAGATAATAACAATACAAAATTCAACAACTGATTACCACAGCATTGTACTATTATTCCCTATTGTCAATATGTTGATTAAATTAACTTGATTTATTGAATTAAAAAATAGCAAATTGTTTCCTTTAGATTTCATTTTCAACAATGACCCAAGGGGGCGAGTTACTTTAACGGACACTTCCGGAACATGATACATGTAACAAATATATTTATAATAGGGTTAACTGCAGCATACATTTTCAAACTATAATCTTTATTTTAAATTAGTCCCTAAACAAATTAACATTCTAGTTTTATCTATAAATTATGGATCTCTTTCTAAATTAATCCCTAAACTTTTGGATGTTCCAAATTGATCTCCAAACTATGCCATTCATTTTAATTTGATCCTCAAACTTTTAGTCATCTCAATAACACCCCTCGAAATCATACAAAAGTTTAGAGATGAAATTAGAATATTGAAAAGATTTGGGACCAATATAGAAGGAGGGCCATAATTTGGGGATGAATTAGGAATGTTCAAAGGTCCACACATTCATATTGAGCTTATTTTGTTTCTATATACACACATTCATGCAAATACATACAAAATACTTCAAATAACACCACCATCCTTGCAACTTGAGCCTGAGGCACTGTAAAGGTTCTACCACCAGGGGAGTGCATTCAAGTCGGTGTAAGCGCTGAAACCTGTGTTCTGGGGTATGTCTCTGATTGAATCTGCCCGGAAGCTTAGGCCGAGTAGCATTGCAATCTCCACAAAGGTCAAATCCCATTTTCTCTGTACAATCTATGCATTTGTATCTATCCCCAATTATTGGAGACATCTGCAGGAACAAAACTCAACTATTATTTCCACCTGCAGAATTTGTTTCAAAACAATTGAATAACAAATATTACCAATCTCCTACTTCATCAATTGCCAACAACTAGATGCAAGCATGACATTCTGCTAAGAAATCTCACTGAAATTGACGATGCCTTCATATATTGCCTGATGGTATGATTAGATTGGACTATGTTTCTCTGACTCGTTGTTTTTAAGCTTTCATGTTTGACGCATACCAAGACCTAGGTATGAGGATATGACTTGGAAAAAATTGAAAAGCCTCAGTGTCGAACACATATCCACATCTAATACTCATACCCGAGTCCAAGCAACATAGAGTTCAGTAAATGCATTAGCTCAAGAAACATGTTTGCTTGAAAAGCGCTAAAAGATTTCCATAAACACTGCCCTAAAGAATAAAACGCCCTCTTACAATTTTTAAATGTCCAGTAACTATCAACAGACATTAACTAATGAGTGTAGAAAAAGAAAAACAAGAGAAAAATAAAACAAACGTGCATATATATGCACTGGTACTCTGAATTTCCATTAGAGTATTTACAAATAATTTAAATTAGTAACACAATAAGTAATATAAGTTATGAGAGAAAATAAAGGATTGCAACCTTTAAACTCCTTAGAAGCATCCATGTTATTTAAGGAGAGAAATGAGAAAAATAGAAAAAAGGTAGGGGCAAGCAAAACTTTTTAAAGATAATTGGTGTGATATTGGAACATAAATGCAGCATGCACTTGTATACGAGACACTGAGCAAAGCATTACCCCACAAGCATCGCAACCAACTCCTACATGTTTATATGAGCTAGCTTGAACAGAGGAAGGAAAACGACCACTTGAGGGCAGTTCGAGAGGTTTGAAATCTAATTTACTAGCTTCCACGGAACCTGAAAAATTAAAGCATAATTAGTCCAAACTCGCAGACGAATCAAACTGATGCAGCCAGTTCTTTTAGAGATCAATATCACCAATATGTAAATGAATTGTGATAATTGAATCTGTAACCATATGCCTCATTTTTAGGCTTAAAAATATGGCAATAAACCTATCAACATGAAAAAGTTTGGAAGTTGGAAACAATGATATAATCAGCTATCACTAAGTCAACCAAAATGTTAACTTTGATGGACCTACATAACAAGGTGGGATCAACAATGCAATGATACATACAGATGGTTGCTCTATCATGCTTGGAAGAGACTTGCTTGAGCAGAACAGAATCTTTTCTTAGAGCATATTCATTGGGAAATTGAGCCGCCAAAAACTGATCAAGAGTCAAGCAGATATTTGGAAAACTACTTGGATGCAAGCATTGAAAAACTGGGCATCTAAGCATCTCATTGGCAGGGAAGATGATGCAAGTTTGACAGTAAACTGAAAAGAGAAAAGATTAGTCTATAGATAACAGGAAACCGAGGCTTTGTGATGCTAATTAACAAAATTTTGCACATGCATACTATGACCACAGTTAAGAACAATAGGACGAAAAAGCAATTGCTTGCATGCGGTACAAAGCAAATCCGCAACTGAAATCCGATCCTTTTCTTCCCCTGCAACAGGTCTCATTTGACTAAGTTCCTCTATGTCGGTATCAGCCTGTGATTCACATTTGTGATCATTAAACTCCGGAGAGAAATAGCCAACTCTCTTTTCCTCCTCTGCAGCATACAAAGGCAACAAGATATTAAGCTTCACAATGTACAACAAACATATCCCTTATCTGTAAAGACAATCCACTACCGAGAAGCCTGACAAACATAAGCAGGATGATTCAATGCAAAATTGGATCCCAAATTAGTGATATCTAAAAAGGACAACTTCATTAAATAAAATCTCCCTGTTGAAAGTTATGCTAAACAGCAATATTTTTTGTTTTAACGACTCTCACTTTATTTTCTCTGTAATTAACAACTAACCGAAAAAATATTTCACAAACACAGAATCGAAGAGAGGAAATCGATCTTACCTAGAGTTTGGACTTCCCTTTTATTGTATATAATCGGATATAACTTTAACAGCAAGAAATGAAGTGTTTGACAAATTCCAGGAAAGTGAGAGTATGGATTTCTACAAATTGGACAATGAGACTCGTTTTGAGAATTCATTGATTTGTGAATGCACCAGAAACATGCTATATGACCACAATCTGCAATTTTATGGAAAAGAAAATTAATAATCAACCAAACGATAATCGGACAAAATAAAAATCATGAAAATTCTAAATTAATTCTATGAAACAATCAAAAGGAAATATAAATCAAATCTTACGCAGAACGATTGGCTTGTAAAGAAGATCCCTGCAAAATAAGAACACGGATGAAACTAACAGTATCGGAATTTTCGAAAACAAAAACAAATGGAAACGACAAGATGGGAAGAAGCGTTGTTTTATTATTTTATTACTATTTACTTAGAAGCAAACGCAACAAACGAAATGGTAGGGAATTTCTTCAGAGTTAAGAACATCGAAAGCGTCGGGAGATTGACATTCTTCCATGGGACAAATCTGAAAGGAATCTATTAACCTTCCTTCCACTCTGAAATTTGGAGGGTAGTTGATAAACCGACTCTCTTCTATCCTATTCTTGCTTTGTATATCTATGCCGTCGCCTGGATTTTTCTGGACCTATTATTTTATTTTATTTTTTTAGATAAATAACCAGAAAGAGTTCATACAAAATTCAAGAAAAATGGTCAAAAGACCACTATATAGCAAATGGTTAATCTATATTCCAATTGTTATAAAGAAGTATATTTACATTGTCAAGTCTATTAATATCTATGTTTCTGAGTTGAGCACCAACAATATCTTTAATGGAACTAAACATGTTTTCTATAGTTTAAGTTTTTCCTTGAAATATGCATATGTTTCTCTCCTCTAAAATCGTGTAAATAAAAGCAGTTCATGCAATCTTCATAATTGAAGTTAAGAGAGATTTACCTTTTCAAATTGAGTAAACCCAAGCAAGCTTAATTTCCCATGACATATGAGGTTTGGACCTAAGGGTAAGATTCAAGATATCATTCCAAAGAGAAGTAATCATAATGTAGTCTGCAAATAAATGGTCTATTGTTTCAAGAGCATCATTACAAAGAATACATTGACCATTGGTGACGAGTCTCATTCGTAAGAGTCTCTCCCTAGTTGGGAGTCGATCAAGGGAGTTGATCAAGGATAGCTAACCAAGCAATAACACTGAATTTGGGAATGTGAATGGGAAACCAAATTAGCTTTTGCCACGGGACTTTATCATGCTTGATTCGAACTTCTTCCCAAATCCCTTTAGCATTCGTAATTCCAGCATTAAGAATGGGTAAGGCCTCGGTTTTCAGTTTCAAAAGTTTTTTGAAGATGTAACTAGAAGAAGGACTCGTTGACATTTGGAAAAAAAATCATTTGATTTAATTACATAAGCATGGGTCCAAGCAATCCATAAGGAACCTTGACCAGCTAGAAGGTTTCGAATAAGCAGAATCATGCAGACCTTGTTCCAAGATTTTAAGTCCTTTAAGCCTAGCCCTTCTTCAGACTTTGGTTTGCATAAACTACCCCAACTTACCCTTGCTCCAAAGGCTGAAGTGTCAGAGCCTCTCTATAAGTATCTCGAGCATAGTTGATTAATTCTATTAATAACAGTTTGGGGAAGCAGGAACTGACGACACCAAAAATTTGCAATGTTATGTAAGACAGTTTTAATGAGTTCTAACCTTCCAGCATAGCTTAAGTGCCTTCCAGACCATTGGTGGATTCTAGATATGATCTTATCAATCAGGGGGAGCAATCCTTAACAGAGAGTTTCTGAGAAACAAGAGGAACCCCGAGATATATCACTGGTAAAAGACCGATTTTAAAACCAGTAGAGATCTTGATGATTTCAAGACTCCTTTGAGAAATACCCGCTGCAAAAATTTTAGATTTAGCCACATTTAGTTGAAGCCCAGAGATTTTCATAAAATTTATGAAGAACATAAATAACTATAGCAATAGACTCTATATTTCCATTGCAAAATATGAGAAGGTCGTCAGCAAAAGCAAGATGAGTGAGTCTTATTTTTTTATATTTAGGATGATAACCGAATAATCCTCTGGCAACAGCAAGATTAAGAAGCTTGGAAAGGATGTTCATAGCAAGAACAAAGAGAATGGGGGATAATGGATCTCTCTGTCTAAGGCCTCTATCACCTTTGAAATAACCAATCAATGAACCATTGAAAGAGATTGAGTATTTTGCTCCAGCGTAACAAGTTTCAATCCAAGAAATGAAAAAAGGAGGCAAATCAATAGCTTTGAGAATGAAAGAAAGGAATCCCCAGTCAAGAGAATCAAATGCCTTTTGAAGATCAATCTTGATAGCACACCTTGGAGAAATAGATTTTCTCCCATAGCCTTTGACAAGATCTTGAGCTAGTAGAGTATTGTCAATAATATTTCTTCCCTTAACAAAGGTTGTTTGGTTAAGAGTGATTATGTCAGGAAGAATGATTTTCAGCCTTTGAACAAGAATCTTAGTAATTTCCTTGTAGACCACAGAGCAGCAAGAGATGGGTCTATAATCTTTAACCTTGCTAGGATTTGTGATCTTCGGAACCAGAGCAATTATTGTAGAATTGAAGGTTCGTAAAATGAAAGAGTTCTGAAAGAAGTATTTTACAGCATTAATCACATCTTCTCCAACCACTGACCAAGTAGATTTAAAGAAGAAAGGGGTGAAACTATCCGGGCCAGATGCTTTATCATTTCCTTGGCTGAAAAAAGCATCCTTAATCTCCTCATCAGTGATATTTTTTTCCAATTCTGCTGAAGCCTCATGAGACAGATTGAAGTGAAGCAGATTTTTTAAAACAGTAGGGTCAGTGTCTTTAACATTAGAATAATCATTCCCCAACTGTTTTTTAAAGAATTAGATTACTTTGGATGCCATATCAAATTCTTCCAGTCTTCTGCCTTGATCATTCACAAGAACTCTAATGGTTTCTCTATTGTTCTTAGAGGCAATGATAGAGTGAAAATACTTAGAGAATTTGTCACCCTCCTTGAGCCATTGAATTTTAGCCTTCTGTTTTAAGAACAGATTTTCAGCATGCTCAAGAGAGGAGAGCTCATTTTGAATAATAAGCTCAGATTCAATAGAAGACATTCTGTTAAGGGTAGAGAGCTGAATTTGTTCAAGTTCCATTTTCTTAAGCTTAACCCTATCCGAAATATTGTTGTAACAGGCCTTGTTTAAATTCATCAAGCAAGTCTTAAGATTCTTTAGTTTAAGGAAGAGAGACAACATTGGATTTCCTTGCGAAGTTTGTTGTCAGGATTTTTTTATCTCAGTAAGGAAGTTAGGGTTCTTGGTCTAGAAGTTAAAAAAATTGAAAGGTTTAGGCCGATTAGTTTGGGAGTCTTTGTTTAGCCAACAAATAGCCATACAATGGTCAGAGGGCACTGGAGCAAGGAATTCCACAAAGGAATTAAGAAAGGAATTGACCCAAGAAGAGTTAACAAGAACTCTATCTAATTTCCTAGCAAGATAGGAATCCTTCTGTTTATTACTCCATGTGAATGTTGATCCAAAGAATGGGTGATCCTGAAGAATAAGGTCATGGATTGTGTCTTGGAAATCTTTCATTTTATTAGAAGTATAATGACCCAGAATGTCATGGTCAGAGCTTTTAACAGAGTGAATAAAAATATTAAAATCACCCTTAGGATCCAATACAAGAATCAAGGTCTTTTAAATGATGCCAAAGATGTTTTCTTTGAGTACCATCATTGCTGCTATATATGGCTGAGATAAAAAAAGGAATCCCATTTCTAAGGTCTCTAACAGTGATGCTCTGAGCAGTATACTGATAAAGAGATAAATCCAAGCCTTTTTTCCATAGAAACCAAATCCTACCATTAGAAGCATAATCATAATTTGTGAAGCAATTCCAAGAGCTGAATTTGAGGTTTAGAATATCTTCAAATTTTCCTGGTTTTACCCTGGTCTCTAATAAACAAAGGATATCAACTTTAAAAAGAGTGGCCCTATATAGAACCTTGTTATGTTTAAGAGGATTATTCAATCCTCTGACATTTCAGAAGCAGAAAATCATTGAGAAGTAGATGTTAATTCACCCCCAATTACTTTGTCAGAGACACATTTTAACTTGTCAAGATGTTCCTTTTTTTAGATTTGAGATCTTTAATTAGTAGAGCCACTCCCAAAGCAGCAAACCTTGGTTTTTTGCTGTGAATCTCTAAGGAAGGAGATGAATCATCTACAGAATTTAAGACCTCGAATCTGTTTGAAGAACCTTTAAAAGAAGTCTTGTTATTTGTTTTTTGAGGATGACCCCTTCCTCTTTTAGGGACAATAGAAACTTTGGTAGCATTTCCAGAAGGAGAAACATTTTGTTATTCAGAAGAGTTGATTTGATGTAGATAAATTTTTGAAGTATTTTCATCCCCATTAGAGAGATGATGAGGCTCATTTAAATCAGAATGGTCATCTTTAGTATTGATATTTAGAGACAAATAAATTAATGAAGTATTGCAGACTTCATTTGTAACAGGAGAAGAGCTATATGGATTATCCTTAGCAGCAGTATTAGATGGAAACAAAGATGAAGTATTGCTGATCTCATTAGAAACAGGAAAAGAAAGATGATGATCATCCTTAGCAGCAAGATCAGAAGTAGGCAATGAAGTGCTAGTTGTTTCTTTTAATGGTTATTTATCTTTGAAAGGAATCTCATTTTTTTCTTTGAAACCAGAAGATAGTGGAACTGAGGTAGATTGCACAGTAGGAAAAGAGACACCCTTTTTTCTCCAGATTTATAGGTTAACAGGAGCTGGGTATTTAGAAACTAAACAAGCTTTCTCATAATGACCAAATTTGTTACATTTTAAACAACTATAAGGAAGCCAAGGAACTTCAAAATAAACAATAGTTGACTGCCCATTAGCAAGGATAACTTCAATAGTTTTAGGAATAACATCCTTCACTCTAATCTCTACACAGATTTTGGCAATCTCTAACCTAGATTTTGAGACAGTAACCGAGTCCATGTTTAGAGGGTTTCCAATGGCACCTGCTATGTAGCTAAGGCCCTCTCTCGAAAACAGTTCAAGAGGAACATTGAAGAGATGAACCCACAGAGGGATTTTTGAAAGATCAAAATAAAGTCGTTTAGAATTAGATTCCCATTTCCTTAGAATTAAAGGTTTATTCAATATATGCCATGACCCATTATGCAGTACCCAATCCCTCGTAGAATCATTGTTGAAAGAAAAAATGTAAAGATTGCTTCATGCGAAGCTTACCTGGACACGAACACCTTTAGACTGGTTATTCCACAAGCTTTCCACCATTCTTTGCATTGTTGTAAAATTGGGAGCGGCACCTAGTAATTGACCCACCAGGGATGAACTCCATTCAGCAATTCCAGTATCGTATATTTCTTTTGGTGGTTGGACGATAGGGATTGAGTCGCGAACATTCGGTGGGAAATATTGAAGCTCTTGTTCAGATTGACATCCAAAAAGCTTCCTTCATTCCATAACAATGAAGAGAAACAACACAAAGACAAGAAGGAAACTGAAAGAATCAAGAGTAGTCACTGGAGACGCTTGGGTTCTCAGATCCGTTAGACTTGCTAACATACACCAAAGAACAAGAAAAAACGAGCTATCGTGCGCTTTTGGAATTTTTTTATGATATGAAAGCTTATTATTTTATTTTTATTTTAAGGAAAATGATAAAAAAAGGGCTTAATATTTGTCGTTTTCTCGATTGTATTCTTAAAGGGTTTTTTTTAAAAAAATTAAAGTACAATGTTTAATGTTTTTCCAGATAAATATTTTTTGAAGGGTCAATTTACATTTTACTAATGATCAATTTTATTTATTTATTAATAGTTATTGATATCTAATTTATTAATTAAATAATTCAAATCAGATATATAAAGATTTAATATGAGAACAACACTTTAATTTGTTTAATTTGTAAATATTAAAATTTGAATCTCTAGCTTTACTTAAAATAAAGAGATTTAATATATCATCCTATTAGATCATCTAGTTGTCATTAATAATTAATATTTTATTAATTTGACATATCAACATCTAATAGAACTTTAAGACAAATTATCAATTTGAACACATCTATTATTTAATTTTTGTTTCAGTCACTCAATTATTTTTTTACGTTTTTATTCTGTTTTGATTACTCATCCAATTAAAAACTGACTGATAATATTAATATATCACTGTAAGATAACGCTACCTCAACATTCAAACAATAAATGTCACATTAACTAAATAGATAATTTACTTAATCCAAGGCAAACAAGCTACTCATCTTATATAGCTAAATTACGAAGATAGTGCAAAATATATCACACAGATTCCATAAGTCATACATCTAAAAAAATAAAATAAATCCCACAATTCTTCAGTCTTTTAACCATCCCATAACTTTTATTGTATGCTTAATTTAATTATTTCCATAGCTTAACAGAGCTATCATGACTTGCCGAAGCAACCATTCCTGTGACCGCCGACTGTGCTAACGCTGAAATTATGTTCTCATGAGCTGAAATCGTCATGCTTCTATTCTCGGCCATGTTCCACAGCTCCAATGACTGCATGCGCGACCCCATATAGTTAAGGAAAGAGAAAGCAAATCAACTCAAAGTTAAAAATGAACTTGTAAAAACTTCCCTACGCAATGATGAAAATGAAAGCAACTTCGAACATTACTCGGACTCGGGGTAAATATCAGATATGTATGCGTATGATACAAATATGGTTAAAAGTTTATAAAAGTATTGTCATATATGTAGAGGATCATACCTATATCTACATCTAAATGTGTCGTAGCTCGGACATCGGTACTTCAGGGTAAATAAACAAAGAGTCCGACTAACATGCAAATAGTGATTTATCATTGCATGAACTACATTAATCAGTGACCTTCCTATACAAACAATTAGTGCGTTTTTTGTAAACTAAAATATCTAAGAGGCAGGGGCGAATCTATTGCTATTATGGTATTTCTAAAAAAATATAATTTGAGTAATTTTTAATGAAAAATTGTTGCCCTTGGCCTGCCAAGAATTTTAATTTTATTTCGCCCCCGGTAAAGCAAAATTCTGACTTCGCTCCTGTCTAGAGGTAGCTACGTTGATTTAAATCAAGGATCTTACGAATTAACGTTTAAAACTAAAGCAAATAACTTGCCCGATAAATATAACCAGTACATTTTATGGTCATTAGCCAGCCATCAAAAAGACCTCCATAAAGGGAAAAAGAAACCATTAATAGGGCACAAAGAATTACCGAAATTCCTCCGATCACCAAAAGAGTGGAATAATTTGGATGAAAGACACAAGAGTGGAACTGGTTCCCACCAGCACCGAGTTCTTGAATGCACTCCCCTGTAGCCACTGACCATATTTTAACCAAGTTGTGACTGACAGATGCCAAACAGTCTCCATTTGCATCCCAGCATATATAGTTTATGATTTCCAAATGCCCCTGTTAGAAAAAGGAAAAGAGGAAAAACGCACGAATAAGTTATGTACTAATGAATCTATTAATTATGATGAACCTTCGCTTTAGTCTTCAATATGACAAACATTTCAAGATTGGAAGATCTGTCATCGAGCTATTTGCTAGGGTGATAAGAATACAAAAGCCATACCTGTAATGTTAATGTTTTCCTATCAGTTTCTACATCAAAGATGGACACTACTTTATCTGATGCTGCTGCCAGAAAATGTCCAATTCTTGGTTGGAATCTTACTTGGGCCATACCTCCCTGCATCAGAAATTAACGAGAACCGCTGAGGAAAAAATCTATAAAATGTAATGCACCATAACTGTCTGAAATGTTGAAGAGATCAGACAGAAAAAGAAGAGTCACCACCTTGGATATCCGGGTGCATGAGAATGTATTAAGATTAATATAGTGAATTTCATTGTCATTATCGCAAAAGCAAAACAAGTCCGTCTTCTTGGGGTGGAAATCAAGGGACATCACAGGTGAAGGATGGCCATTGTATGCTTTCACACAATAGCTTGGCTGTGACAATGAACTTAGCTTGTTAACCAGTAGCACAGGAACATTTATCACGCACACATGCTTCATAAGTGTCTACAATGCCAGAAAACTGACGGAAAACAGAGAGAGTATAGAATAACAAAAGACGTAATCACAAATATCCACAGAACTTAAACAAAGATCGAAATTGTAAGCAGAAGATGATGATTACGTTGGCTGCATCCCATAATCGCACGGTTTTATCAAACGAAGCTGTTGCCAACTGACTTGAATTTGGCCTAAAGCGAACATCTGTAATAACCAATTTGTGTTCTTCTGGAGTACTCTCTGTGTTCAGGATATCCGTATTCCAAAACACCACCTAATGAAAGAAATGCAAGTAATTGTATTATCTTTCTGGGAAACGAATTATTTCCTCAACCTTAGTTTCCTACGAATACCCAAGAAATAGATCAATTAACCAGCTAGATATTGCCAGGCCAGCTTAAAAATTCTCTACAAGAACAACAAATGTTCTATCATCCAACTCCTCTTGTGAGTAACTTTCTATCAAGTCAAACAGTGGAAATTTGTTTACCACAATGGCCAATCAGGTATACTTTTATCTTTTTTTCATATTATCCTTAAAGTCGTCTCATTTTGAACCTACCTGAACATGATCAAGTCCGTTCCCATTGTTTTCACATGGAATGAATTGCAAAACGATAAACATGGAAGAAAGGCTGTAGTTCTCTTTTTTTTTTCACTCGAAGAAGTTAAATTTCAAAACTTAAAAGTCGCGGGGAAAGAATTTGAAAATAGAACTCTATAAACAAATACCTTCTTGTCATGTCCAGCAGTAGCCAACACCTTCCCATCAGAAGAAAAATGACAGCAAGTAACTTCACTATTTCTGGTCTGTATACAACCAACCTCGGCAAAAGTGAAGCCTGAAATTGAGAATTGAAGTAGCATACTAAAAAAATGTATCAAAGGTAAAGGCAAAAGATTTACTAGGCTTACCTTTAGCAGACTCCTTTTGGTGCTCAGTAGGACATTGTTTAATGGTACCATAGATATCCCTTCCATCACTTTCATGTGAAAGTAGTGACTCCATATTTTCATCCAAAGAATCAAATCTATCCATATCTTCCTGCTCAAAGTAATGATGCTATATGAATTAGAAGTAATTTTAGCATTTTTTTTACTTGCTCGCTAAAGCAAGGATTTAAGAAATACATATAAGCATAACAATTAGCTCAACCTAAAAAACAAGTCTATCACTTGTATCCTTTCACTAGCCAATATTCTGATGTCTGCGCTGAAAGATAAAATTATCACTTAAAGTTAGGTTAAATGATATATTCGTATATTTCTAGAAGAAATACAGATAATATCCTCGGTGAAGCATTCTAATGCTTTGGTGTGTAACAAAACTAGAGTGGCTTCTGCAGCATGCTCGACTCTGAAAGCTAGTTCAAAGTTTGTATATGGCCTACCAACAGATTGGAAGATGATGTAAGACCCGCCATTGCATCTGTGCCATGCATCATGCTTTTAGAAACACCATTAACATGCTGCAAACCGGTTGTAGTATTTATTGCATCACCGGGTGTGTGAGTTGACGGTGGTGAACTGGGTGTAGGGCCAACAGTGTTTCCCGTGCCAGTGCTGTTAGCTTCTCCAGAAGAAGAGTGTTGTTTCCTTTTTCTGCTATTCTGCAATGCAATGAGAAGACACAGAATGTGAATTAGTTTTAAGCAGAAGTTTTTTCTTTTCTTTTTTTAAGAAAAATCCATTTACAAAATCGTATTTTATTTGGGGGTAGCACTGTAGTTGCTAAAAGAATGTTTTTTCTTGTAAAGTAGCTCACAGTTCAGCTCATGAATGAGATCCTTCAATTAATTCTCATTGAAGTACAACCTGTTGCAGTTGCTGTGATGGCTGCTGCCGCTGCTGCTGTTGCAATTGCTCTTGTTGAGAGGAAGAATGTGACATTTGACCCATCTTTATCTGTTAAGCACCGCACAACTACTCAAATACAAGGCATTTGCAAATGCTCCATATTAATAGATACATAACACCATCAAACATCAAAATAAAAAAGCAAAGCCATCAAAGAGGGTTATAAAATCAATGTAACCGATAATCAAGAGTAGCATCTACCAAAAGCACATCAGTGTACCCAAGATACTGCCGCTGCCCTCACATAAAACTTAAAGATATGGAACATCCTTGTGATAATTAAAATAGATAAATAAAAGAAACAATATGGACAACAAAATAAAAAGAATCAATATAAATATGCTTTTGTTTAATTCTTCTTTACCTTTCACATAATAAACTTACTAGCAATAAATTAAAATCGTACTTAGTAACCAACTAGGCTTTTTAGTACCCTTCAATTCTCTAGCGTTTTCTGGTGCATCTTCTGTCTTCTTTGGATTCATTTTCCATAGTTTCTCATAGCTTCGACTATAGATGATTACTTGAGGTCTTGTCCTTCTTTTAGAGCCCATGGGACGTATAGGGGGAGGGTTCAACATAGTGGTGACAAGGAGACTAGACTTAGAGTTTGCTCGTTGAATGTAGGCACATTAAATGCTAGGCTGCTGGAGCTGACCGACGTACTTAATAATAGGAAAATAGATTTTGCATGTATTCAGGAGACTAGGTGGAAAGGGGCTCGCGCTAGAGAGTGTAATGGGTACAAGTTGTGGTATTCAGGCGTAGATAAAGCTAGACATGGGGTGGGTATCTTGGTATCCTCTAGGCTCAAGGAAAATGTAGTTGAGGTTTATATATACCGGGATAGGATCATGATGATTAAGGTTATTATAGAAGAGGAAGTGGTGAATGTCCTTTCAGTGTACGCCACACACGTTGGCCTAGGGGAGGGGGAGAAACGTTGCTTCTGGGATCAGTTAGATGATGTACTTAGGAACATTCCGGAGGACCAAAGAGTTTTCATAGGGGGAGACTTCAATGGCCATATAGGTAGTGTAACCGACGGGTTTGACGGTGTTCATGGGGGTTTCGGTTATGGTAGCAGGAACGATGAGGGACGTACGTTGCTTGAATTTGCTACTGCACACGATTTAGTGGTCACTAACTCCTTATTTAATAAGAGATGCGAACTTGATTACGTTTCATAGCGGGGGGCATTGTACCCAAATCGACTATATCTTGGCTCGAAATCGGGATCGATGGGCTTGCATTGATTGTAAGGTGTACCCTGAAGAGGCATGTGCATCACAACACAAATTGTTGGTTTTGGTGTTCCACGTACCGCACGGGCGGAGCACTCATAGGAGAGCTAAACTAGGTAAACCTAGGATCCTTTGGAAGAAGTTACATGGAGCGACAACTGATGATTTTAAGAGTAAGATTTTGTCTAATACAGGTTTTGGAACTACAATCTCAAATAATGCAGATTTGTTATGAAAAAATATGGCAAATTCCATCAGAGAGATAGGCAAAAACACCTTGGGGTTGTCGACGGGGAAGGCCAAGGAACATAAAGAATCGTGGTGGTGGAACGACGAAGTCCAAACTAAGGTGAAGACAAAGCAAACTTGCTTCAAGGAGTTTCTACAATGCAATGACGACGAAGAAAGGTCGAGAGCTAAACAAAGATACAAGGAGGCAAAGCGGGAGGCCAAGAAAACGGTGGCTAAAGCAAAGGATAAGGCATACGAGGAAATGTACAAGAGATTAGACACCAAGGAAGGACAAAACGACATCTTCAGGCTTGCAAAATCTAGGGAGAATAGGAAAAAGGATCTAGGTAGCATTAGGTTTATTAAAGACAACAATGATGTTCTTCTAGCGAAAGATCATGATATTAAGAGGGTTTGGGGTAGTTACTTCTTTGGCTTATTTAATGAGGGTGCCTCTCCCTGTAGAGATAGTATCATTGATGGGTCAACCGACCATCATACTACGGCCAATGACTGCCCTACAAGTAGGATTGGGTTTGAGGAAGTCAAAATGGCTCTTAGAAAGATGGGAAGGGACAAAGCTGTCGGTCCTGATCAAATTCCTATCACTGTGTGGTTGGCCCTAGAAGAAGAGGGAGTTAAGTGGTTGACCAATATTTTTAATATTATTTTAGGGACTGTCAAGATGCCAGAGGAGTGGAGAGAGTCCACGGTGATACCAATCTATAAGAATAAAGGAGATCCCAACGTTGTGGTAACTACAGAGGTATTAAACTACTCAGTCATACCATGAAGCTATGGGAAAGGGTGATAGAGGCTAGGTTGAGACAAGTTACTAGGGTTTCGGAAAACCAATTTGGATTTATGCCAGACAGGTCTACCACGGAGGCGATTCATCTACTTCGACGACTTATGGAGAAATATAGGGAAAAGTCTAGAGATCTTCACATGGCGTTCATTGACCTTGAGAAGGCTTATGATAGCGTTCCCCGAGATATGATTTGGAAGACTTTGGAAACGAGACGGATCCCAACTGCTTATATCCGGGCGATTCGTGATATGTATTGTAGATCTACTATATACGTCAGGACTACAGTTGGCGACACCGAGGCATTCCCGGTGGAAATCGGACTCCAGCAGGGGTCGGCTCTTAGTCCTTACATCTTCGCCTTGATTATGGACGACATCTATTGTGCGACACCAGACGGTGTACCATGGTGTATGCTTTTCGCTGACGATATTGTCCTAGTTGCTGAAACAAAATCTGAGTTGAATAATAGACTGACTACCTGGAAGACTGCTTTGAAATAAAAAGGTCTAAGGATCAATATTGAAAAGACAGAGTATTTATGTTCAAACTTCAGTGGGGACCAAAACGATGAAGATGTAGAAGTATGCATAGAATGACACGTTCTCCCCTCAAAGGATTGTTTCAAGTACCTAGGGTCTATGATACATAAAGATGGGGGTGTAGATGATGATGTAACACACCGTATAAAGGCGGGATGGCTAAAGTGGAGAGCTGCTACTGGAGTTTTGTGTGACAAGAAGGTGCCTCTAAAACTTAAGGGAAAATTTTATAGAATGACAATAAGACCAGCGTTGTTGTATGGATCAAAATGTTGGGCAACCAAGAAGGATCATGTAAGGAGGATAAAGGCTGCAGAAATGAGAATGCTTCGATGGACATGCGGTAGGACTCTGTGGGATATGACAACAAACTCTACTATTAGGATGTCCTTGGGGATGGTGTCTGTTTCTGAAAAATTGAGGGAGGGAAGACTACGGTGGTTTGGGCATGTCCTTAGGCGACTACCGTCGGATGCGGTCAGGAGGGTAGAGTCGATTACAGTCGATGGTGCCAGAAGGAGAGGATGACCAAGGCGGAAGTGGGAAGACTGCTTGAGATCTGATTTGATGGATTTAGCCCTTACCGAGGACATGACCTCTGATAGGAAAGTATGAAGACTAAAGACTAGGGTAGTCGAGTAGTGTGGGTCACATCTCTAGGGTGTATCATCTCTGTCTTCTTTTAATGCCTTTGTAGTAATTTCCATGAATTCTACTTTTTATACGTTTCTGTTATTGGTATTTATGAAGACTTAGAACTGGGCTTGCTATCGTGGACTTCTGTGTAATATTCTCTTCACTTTTAAATTTAGTCGGGTCTTACGTTTCTGTCTATATGCAGAGATTTTTTCGCATGGATTAATAAATATTATTTCATAAATTATAATAAAAAACATAAAATGTATTTATTTAAATGATTTTGAAAATTTTCATAAAAAGTTCAAACAAAAATTTAAAAGAAGCTACAACCTTTTTGGTAATTATATAAAAAAAAACTACATAAACTCAAAAGATAACTAAAGCTCATCAATTTCATTTTCTTTATAATTTGCCAAAATTACATAAAAGATCAATAAAAAAATCTCTTTAAGTTGTGACCTTTTTTTTTGTAATTGGTCAAATAAATACTCATGAGGCCCTTATGGCTGACACATGTCAACAAATGAGGTCGTATCTTATGGTTTCAAAGTAAATATATAAATAAAAAAGTTCAAACCTTTGGAGAACTTGATTGCACTGGGGAGCATATCGATCCGTCATTTCTAACAGATGGACTAACTTTTGTATTCATGTTACCCCTTGACATTTCCCCAAAGTTTGTTGAGTTTCCAAGGTTGCCTTGCATCTGAGCTTGTGCCAAAACGTGCTGTTGTTGGGATGTCAAAAGGAATTGATTTTGAGTCTGTAGATTAGGCTTTTGCATTTGTACGCCCAAATTTGGTCGTAACTGATCTATCCCCTGTACGGAAAAATCCGGTCGAGTATAAAATATCTAAGTTTGCATTAAAAGAAAATGAAAAACAAGGGCTGGAGAAGGTGAGTAAAACTTACAGTTAGAGGCCAACCTCTTAAAGGGAGACCAGAGACGCCTTGATTCAATAATGAGGGCACAAAGTTGAGATAGACAGGTTAAACGAAGGAAAAGGAGGTCAAAAAGAGACTAGAAAATCCAAAATTCTTAAAAGATAGTACCGTCAGCAAAGGTTACTGCTTCAATTTCCATGTAGAAAATCTCAGCTAAAACATAATTACTAGGCACATTTTTGTGTCAAATCTGCAGCAATTTTGTCCCTCCTTAATCTTATTATTCTTATGTTTCTTGAATACCAGATACTGACAGTAGCATGCATCTTCATCTCAGGCTGAGCTATCTAGTCTCCATATTATGTAAGTATTTTAGCTTCCCAACATTGTATGCTGCTAGTCTAATATTCATGGTTGCAATCAATTTACCTTTTTCCATATTAAATCATTAAGGTAATACTAATCAAATTTTCAGAGAATAAACTTTACCTAAATTAGCCCGTAAACCCAAGCATCTGACAAATTTCATGAGGACTAGAATTGGCAATTTAAGATTTAAAATCTAATTGATATGCACCGTCCATAAACAAAAGAAAAAGAAAACAAAACCGTACTATCAGAATACATGTAATTAATGTAGAAAGATGTAATATATAGCCAAAATGGTTTTCCATTGGGAAAGTTAGGTGTCATTACCAGCAGCACCTAGCCCCGATTTAGGTTGTAAAATGGCCTGACCGTAGATGGATGAGGGATCCATCGGTAAGCTTTTCTGATTTCCACCCAAATTGACTTCGCTTTGATATCCTAGAAGTAGAAATACATAAATTATACAATTCAAATATAGAGAAAGAAATGACAAAACAAGCAAGATAAGAAAAAGACGACACATATAACATTAGCTCAAATGATTGAAAAGCATATAATCTGGGCAGTTACAGTGGTCAGTGGTGTTCGTGACTGGATTTGTTGCAAAGCCGCCGACATACTTCCAGGACTACCTTGCAGCAGCTGGCTGTGTAAACAAAATAAGGTAGAAAAATAATAATAAAAGACTTGGTCCAATTAGAACATACAGATTTCAACTAGGAAACTAAGAGCACATAAGGATTAGTTAATCGTACCCTTGATTATTGGTCTGTGTTTTATAAAGGGATATCCGGTTTGCATCAATCAGTGCTGATGATGTCTCTGAATCTGCAGAATGAGGGTGTTTCACACGTTCTTCATACATTTTCATGGCTAAAACACTGGCTGATGGCTGTCCAATCATTCCTTCAGAGTTAATAGTATTTACAGAACCACCAAGAGCATGATGACTGGGATCCCTACGTTGCAACTGCACGTTTCGGTGCTGCATTAGTTGAAGCTGCTGCATTTGCAGTTGCTGTTGTTCCTTTGCTTTAAGTTGTTGAGACTGTTTTTCCAAACAACAAACAGATAGAATTATATCTACAGGAAATGAGCAAAAAGTAAATCCGTAAATATTTTATATAACAAAACAGAGACACCTCTATATAGGCTGCAGCAGCCTCGGAATGTTTCTCATTTGTTCTAGCAATAAATATGTCCCAGAAGACAGACCACCACTCGAACAGAAATCCTCCAGGCGCATCGATCGCTGTAGAAACAATTAACAGACAAAGCTTAAGATAAATGTAAAATAGGTGACACTCGCATAGTCGAAGCATCAACAAAGAATCAAAATCATCTAACAGTTCAGGCAATTTAGCTTAGAGCTCGCTATATTATAAATGAATATGCTTGTAAATATTACCAACTGGATCAGTGGCAACCTTCCCTTCAGTCATAAAAGCTTTTGCGGAAGCATGCAACTTTCTTTTCAACAGATAATCATGAATATAAACATCAAGCCTGCAGCATGAACAAAAAAAAAGAAATAAAAAATCACTTATTTCTAGTTGAATCTACTGAAAGGAAACAAGTTCAAAATTATATAAACTAATAATCAACAAAAGCTGAGACAACGAAGTAAACAATCACTCTTACATCTTGTCAGCTTCCCAATTACTCTGCGCCATTTTCTTTCCCTGCAAAAAAGAAAATTTAAAAAGAAAAATCCAGGACCTTAGATCTTTCCTTAATAAGTAGTCGTCTAAAGGAAAACAGAGTTTCTATCAGAAAAAGCAAGTAAATATTAAGAAATAATTTAAAATATATAGAAGAGAATTCAACTTATTTTCAGCGTGAGTTTACCGAACCTGAGGTTTACATTTTCATCAAAGTAATGGCCAATTTTTTTCTTCAAAACTCTTTTTATTTTTTTTCTCGGCTGCCAAACAAACCAAAACTCGAAATTCATCAATGTAATTCACAATTAATCTATGAAATAATTACCGGCGAACTGGATCAATGCTTAGACAACCTTTCCACAGGATCTACACCTCACAAACTACAATTCAAGCTAAACAATTTAAAGAAAAGCTCCAATTCAGCAAAAAGCAGTTAAGATCTTCGTTTTTTGAAACTGACTGAATTTGCGGATCTTAAAGCGATCTGAAACTGGAACCATAGACACACAAACAACCATGGAAAGTTTTTATAATTCTCTGAATTATGTCAGCTAAAGAAAAAAAATATTTCTTAAGAAAACTGTGAATGATTCTTTTGAGTGTAACTGAAGTAGAACAGCTCGAACTTTAACAGTAAAAATAATTTTTTGCAGAATCAGGGAACATGTAGTCTGCAGATATTTAGTGAAAAAAAGGCTTATTCTGAAGAAACCTAAGCTGCGGTTCGTGGTTAGATTCTGTTCCTTTTTATATAGAGTTTTCGGTTCGGAGTTTGGTTCGAAATGGAAAGTGACCGAGCTTTGGTTGGTTCGTGTGGGCCGAGGCGGTCCCCGGTGAGGTTGATACGTGGGTTATTTGTCGAGCAAGTTTGGTGGTGAAAATAGGGGCGTTAATGGCACACGCTCGAATTAGGGGAACGAGGTGTTGGAGGTTTAAAGAGTGGCAATCGGGATGTAAATTTTGGGTAGTTTTGAGGGTATTTCTGTCATGAGAATGAAATTCGCGTACTGCTGACTGAAGATGAGTTGTCGCCTAGCCGCTGTTTCAAGGTACTCGACCAAACACGGTTCATGTTTTTTTTATTGTTATTTTTATTTTGGGTAAAATATACAAATGGCCACTCAAGTCTCTCAAATATTAAAAATTATAAAATAATCCTCTAACTATAGGGTATTTTTTTGAGTCATCCGATTATTAAAAGTTACAAAATGATCACCGACTATTCATATGATCAAAATTCATCATTTCCCATTAAAAAATTGATGGTCGTCTGAGTTTAATGTTAACATGATGATTGAGATATGATAAAATCATATTTTAATGTCCATGGACACCACTGTTGCTTTCAAACACTGGCTTAACGGTCTAATCTTTAAAGCACTGATTTGATGATATAATGTAAATGGAGAGTCGGTCCATAAAATACAGCTCAAACGATTCGGTAATTAGATTTTATCATATCTCAGTCAACATGTTAATGTCCAGCTCAGACAACCGCCAAATTTTCAAAGGAAAAATACGAGTTTGGAATATATGAATAGTCGGGTGACATTTTGTAACTTTTAATAGTTAGGTACTCAACAAAACAATATCCTATGGTAAGAGGACCATTTGTGTACTTTATCCTTTAATTTTTTTTCTCTTTAATTAATTTGATTCAATAGCCATCAAACTCCTTAAAAATATTGAATTTAGTCCTCTATTCTTTTTTGAAGGTTTCATTTTAATTAGTAACTTTAATTAATAGTTAAAAAAAATAGTTATTCATTCATTGACAAATGTATAATTTTATGTTAAAAGGTAAACTTATAAAATTTATGGTACAAAAATCGATCATAAATACAAATAAAATATTTAAATCATATGATCGTCTCATCGTACCTAGTCAATCCATATCTACAATCGTCAATCGTTGGATTATCACGGGATCGATAACGGAGGTACATAAAAAGTGAGAAACTCCTACCCATTCAAAACCTTTAATCTAATAATATTTTTAAATTTATATTAATTTAAATTTAAGTAAAAGTGATTTTTTTTTACAGCTCCACCCTGGTCGAATGTTCCAATTTTTCTCAAAATTTTCTTTTGATTTCCAGTATCTTCCATACCTAACACTCATTAATAATCTTCATGTAGAAACTTTAATTGAAGAAAAAGTCTATACCAAGTAGCCAATATTAGTTAGGTTTAGGAATGGTTTAATGCATATTTTATATCAAAATATAATTTAGTGTGTATTTATTTATTAAATAAATTGAATCGTCTCATATGTGTTTATCACTGATTTATACATATCTTTTACAACTCTTCATGCAATTTAGTGAACCATCCAAAAACATGAGACTTTCTTAAAATTTTCTAATGGAACATAAGAACTAAAATTATATAGTTAGACTCAAACACAAACATCTTAATAATATAATATCGATCGCTGAGAATAAAACCAAACGCCTAAAAGATAAATAATATAGAGGTTCATCAATAATATCTTATTTTTATTATATATAAATCTATATGTTATGATAATTGAAAGATAACGACGAATAAAACAAATAATATCAATAATAATAATTACGTGAAAAATCCTAAAAATAAAGATTATATACAAATATCAGAATTATAAGGATTTATAACTATAAAAGCGAAAATAAATTTCAGAAATCCTAAACTTTATTTATAGTATTAATCACAGAGGATAAATAAATCTGATAGTAATAAGAATTACTAAAAGAATCTAAAGTATATTAATGGTAAAAGAAATATTATTCTCTTTAGAGATTTTGATTCAAACAATTATATCTGCATAGTATACATAAATTATTAATTAATTAAAAAACTCCGAGTATATATTATTTTATAATAACTTCAAACTACTAAAAAAATGATAATTTTATAAGGATTAAATAGGTAGCTTCAACTCAAAAACATTTACAGTATATCGTAAATTTTAATTCTGCAAATTGTGTATATTTTTTTGGTTTTCAAAGTGAAACAAATAACTATACAAAGATAGCATGATAGTAGCGTTCTACCAAACACCATCATTGATAATACTATGTCTCTTTAAACGTGAAAAATATAGAATAATTCCACGTCTATTGTTGGTAAATATAGATGCATGGTTATATTGAACTTTGCGCAGGTAAAAATATCCAATATATTAACAAAATTCATTACTTTTAAAAATTACGATGTATAATATAATTAAAACATTTTAATTTTAAAATACACTAAACTGGATATAGTAAAAAATCGCCACTTCTCCTTTCGGAAACATAACTTTTAAACTATTGAATATAAGGGGTTGTTTGTTTGCCTCTTAATGGAATCATTCAGTGTTAAATGTTGAACCGTTCAACATTCAGCGCGTTTGTTTCGTATCTCTAAATGATTCAGTGCTGACTGATTCAGCAAAATAATGCTGAATGATTCAACACATAAGTACATTCTGAATGATTCAGAGTCATTATCAAACAATATGTCACATTCAGAGCCTCTGAATTATTCAGCGTTTAATCATTCTGAAGTAAACAAACAACCCCTAAGATTATAAACTAAAGAATTTTAATTCAATGTAAAATTTATAATCATCAAAATTTTAATATTTTATTTTACCTTTTACTAAAATCATTCAATAAATTCATCGGAAAAAATTGATTTTGCGGCTAAATAAAGTTTTAAACCCTAAGTATATTAAGATTAGTTATGAAATTAGGGTGCGTTTGGTTCACGGAATGTAAGATTACCAGTGGGAATAAAAGATTACCAGGGAATAGGATTACTGGGAATGTTGTATTTTGTGTTTGGTTGGTTTAGCAGGAATGTAAGATTACCGTGTTTGATTAAATGAATAAAAGATTATGGGAATGTATATGTGATCAAATTGTCTTTATTATATATTTGTATAATATTACAAATTGTAAAATATTTATATATTTTTTTTAAAAAATTAAATTTATAATATTTATATAATTTTTTTACAAAATTAAAAATATAAAAAAGGTTTAATGAAAGGGTAAATTTTTTTTAACCCCTGAACTTTATATAAAATTTTAATTATAGACTTTTCTTGTAAATCTAAAATAATTTAAGGATAAATTTGTAATTTGACATTCGTAGAATTTTTATTATTCAATGACAGAAGAAAGATATTTTTGAAAAAAAAAATTTAAGTGCATTTTAATCCAAAACGTCGGTAATGTTACAATACCTAAGAGAAGGGAGATAATGACATTTCCGGTAATATACCCAAAAAATTTACTATTAGTAATAAAACATTACCGATAATAAGATTCCTGACCAAACATGGGAATATAAAATTCTAAGGTGGCCATGTATTACAAAAGCCATGAAAATCGAGTGTTTACGTCATGATGAGTCCAGAAGTGATCCGTACGGTAGCCAATCGTTACGCTTCCCAGCTGCAACTATGTTACCCCCTAACTTCTGCCTCTTTCTCCCTAGCCCAAACCATCCACTCTCACATGGTAACTTCTGGTTTCCGCCCCCGTGGCCACATTCTCAACCGTCTGATTGATGTGTACAGCAAATCATCAAGGGTCATCTATGCTCGCCACCTGTTTGATAAAATTCCTGAACCAGATATTGTTTCAAGAACGACTATGGTTTCAGCTTATTCTTCGTCAGGCGACATTAGAACGGCGTGGAAAATGTTTGAAGAAACCCCTTTGAGCATCCGGGACAGTGTTTTCTACAACGCGATGATCACGGGGTATTCACGCAATGAAGATGGCCATGCATGTATCGAACTGTTTCGCCGGATGTTACGTGATGAATTTAGGCCCGATGATTTCACTTTCACCTCTGTTTTAGGTGGATTGGCTCTTGTTGTCAATAGAGCAATGCAGTGCAAGCAATTCCATTGCGTAGTTTTGAAGTTAGGGACAGGGCTCGTTACTTCTGTTTTGAATGCACTCGTTTCTGTTTATGTTAACTGCGGATTGGTGTTTGAAGCTAGGAAATTGTTTGATGAGATTAATGAGAAAGATGAGTTGTCATGGACGACGATGGTAACGGGGTATGTTAAGAATGATGAACTTGATGCAGCAAGGGAGTTGGTTGATGGGATGAATGAAAAGATGGAAGTTGCTTGGAATGCAATGATTTCAGGGTATGTGCATTGCGAACGTTATGAAGAAGCACTAGACATGTTTAGGAAGATGTATTTTGTGGGAATTAAAATGGATGAATTTGCATACACTAGTATTATTAGTTGTTGCGTGCATGCCGGATTGTTTCATCTTGGGAAGCAAGTGCATTGTTATGTTTTAAGGACAGAAGCTAAGCCTACACCTGAATTTTCATTGCCTGTGAATAATGCATTAGTTACATTGTATTGGAAATGTGAAAAAGTGGATTGGGCACGCCGGATTTTTGATAGCATGCCTGTAAGAGACCTTGTTTCATGGAATGCAATCTTATCTGGCTATGTGAATGCTGGCCGTATCGATGAAGGTAGGTTGTTTTTTAGGAAGATGCCAGAGAGGAACCATTTGACTTGGACTGTAATGATATCAGGATTAGCTCAAAATGGGTTTGGAGAGGAGGGTTTAAAGCTGTTTAACCAGATGAAATCAGAGGGATCTCAGCCATGTGATTATGCATTTGCAGGAGCAATCACTTCTTGTGCCATGTTAGGAGCATTGGAGAATGGACGTCAACTCCATGCTCAACTTGTTCGTTTGGGGCTCGATTCAAGCCTTTCAGCTGGAAATGCACTGATTACAATGTATGCAAGGTGTGGTGTTGTGGAAGCTGCTAATGAGCTGTTCCTTACAATGCCATGTGTGGATTCAGTCTCTTGGAATGCCATGATTGCAGCTCTTGGCCAGCATGGGCATGGAATACAAGCATTAGAACTTTTCGAGCAGATGTTGGGTGCAGGCATTTCACCTGATCGGATTACTTACCTCACAATTCTATCTGCTTGTAGCCATGCGGGTCTAGTTAAAGAAGGGCAGTATTATTTCAACTCAATGCATAGGCTTCATGGGATAACCCCAGGTGAAGATCATTACGCCCGTCTCGTTGATCTGCTTTGTCGAGCTGGAAAGTTCCTAGAAGCAAAGGATGTGATTTCATCAATGCCTTTTGAGCCAGGTGCAGCAGTTTGGGAGGCTCTTCTGGCTGGATGCCGGACTCATGGAAATGTAGATTTGGGGGTTCAAGCCGCTGAACGACTAATCGAACTGATGCCGCAACACGACGGAAGCTATGTCCTTTTGTCTAATATGCATGCTACTGCTGGGCGGTGGAACGACGCTGCAAACGCACGGAAACTAATGAGAGACAGAGGAATACGCAAGGAACCTGGATGTAGTTGGGTGGAGGTTGAGAACAAAGTCCATGTTTTCTTGGTTGATGACACAATGCACCCTGAGGTGCAAGCAGTTTACAATTATCTTAACAAATTGGTGACGGAAATGAGAAGATTGGGTTATCTTCCGGACACCAAGTTTGTACTACACGATATAGAGTCTGACCAGAAAGAACGTGTCCTGTCGGCTCACAGCGAGAAGCTTGCTGTAGCTTTCGCACTCATGAGGCTTCCTCGTGGAGCCACCGTGAGGGTATTCAAGAACCTTAGGATTTGTGGGGATTGCCATAATGCATTCAAGTTTATGTCAAAAGTGGTGGGAAGAGAGATTATTGTAAGAGATGCAAAGAGGTTTCATCATTTTAGAGATTGCGAGTGCTCTTGTGGTGATTACTGGTAGGCACAATTTTGAACATTACAAATGATAGTGGACTGAATCCGTAAAATTCAGAGAACGTGTTTTGCTTTTCGACCTTGATTTTTTCCCCTAATAAAATAAAATATTCAAAACCTTTTTTTAAAATTTTATTCTAACACTAGTAAAATAAAAGGTAAAGTAAACTAGAGGTAATTGGAATTACGTTCAAACGATCATTTTAATCATTACATTTCTTGAAGTAAATAAAATAAATATTAAATTTATCAAATTATTATAAAACAATCATTAAAATTTATCAAACGGTTATAAAATAATCATTAAATTTTATCAAATAGTTATTAAATTTATCAAAGATCATTTTATAATTTTTGAAAGTTCAAATATGAAAACGATTGTTTGAACATAGTTTACTGACCTTTGAGAATTTACCCTAAAATAAATGATAAAAGAATAATTTTAAAAAACATAAGCTACCATCGGAATTTGACCAAGTTGAAGACTGAAGGAAAAACTTCAGGGTCTAATTTTGATTAACATTTTAACCGTTATGATTATTTGCATGGAAGAACACCGGTTTCCATGTTGCAAAAGCCAAGTTCTTTTGTTCATAAGACAAGTGATCAACGTAATAAAAGAGAAAACATGATCTGAATTAGGCAATAAAGTTCAGTACAAACTGTTTTATGTTGCAACTTTCATTATTGCACTTGCATTTGCTTTTGCTGTTTGATAACATGTGCCAAGTTTGTGTGTGCCCTGTGGTTCCTTTCAAACATTTCAATCTACCGGTACCCAAAGCTCTGCGAAATCTTCGGATTTGGTATTCTTGATGTTTGTCAGCCATATTTCGCTATTGTCCATGGTGCAAGGGCCACAGCTTTTCCTGCAATGTGCTAGGTGCAGAATGATTCCTTTAGCTAATGTAACAAAACCGAGAGGCATCGGCCATAGCACCACTTCAACAAAACCAGGGAATCAGAAGTTGTCTATAAAAATCAGCATATCTCTTCCGCAAATATGGTGTCAAAGATGTACTGTACTGCAAAAGGTTGTATATGAGAAAGCAGTAGTTAGAACCTATTATGCACAAATACAATATGATTAAACTGCAAAAAGAAAACAATTAAAAGAAATGGAAGAAGAAAAAGATACGGCAAACAGATCCACTCATTGCTAGTATAAAGCTAAAAGTTACAGTAATTGCTATTTGCTAATGTAATCTTTTATAAGTTGAAGCTACTATAACACCATTTTGTATATACTTCCAAACAAGGCTAAACGGAAATTTGTCCAATTGGATAGTAACATGAATGTATTGAGGTATCTTCTAATTCGATTATAAAAAATACTCGTATTATCTTCCATAACTATAGAAAGGACTAATTGCTGCTGTTAATGAGCATGGTTACACCAGGACCAGGGACTTCCTTAATCTGGCTCTGTTTCCTGGTGTAATGGAATTAGGAATTCTATGAGAGAGTGTCACAAAAGATGCGACTTCTACCACTCTAAATTTGTAGCATTTTCTTTGCAAGAAATTACACTTTGATCTAATTCTAGTTGAGCTGTCCAATCCTTGTTGCTTCTGGTCTTGGTGAATTGTACAAATGAAAAGTGAAATTGTAGAAATGCTTGCTTAACATGGTTAGATACCTGATAATGATTCATTGTCGACTAACACATTTACAGAAGTTTAAAAAAAAAATGTATCCACCTATTTGTATGATTGTAACTCTCCATAAATATGATTGTAAGAAATTGATTATTATCCCCCCCAAAAAAAATCACTTATTATTAATAAATCAAGGAAACTAAAGCTAAACACATGCAAAATAGATATGACTAACTTTGGCCAGAATAAACCTTCCTTGTTCAGTATACTGTGTTGATCAAGAAGTTAACTAAAGCTAAAAACAAACAAAACAAATCTAGCTAACTTTGCCCAGAATGTACCTTCCTCGCTTAGTATATTGGGTTGATCAACCAAAAGTTGGTGAAGTGCACCCAGATCACCGGAACTGCAAATCAAGGAAACATAACAATTACAAAGCCATGGCTTAAAGAATGTTGTAAAAGTAATTCCCTTCTTTTAGGAGGTTAAATAAATTTAATTTAACAAACCAAGAATCAAGTGAACAAAAAACTCATATCTTCACGTGGGAAAGGATGAATAACAGTACAGAACAAGCACAAAATAAGTGGAAATAAGCTCTTGATATTTTATTGCATGGAATTAGGATTATGAACTATCATTGCACTGTATTTGTCATCTTGTTCAACCGAATAAATTAATGTGAACACTTTTATGGATTACACAATCATCCAAGAAGATTTTAATGAATTGGCTAGCTACATTTTGTAATGTGGTTCTCGTTATAATAAAATAAAAACTGATAATCATAATTCCTCAAAATAAAGATACAGAGTTTGAATTTTAATTTACATTTGTACTCTTACTCAAGTATTATCTCATTTGTTACATAACAAAAAGTAGGCAAGCTAAAGAAGTAAGCTTTAGAACCTAAAGTATAGAAGAACATAAATTTTACTTATCATACTTATGCAATCTAAAGCACAATAATATTTTTTGGGAGCTCCATATTCTATTGGACTGTTTAAGGGTCCAATCATTTATGAGGGTAAAACAGTAGGAATGACTCCACCATGCCATACCCTTGTCCCCAAAATACTTTGGCATGGTGCCTACATGCACCTTATAGGGAAGCGTCTGAACTACAGACGTAAAATTTGCAAGTTTTACACTTTCTTTGGATCATTGGGTTAACTGAGTTTAATGGCTGATATTAAAACTTCTAAGTTGAGGATAATCCACTTCTTTTTCCCCCGTAAAAATCCCCTCATTTCCCACTAAAAATCTATACATATATCAAGACAGTTTTATTGACATTTTTGAATTGCAAGAGCAGGATAATGAGTTATCCTTACTTTGGTTTCAAGGCAAGAGCTGAAAGTGCAGAAACCAATGATGATTTAAGAAGGTACCTAGCAAACATGGATAATCAGTCATTTAAAATCTTGCTACCTCAGATTTTGACCAAAAGTGAATCGAAGCAAGTTCTTCAAACCTCAAATAGTGAAAAGTGCAATCATGAAAAATCTACGGAAACATAAATGTGTATTCCTACTTGTATATCATACAAATTAAAAAACATTAAGCAGTAGAAAAACTCATTCTAAATTTTTTGAAAGATGGAACTGTTAATTACTCGGCAAGGTGCATTTCATGGAGAAGTACCAGCCCGTCTATGCAATTTGTAAGAGTCGGTTTTATGCCAATTCTATGTTGCAGTTGTTTTTTGTTCAGCTGGTTAGAGCACCCTTTTGCAAGCTGTTTACCATCATATTGAAGCTTCTCAAGAGAAAGAAGAACAGCCAGAAAGTCTTCACTGAAATAAAAACATAATTCATTATTTTATCTAAGACCTTTACAAATTTCATTTAGATAATAAATCAAACTATTATTTACATTCTCAAAAAGCAAATATAGCAAATAACAAAGAGCAAAAGACTCCGTCAAATAAACAAAGACTAAACACTTACATGGTATTTCTCATGGAAAGTAAAATATTTTGCAAAAAATCCATCTGCTTTTGCATCACTGCAACTTCGATTCCTCCAATCGAATTTAAACTCGCATAATTTTTAGTGTTTTGAATAGTCTGATAAAATTGAATAAAGAACTTCTATTAAAGAAATTAAAATAAATAAATAAATAGGAAGTTGGGAGAGAGGAAAATATTAGGTTTGACCTCTAATCTGGCAATAATAGAAGAAGCATTTCGAAACTGAGAAATTAAGCGAGATTGAATGTCGTCCCATTTACTCATTTCATCTTTTGCTTTTCTGAATTTCTGCTGATATTTCTTTATCATCGACTCCATCGGGGTTTAAATAGCAGCGGCGGCGCTGGCTGCACAGTCCGACGCCGTTAAGAGCTTAAATACCGGTCCAAAGCAATTTCACACCAGTAACGGCCGATTGCAGCCGTGAAAAGCGGTACAACGGAAAATATCGCCAGTGACGCCTGTTATTCCCGCGATCCGGTTACTTTGTAAAAAAAAATTATCAGCTCAGCGTGATAAAATAAAGTAAAAGGAGTAAATAAATAACCCTAAATTTCTCTCTCTCTCTTCTTTTTTCTTAACCACAGTCGGTATCTTTGTTTCTTCATCTTTATAATCGATAACAATACCAATTTTAGAGTTGATCGCCGACGGTTAATATATATTATTTTTTAAAGTATATAAATAATCTTTAAATTTTTAAAATGTCTGTATTTTTGTCACCTAACTTTTGAAAATTATAATACCGTCATTAAATTTTTAAAGTCCCGACATTACCCGTCGGGTTAAATCCACGAGATAATGTGTTGAGAAAGTTTATTTCACGAGATAATGCTCTTCCCATATTATTTGCTGAGATAAAGCGAATTTCACAGTGCAAGTGTAGGTCGACAGGCGCTCCGGGAGACTAAGGAAATCGCCATATTGTTCCCGCGAACTGTGGTGAGCTGCTGCACTTTGCATGCATGTAGGTCGTCATGCACGCCCGTCCTGCTAAAATGAAGGTCGCCATGTGATCCCTGCTGAAATGATTTTTTAGAACTCTAAAAACATCAGACATCCTAATCTTATTCGTGAAAATATTACTTTCCATTGTCAATATATTTGATAATAACCCTCCTTTGATATATATTAACTCAAGACAAAACAATAATTAATTCAATCCACGAATAAGTCTAACCATACGTATCTAATGGGTTATACAATGACTCTTGTTATTGATTAAAATGCTCTTAAAATTAAGGAAAAGAGTGATTAAAAGGTTGTTAATGGGGCCACAAAAGGAATTATTTTGTTTTATTCATACTTTATGCACAAAGTTGAAATCATGATGGATTTTGCACAAAAATCATTTCGAGAGGGATTACATGGCGACCTTATAGGTTGTCCGGCATACATAGCGACCTTTATTTCCTAGGCTCTCTACGCTTGCACTGTGAAATTTGTTCTATCTCAACAAATAATATGGGGAGAGCATTATCTTGTGAAATAAACTTTCCCAACATATTATCTCGTGGATTTAACCTTATCCGTCGTTAGTTTTATCTCACGTAACACCCCCGGGTCTTCTTATTCCTCCTCCTTCTGCTACTGCTGCTGCTCTTAAGCATGTTTTATAGAAAAAAATAAAGAAATCGGCAACAACGCTACGAATATTTAAGACATGTAAATACCTCCCCCAAAGTTCGACTCGGTCTGGGAGTCCAATAAAATGGTAAAAATAAGAAGAAAAACTAAGACAAAGTAATCAAAAGGTAAACCCGTTGGTGGTTTCACGAATCAAAAACGAAAACACTGAAGAATTCGGTTGCGAGCAAACGGCATCTCTTTCCGGTGAGGTGTTGCAGATTCTTCTTCAGAATATATGCACAATGTCGTAGGCAAATCTGTTGATGACATGTTAAAGAAAGTACCGATAGGCAAAAAGGATATATCCGAAAGCTGGCAAACTTTTACTCTTAAGAAACAAAAGGTGACATTCATCTCAATAACAAAAACAGGCAGAGGCAAAGCCGAATAATGTGATTTAACAACTAGGGTTCAACAACAACTGCTATCGTATGTGTGTGTCCGAGTAGCATTGCTAGAAAGAAAGGATACGTCCAGAATAGCATGAATGACTGCAAAAATTTAAAGAACGGTATTAGCTGATGAAAATTTAGAACATGAAATATGTAGTGTAACTCGAAACATAAGCTTACCATAAGTCCAAACATGAAACCATCGAGTATAATCCGGTTCCAGCTATCGACATATGAATGAACCGAGAATTTTGCCTTTGCTATGAGTCCAATTGAAGTAATTGCCATGACAAAAAAAATAAAAGACAAACCCCACAAAGCCTGTGAATCCTAAAATTCCAGCAATAACCCCTCCGATGATGGACATAAATGTTCGGCTGCAAGTTAGAACAAAGCTTAGATATTGGCTTTCAATACATAATTTCACATTTCTGTAAACACGAAAAACAAACCTGTAATATATAACTTCCATGTTATTCTGCATATTCTCTGCGCTAAAAACCGGAACATCATTCATAGCTTCATTTGACTTCTTCTCAGATGAACTGGAATCACTATGTGCAGCCATGATGTATTCTTTATGTGCTCTACAACTTTCTGGGGGGGGGGGAAACAGATGCACGAGTTAACCATGAATTTCATACAAACCACAAATGATCCCGATTTTAGGAGAAGAAGAAGGAGGAGGAGAAGAAGGAAGAAGGAAGAAGGAAGAAGGAAGAAGAAAGAAGAGGAAGAAGAAGAAAGAAGGAAGAAGGAAGAAGGAAGAAGAAAGAAGGAAGAAGAATGCGGTTAACGTGATTAACGTGCCCATTCAGATAAAACTGATAAGAAAAAATAATTTCACTGACCGAAAATGTCTTATAACATACGATTTTAACAAATTTTTTTTGGATTTACGAAAATGACCAATAAATTCGCAACGCAAACTTCGATTTCGCAACACAGTTTTTAAATACGCAACGCGAATTTGTAAATCGCAACACAGTTTCCAAAATCGCATTGCGATAGTACCGTTTACCTATATCGGTAATTAGCGTTGCGAATTTGAAAATCGCGTTGCGATAGTACTGTTTACCTATGTCGGTAATTAAATTACGAAATTGGCGAATTCGATTTGCGAAATTCGCGTTGCGATAGTTGTGTTTATCTATATCGATAATTTGCGTTGCGAATTTGAAAATCTCGTTGCGAATTTGAAAATCGCGTTGCGATTTACATATTCGCTTTGCGAATTTGTTGGTCATTTTCGCAAATCCAAAAAAAGTTGGTTAAAATCGTATATTATAAGGCATTTTCGGTCACTGAAGTTATTTTCTCAACCGATAAAATTAACTGCGGATAACGTAGGGACTTTACTAAAAACATACTAAAAGTTCAGTGATTGTATTATAATTTTTAAAAGTTAGGTGATCAAAATACAAACACCCTAAAAATTTAGGGAATATTTATATACTTTACCCTATTATTTATTTATTTTTAATAATTAAATTTTTATGACATATTTTCTTTTGTCTTTTGATATGTTTTCGATCATTTGACTATTATTTTAGTTTCACTTTTGTAGGGTTGAATTTAACATCATTATGACTGACGAATATGATGTTTATTTTTTATTATGCAGATCTTCCATGTTTTAGACTATCGGATTGAATTTTGGATATGTGATATGTGTTTGTGGATAGTTTGTTCACATTGCTTTATTTTGATTTACGATTTCTCGGTGATATTTTAACAGAGTGATCTTTTTTATATTCGTTTGTCGATACAATCAAATATATTTGTATCTATCTTCGAGTTTATTTGGTTATTTTTTTTTAACATTTTTCTTGTATGGTCCTTATATGATCCCAGACGACTAATTTTTATGTTTTTTTATCATTACATCAATTCATCATAAGAATATAAGGGGGACTGGAATAATCTCGATCAAGGACTGCCAGTAAATGAGTCGGGAGAGAATCGAAGACGAGAAGAGAACCATCACGAGTAGTATCCATTTTGGCAATGAAATCTGCCGCAGCATTTGCCTCTCGATAATTTTTTTGAAAATCAACGAACCAAGCTTTATTGTAAATGCACGAAATGGAGAGTACCAGGGCAAATGGACTATCTATGGATGGAGAGGATAGGAGACTAATCGCTTCACTGCTATCCGACTGCACAATAATCTTCTCTACAACATGCTGCCATGCAAGCTCGAGACCACTAAATATACTCCAAAGCTCCGCTTCAAGCACCGATGTATGGCTGATGAACCTTCGGAACGCGAACAAACACTCCCCTGATGAGGTGCGGAGTAGGCCACCAATAGAACCTTGACCAGTCGACGGGGAAAGGGCACCGTCTGTGTTAAGGCAGAACCATCCCTCATCTGACGGCGACCATTGCACTTGAAGAGGTTGGGGAGCTGTACTGTTACGTGGAAAGACAACAGAATCAAAGTTCAGTTTGCTCCAAGAGATACCAGCTTGGAACAACCTTCTCGGAACAATAGGAGAACCTTGAAACACAAAACTATTCCGACCCTTCTACAACTGCCAAATAATGGATGAGAAGAGAACATTCCACGAAACCTTATATTCATTGCAAATGGAGTGAGTTTGCAGGTTGGAAAGCAGTCAAGTTTCCAGAGGAAGGTCAAAAAAGGTGGACAAACCATACCATGCTTGCCGAGTACGAGGACAGTCTCTAAGAATATGCAGGAGAGACTCGGATAAAAGGTTACACGCAGCACACGGGATCAAATCCAATATTACGGGCACAACGGGCCATAAAAAACCTCGGATGCGCTCTGGCACATTAAGCTTCCAACTGTTGTTCCAAGCAACCCAATTCTATCTATCAAGAGAAAAAAAAGCGCTTCGAACTGAGAAATGACCTTTTGGATCCTCTTTCCAATACAAGCAATTAGGTTCACAACGGACTTATGTTATTAATTACATAAAAATATTCTTATTATGTGTTTAATTTATTATAGTAATTATAATTCATTGTAATTTAGATATTTTTTTTTTATTAAAACTACGATTTTTATTAGAAAAAGAGTAACGAAGAAATGAAGAGAAACTTGTGATGGCACATAGCTAAAAGTTTCAATTGAGTAATGGGTCAGGTCATAACGACCAGACCTAAGTATTATCTCCTAGGGTAAACACCTTATTTAGTCATTCTATTATTATTGCATTTATCTTTTAGTCGCCAAATTATTTAATTTTTATAAATTTGTCATTAACATTATGTCTTCACTCTAAATTGATCATCGACCACCAACAACTTAAAAAAATGGTGATATAGACTATTATAACAATAATTTTAATCTTCAGAATTTATATTTGAAATTAATTAAAAATTAATATATAATAAAATTTCATTAGTTTTTATTTATAATTTTTCAAAATAAAATTCGTATGTCTCGAGGAAAAAATTACTTGAATTATTTAGTCTAATTGGTTTTCTCGCGTGCAAGATATAAATTAATAGATATAATTTTAATTGTTGCACGAATCAAGTTATCTCAGTGGTCAAATGAATATTTGTTATTCTTAGAGGTTCAAGTTTGAGCATCGGAGTATGCAAGGGTGATTGACCTTTTATTGTCAAATAGTTGAGGATATTTAGAACATATACTACTTTATAATCAGTTTAGATTAATAAAAAATTAATTGATTAGGAGGAAGATAAAGGTTTGATATAATTAGTTTTCATGAAAATTTGATTTTTTTGTGAAAGGGTAAGTTTTGAATTCAATAGATAAATTCCGAATAAAAACAAGACAAAATCATTAAAAAAAAATTCCATAAACCTAGATGGATGAATCATTAAAAAATTGGTTGTTTATGTATCTTACTTTTTTTTAAAATATATTTGTACATCTCTATTTGTTTGGAGTTACAAATACTTACAATAAAAATTATTTTTAAATGTTTATATTCTATAGCGTATCTTTTAGATAAATAAAAAGAAAAATTTAAAATCTAAATTTAACATGTTTTTTAATTATACGTTTTTAAGATTTATGACTAATTTTTATAATAATTAAAATCATTAACAGATAATTATCAAAATTATTAACATATAATTATCTATATAGTACTAAAAATATTAAAACAGATAATTATCACAATAATATCGGTAAAATATTATCAGATGAAATCAACATTGACTTGGTAAGAGGAATTAAAGCAAAAGATTTGATTCTGCACCTAAAAAGATCAGTAGAGTGTCACCCAAAATCAGAAAAATACTTTTAAAGATATTTTTTTATTGATACATACATCAATAGTATATGTATTATTTATTTATTATAATTATTTAAGATTTACTTTTTTAATAAATATTATGGTTTAGATAAATTTCATATCTATATTAAATCAGATAATATCATCTATTTAATATATATATGCTTTTATATCTAATTAATGGCACATCAGATTTATTGATGGTTTATCATTATATAAGTAAATAAAATAATTAAATATAATTAAAAATATTTACTCAAAATTAAATATTTTTTTGAAAACAAATATTGTGTTTATATATATAATCAAAACATATAGTATCACAATGGATATAAAAGATAATTAAATAATATCAACGTTGATTTGGTAGATAAGTTAAAGCAAAAGAAGATTATATATCTAAAAATGGATAAAAAATTTAAAAAGCAGAAATAACTGAAACGATTTACAAGATTTAAGGATGATTTTTTAAATAATAATAAATAGATCTCAACTTAAGTTCAAACTCTAAATAAACATATCTAAGTTGAAACTATAAATTAGAGTGAGTGAAGTTAAAATTTCAACATCAAACGGAGATTGAAACTTGAGATTAGCATTAAAGATGAACAACAACAATTCAACAAAGAGTCCTATGATCGTCTCGTTCGGCGAGATGCTTATTGATTTCGTGCCTGACGTTGCCGGTGTTTCTTTGGCCGATTCATACGGTTTCATCAAAGCTCCCGGTGGTGCACCCGCTAATGTTGCATGTGCCATCGCTAAGCTCGGCGGCAATGCTGCTTTCATTGGCAGGTTTTGAATTAATCTAATTGTTGTTCAATTATTAATAAGATTGTTTTGTTTTGTTTTTTTTTCATGCAAATTCAATTGATGACCGTGTGAATTGTTATTGTAAGGTCGGAGACGATGAATTTGGTCACATGTTGGCGAATTTGTTGAAGAAGATGGAGTGAACAACGAAGGAATTTGCTTCGACAAAGATGCAAGGACTGCATTAGCATTCGTTACGCTCATGACCGATGGACAAAGGGAATTCATGTTCTATCGGAACCCTAGTGCCGACATGTTGTTGAAAGAGTCGGAGTTAAAATTAGATCTCATCAAGCAAGCCAGGATTTTCCATTACGGATCCATAAGTCTGATATCGGAGCCATGCAAATCGGCTCACTTGGCAGCCATGAAAGCCGCTAAGCAGGCCGGCGTTTTGCTTTCTTATGACCCTAATGTCCGCTTGCCTTTGTGGCCATCCCATGAGGCTGCTAGAGATGGAATCAAGAGCATATGGAATGAAGCTGATTTCGTGAAGGTAATTGATACAGTGTATGAATTATTATTATAGAGGGATATTTAATAAAATTGATGTTTTTAATATCAGGTAAGTGACGATGAGGTTGAATTTCTTACCAAAGGAGATCCTCAAAAGGATGATGTCGTTATGACTTTATGGAACGATAACTTTAAGTTGCTTATTGTGACTGATGGACCAAATGGTTGCAGATATTATACTAAGGTATAATTTATATACTATGTATTTCATAAATGATAATTTTAATTTCTGAAAAATAACTAATGAATCCGTGTTCAAATTAATGCAGAAATTCAAAGGAAAGGTGAATGGTTTCCAAGTGAAAACCGTTGACACCACTGGAGCTGGAGACTCTTTTGTGGTTCATTTCTACTATCTGTAGCTAATGATCCAAACATCTTCGATGTACACATACTTGCCTATATGTAATTCCATATTTTTTTATTTTTATAACTTTAAAGTTTTTTTTTCCCTTCTGGTAAACAGAATGAACAGAAGCTGAAGGATGCACTGCTGTTTGCCAATGCTTGTGGAGCAATTTCCACAACTCAAAAGGGAGCCATCCCGTCACTTCCAGACAAGGCACAAGCTGAGAAACTCATCAAAGAACTTAAATGAGTTTTTTTCTTCCTAGAATAATTCGAAAAACGTTTCTAGTTATTTTTCTTTGTTGGTTTTGTTATTGGCTTAGCTTTGGTGATGAATAAAAGCGACATTTGTTCAATTTATTTATTTCCTTTGTTTATTCTACTCTTTTCTCTTTTCTATCATTCACGTGATTGATGATTTGTTTATTTGTAATTTTGTCCTTAGTTAAATTAGTAATATTGAAACGGTTATAATAATCTTTTATGTAAATTCTACTAGTTTTTTATATTTATATTTTTTATCTAAAAAGTAGGGGTGTTCATTCAGTTAAAACGGTAGTCGACCGAATCGAATTACTATTAATTGAACTTTTTTTTCTTTAACCGTTAACTGAACTGATTTTTTTTTAAAAATATTAACCGTACCAAATAAATTTCGGTTAATTTTTGAATTAACCAAAATTTTTAAAATTTTTCTAAATTATATAAAAATTGAATATTTTTTAATTAAAAAACAATTTACAATTAATTTAAATAATATAATTATAAAATAAAATTTATATGGATTTTTTAATTAATTAATATTGATTTAGGTTTAAAAGTTATTAGATCTTAAATTATTAATTGGGTTTTAAATAGTTTGGGCTAAACTCATATGTTATATATAATATATATAATATTTAAAATTTAATTTTGGTTAATTCGGTTAATTAACCGATTTCGAACCGAATTAACCGTTAACCAAATTCTAAAAAAATTATTAATCGTTTCCTAACCGAACTAATTCGGTGGCCAACCAAATTAACCGAACTAATTCGATTCGGTCGATTAATTTGGTCAAAACCGAAAAATGAACACCTACTAAAAGAAATAAAAAAGAGATAATTGATTAAAAATTTACACCTTTACTTCTATTAATTATTTTCTTCAAACTATAATTATGTATGTTAGATGCATTAATTGCATACAACGTTCTTCTTACACGTGAATTGATTAGAGGTTATAGATATGAAAGCTTATTTAAAAGTTATACACTTTAAAGTTAATTAAACATTTCACCAATTAAGTGGCTTCGGTCATTAAAAAATTATTATTATTATTTAAGGTCTTATATTTGAGTATCATGTATGTAGGAATATGAACGTTTAATGTCAAATGATTTAAAGTCTTTGAATATATACTACCTTGTAAATACCACATATTAATCAAAATATATATATGACTTAAGGGTAATTTTTATCCTTGTAGTAAACTAAATTTATCAATTTCGTCCTTAGTTAGAGAACTCAAGTTATGATTTCTCCTTTTCTTTCTTTTACTACCCCAAAACTATGTAGTTATGAAAGTAAATATGTATAACCATTTTAAGTTTCCTCCCCCATATTTTTTTCACTTTCTTTCTTTCTCTAAGCCTTACACTCGTGCTCTCCACTCTCAAGTATGGTTCTCCATCGGTCAGTTTTGATCGTCAGTGACCACCGCATCAGCTGTCGTTGCCGACTATCGGGACCTAAATTACATCATCAAAATCGCCTCGTGCTCCTCGTCATGGATCCAACCTTTGATCACTCGAATACATCGTCGATCATCGTAGATCTAACAAAAGCCAATTGATTTTCTCGAAACAAAAGACTTCCTTTGTCGCCAGCAATAGTCCAATGGAGTCATATTCACATTATGTTGCTCCTCATTGCCATTCCATCCTTTCCACCGCATGGATCTTCCAAACGACGTCTAGATCGTCGGAACAAACTCACCCCGTCGACCTTTCTATTTATCTTCTTCTTGTTTCAAATGGTATTGATTTTGGGATTGTTACCTTTACAAGTTGCCACGTGAAAGATAAGGGCAACTATGGTTGCCACTGTCGTCGTCGGTCAAGGTCATGACTGTTGCTGAGTATGTCATCAATTGCCTGCTACATCCACTAGTTTAGTGGTGGTTTACCAATAGTTTAAGTGGATGGATATTCGGTTGTAGGTCATTGAACCATCGATTGGGTGGGATTAACAAATTGATTGTGTCCAGTTTACTCTCGAGGCCTGAAATGTTAATGGGTCGGGTTATAGCTTGTAACGGGTCAAAAATTTGTGGTTCTAATATTTAAAATATTTTTTATTTTTAATAAATGACACATTATCATTAAGCCACGTTAGTAATATTGGATGACATGGAAACAATTGGCGTCCACATAAGTAGAAACTAACAGTCCCGTTAGTCAAAATGGTCAACGGTATAATTTGATGCAATTAAACAACTTCGAAAGTTAAATTGATGCGAAAATACAATAGGGCGAAATTGATAAATTGAGTTGACTAGATGGACAAAATACCCTTAAGCCAAAAATTTAATTCTTTGAATGGGTCGTTTCTCCTTTGAATTCTTAAAGCCAGTGCATTTACTGATATAAGAAGTGGCTTTATAGAGATTGTTTGGTCTCCTTTATACATACCAAAACACTATTTTATCATTTAGATGATTATCTTGACAAAATGCCTTATGATAGATAGACTCCATTAGCGAGGGTAACAACTAATGTTAATATAATCTTTTTGAAGGGAAATTAAAGACAACAGACCTTTTATTTTCTAGTTGTGTTTTGAAATATATATAAATATATCTGAGAATGTTGGTGGTGGCTTTTTAACATCCTTTGTTGTAAGTTGTAAAATTTTGATCTGATATATTTATGATAGTTGTGTAGACATCATGGGGGTGGTGGCGCAGTTGGCTAGCGCGTAGGTCTCATAGCTATCTGAGCAATCCTGAGGTCGAGAGTTCGAGCCTCTCTCACCCAATATTTACTTTTTGGCACTTTCAAACGTTTCTTCCTGTGGACATGATTTTAGGTACCATGTTTAATGAATTTTGAATTTTATCAGTATTTATCTCAGACAGTAAACTGCAGCAGTATCGCAGAATGTGGGCTTTATTATGGCCATTTCATGAAGAAAGCAAAGAAAACATAGCCTGCAATATCAGAAACAAAAGCTAGAGATGCATTCAAGTCATAAAAACCTTTCCACTGAGGATTCACCTGTACGCATTATTAGCAAGAAACTATTCAATAAAAGCTTCAAATGGCAAAACTGGTGATTGAAGAGGGGCAAATTGCCCCACCACATAAATAATGAACTTAACAAGGATTAGCTGCAACACCACACCACAATGGCCTGCAACTCCATCGCTTGTTTTTTGTTGCTCCGCCTGCAACCTTCCAAACGAACTCAAAAACTTCCCGATCATCGACTCGGTTCGCTCATCCAATCATAAAACTCTCCTTGTATAAGCTGTGATTTATTCATACTTGCCACAAGAAGATGAATAAAGATAATATACCAGGGAATTTTATGACAGTTTGAGATAACAAGAGATTTGACATTAGAGAGAGAGTCCGGTCACTAAAATCAGAATTAAAAGAAGCAGTAACAGCAGTAAGAATTTGTTATTTGATCCCAAAATCTCCTGCTGTCAAGACATTGGCGAAGATGATGACAAATACTTTCATCATCTTCATTTAATCTGGGACAAGTTTGTTTAATTACTTTTGTTTCATATCCAATTCCTATTCGAATTAGTAGAGGCGGCTCCGCAGCTAAATTATAAGCTAATTGGAGTGAGCAAGTACCATCCAGTGTAAAATTCCAACAAATAGAATCCGTTTCAATTAGTTTTCGAGTAAAGTACCTTAAAAGGAATAAATTATGTTTAAATGACTATTTTAATTATTAAATTTTTAATAATTATAATATAATAACAAATCAATAATTATTTTATAAAAAATATTAAATATAATAGCTATCTTATAACATTATGATGATGTTTTATAACTGTTAATTTTATGTCTTAATCTGTTGATTGTTTATTGGACCTTTGTCATCAATTTAATTAAAATATACATTTTTCACTTCCAATTCATAAAGTATGAGACGTCTCACTTTTAATCTGATTTTCGGCAAAGAATAAACGAACTGGCCATTATCAATAATATCAAATATGTAATTTTTTTCTCATCAATACATCAAATATTAACCTGTTAATAATTTAAAATTATGCACCCCCCCCAACCCCAAAAAAAAAAAACAAAAGTAAAAGCAAAATGAAAAACGATGAACAAAGACCGGTACAATATTGATCTTAATCAGATATACGGGACACTGACACAAGAGTTTCAGTACATTGTAAGCATAATATAAAGTTCTACTCGTCCCGAAAGCCAGTTAGCCGATAACTTCTGAAACCAGCAAAACTGTTATTATGCACACAACAATGGGACATCAATGTTAAGAAAAGCAATCTGAAATCAATTCCACATATGAAGTCGTGTCAAGAAACTGGGGTTTACCGGCCCAAAAGTATCTGTCTCCTTTTTCATGACTGATCTTCATCTGACCTTGGCTGCATCAGACGCCTACGCCTTCTTGGGACCGGAAATGCATCATTACCTACATCGCTTAATATGTGTACATCATCGTTGTTGTCCTCATCTTGCAGCCCCAAGAGATTCTCACCCCAGAGGAACCTACGTTCAGATAAAGCTCCTCCGGGGTGTCGATTCCTTGAACATACTCAGGACCTTGCTCTGGGTTCACCAGCACCATCAACTGAACCAATCATCTGAAACAAAAAGAAAGTAGTCCACCATGGTGTACTCACTTCACCTGTGCCGTTCTCCCTTTCACCAGCCAACCTATCTCCATCCTCGATGACATAGTCTCCAACCACAACAGCACCTGGCATGGCAGATCGAATAGCACTTACGGTGTCATCGTATCCTCTTTGGTGCTCAAGGCAGCACCAGGCTCATTCTCTGGACGGGTCAATATCCGAAGGTCGTGTTATTGGATGAACTCTTCTGGCATGCCGACGCAACTCCCCGTAATTCCCACTGTAGGAGCAAGATTCCTTGGAACAAGTTCTCTTCTTCAAATTTAGGTGTCTTCTGCCCTCTTCCACAACCTCCCAGCCGAGTATTTTCCCTCCACAGAAAGGGCATTTCAAACTAGAGATTGATGTATTCCCTGCATCTACTTCTTCAAATTCAACTCTTCTCCGAAAAGATTCCCCTGTATCTACAATGCCTTCTCCTTCTGAATCGATATTTATTTCATTGAGATTTTGACTTCAACTACCTTCAATAAACTCTGTTCTCAAGTTCATATCAGAAGTAATAGAATTCAGTGGGTTTATGGGCCTGGGATGAGGTAATACTGGACTCTTATAAGAATATCCCTTAACTTCTTAAACCGGTCTAAGCAATTTGAATGCCTGTAACTTGTATCACAGATGTATGATCTGCAACCCTTCTCATGCGAGCTGCACAAGAGGAGAACAGCATTATGCGGATGTTCCATGCAGATTGGACATGAGACTTCATCCAGTTCTTTATGGAAAGCCTGGGCATCCAAATCAACATTTTCTCTTCGTTTAACCCTAGCCATCTTGCACATGCTGTATAAAGTTACTCAACATATTGAACTCATCAGGTAATGAGAAAATAGTCCATCAATCAAAGCATAAACCACATAGTGAACACTATAAACAACAATTAGCACCATGCAAAGTGCATTTTCAAAAGTTTCCACCTAAGTAATTATTGGATAGTAAAATGAGACGGGAAAAATGGCATCAATTAACATAATTGAAAATGCAGCAACCAGCCAGATACACCCAAGATTAGAGAAAAAGAAAGACGAGCAAAAGATTCGGTATAGCACGTCAACTTCCACAAATCCCAATTTCTTTCTTTCTAGAAAATAGATGGTGCAGGAAGGGAAACAAATGAAAACTCTCTAACTTCCTTGCCAGCTGCTTCTGCAGCCTCAATTCTTATCCCATTCACACAAGCACACTAACAATGACCAAGCATGCTGATGCAGAGCTAATATTCATTTCAAAACTCTAAAGCCTGTACCATATAATCTTCTAGGGATCAACCACCAATACTAGTTCAGATATTAGTAAAAAGAAATACCCTGTAAAAAAATCTTTGGCCCACAAGGATAAAAATGCGGCCTAATGGAAGAATCTGGTATAAACTATTTTAGCTATTTGTTTATGTTGCCAGATTTACTGTCTAGTGAATGTGTATCTTATCCTTTGGCCAGATAATAGAGAAAATATATCTTACCGAATGCCACTAATTGTAGCAAATGTTGAGGACATGAATGACACTCCAGGTTATTATTTCAATTTTTTTTGGGAGGGGGACAAAATGTTCATTTCATTTTTATTAATGTGATTTTATTAACATTTCTCTTCACATTTGATAAAAGCTATACCTATATAAAAGGAAACTGTAAGCAAACAACAGTAAATTTCACAACTCCTTTGCTCTTTACAATTTGCCGAACACCTATAAATCTATTGAAATGGAAAAGTTATGCAAACCACAATAGATTTGGTAAGTTTTTTTTTTATTTCACTTCATAACTTGATATGAAATCACTACATAGCAGACCAAAATAAACTTGATAAATTGTTTAACAATTCCCCTTGAAATAACCTACTCCCAGAAGCAATAGTACAAAACATGCTGAATGTTAGAGCAACAATTAAGAAAGAAACTGTACTTGGATAAAGCATGTCCAACCTTCTCCGTCAAACCCTTTTCTGTGGCTAGAGAAAATAATGAAGGTGGAAATGTAGAATCATGTGACAGTGAAAGAGGGGGGGGGGGGAAGCAACCATCTTCCATTTTCTAAAGGTCCCCATTGATATGTTATCAACAATCATTTAACGGGTGACAAGCTAACAAGATAAATCCTACAATCAGAACTCACTGTTTTTCTTGGACTAATTTTGGAAATTAATTGTAACTCATAACCGATATACTCCTCAAACTCACAGTCACAAGTCTAAAACTAAGACCAGAAAGGAGGGTTCAGATACCTACTATCCATCTTGACATAGGCTATATAAGAACAACAAGCCAAAACATTTCCTAGATCTTCACTAACACTAGTCAGCTTGGTAAAAATGGAAACCTACTAAAATCTTGAACAAAGTTCCCTAAATTTCTCCTAGTTTTGCAAGTCAAAACATAGGAGAACTTAACCATATTCAGTAGTCTGTAGAAATAATATTTTGATGTTCAAACTTCAAAATGTTACTTCTCCAATTTCGTCACATACAAATATATAAAAATAAGGTAAATGCAAGAAGAACCACAGATGTTTTGTCTACGAATTATAAACAACATCAATGTGGGCATGGGAAACATAAGCCAGTCTGTTAAATGAGTGACATGACAAGCACCATCAATATTTTTATAACATAAGGAAAGCAATTGATCATTTAACTGAACATAAACTTACCACGAGGCTGAACTTTAAATAAGTTTCCTACTGCAGCTTTCTGTGTCTCTATGTGCTACCAACTGAAAACTACAGAATTCTTACTTGTTAACTTTTACAAAGAAAATCACAATTCACAAGCAAAGCGTGATGCAAAGATCCAAAGCTCAAACAGAATCCTCAATTCAAAAACTAAGAATTTATTCATGAACCATAAGACCAACACACCTGCAGCCAGACCCCAAAAAAAAAGCAGAAAAAGATTGTCAAATAAATATGTATCCAAATATAAAATTTCTACCAACTACCAACGGAGAGAACAAAAATGCATATAAACATCCAAACAGTTTAGAGATAAAGATTGTAACGGTTGGTTGAACCATCAATGCAACAACACTTCCTCACAAACTTTTTATGCTCAATGAGACTAAATTCCCAGTTACTTGAGGGTAAACTTATGAGACTGCAATTTTATATAACAGTCATCAATTCAAACAACCAAATTTTTTTCATTTATGCAAAACTGCTTTAGTCTGCTTCCTATAAACACAGCAAATAAAACCTTTTCAAAGCTGAATTTCGAATTAAACATCTACAGTGTAGCTAAGATTTATGCTCAGATACTATTTTCAATCTAACCAATTAACCCACATAAAAATAGGAATCTCTTAGGCAACTTTTAAATAAAAACAGAATATAAAACACAGACACAGAGATATACAAGTTGCTTTCTAAAAAAAGGAAAAAAAACAAGTTCATCCAAACCTCATAAAAAAAACTCACATACCACAGCTCATCTAAAATACCAATCCTTCCCACCAATTTATCCAAAACCTAACCCCTAAAAGATTCCTCATCTATCATGGTAAACAAACCAATCATCATCAATGTACAGATTGCATTCAGTAAAAAAAAAAAGCACCTCACTGGCGAATAATAACACAGATCAATCCGTGAATAAAAAAAAATCATGAAACAAATCAGACAACAAGGATTAAATATACGGAAAAAGGGAGGATTTACAAGAATAAACACGGAATTTGGGAACTGAAAATTATCCGATCTCTAAAAGGGAAGGTGAGATTGCTTCGGGATGGTAGAAGCACCGTAGAAAATTAAGACCACAAATAATTGATTTGAATAAATAAACTTAAACAGCAAACCCCTTCCCCCTCATCAAATTTTAACGATTTTGTTTAGATTTATTTATATTTATATGTGTGAATAAAGAAGGTTTAAGAAAATGAGAGGAGACGGGCGGGGAAATCATCGGATACAACCGCCTCCTCTGTGTTGAAATTTGATGAGGTCCCCCGAGAATGACGTGTCATCCTTCCTATCCCTCCTCCTCGGTCACTTACCAACATGCAAACTCCTTTCTCGGAATTATGTTCTACTACAGTTTAATTTAAAATTAATCTAAGGTGATTTTTAATTTAAAAATATATAAATTTATAATATTTTTTGTTGTAATTAAAAAATTATACTATAAGGGTTTATATTTATAGTTGGAAAAATTATACAAATTTATAACATTTTCGATTGTAATAAAAAATATTATAAAAATATAATATTTTATATTTTAATATAAAATATTATTTTTTCGACCTTAAAAACTACACTCTTAATAATTTTTTTAAATGCAATCCATTTCTATCAATTTTTTAATTTTATATTAAAAAATTGTATTTTAATTTTTTTGTCTCCCCTGATTTTTGAAAATATTTTAAGACTGACTGACCGCCAAACCAGCCCGAGTTTATTATTAGCGGCCTATAATTGTTTCGGTACTGGGTCGGGGAATTTGAAGTTCGTTGGTTTGTGGGCCTGTTTTATTTACAAAGAGAAAAACAAGTGACTAATGTTGTATCTAGGGATGATTGAGATAAATTTTTTATATAATTTAAATACTATTTATATTTTGTATTAATAAATTAATTTTATATTTATAAGATTTTAATATAACCTTAAAAATGTATACCTTGATCATGTATATGTGAAGCAAACACAAGGACGAGTGGAAGAGCACTTCTCCAATATCTCCACATAATGCAAAGGGAAATGGCTGAAAAGCGACACATTGCATGGAATCAGCGGTGGAGAACGCAGCAATCAGCACAAGTGGTTGATACACTCTGACTTCCATTGATGGCATAATTTCTTTCCCATTCTCCAAATCCCATACATTTAAAAAAAAAACATTTCTTCTCCGGTTCAGCATGCACAAACGTATTGGAGAATGGTTCCATCCACTTATCTCTTTATCTCTCTGCTCCAATGCCCATACACTACACTCTCCAATCTCCATTTAATTATTATATTATGTTCAGAACTCTTCACGTTTTCCAACTCTTACACAGCTTCTGAAATCCCCACTATTTTTTTTTTCTTTTATCATCACCCACCGGATGCTAAGTTCCTCTAACAGTACTGCTTCAAAGTTTTTCTTTTTCCTTTTCTTTTCAGCCATTTCCGTCTTGTTTTGTTGTATTCTGCATGAAAACTGGTAATCTGTACACAGATATGGAAGATGGGATAACAAGGCTTTTCCCTTGTTTATTTTGTTCGAGAAAGTTTTACAGTTCTCAAGCATTGGGAGGCCATCAAAATGCTCACAAGAGAGAAAGAACTGCTGCACGAAGCGCTAAAAGGGCATCCGAATATAGACCGATCGGCATTTTGTCATCTTCACCGACGTTGCCGATTGTTTATGGCTGCTGCGAGCAACCATTTGAGCTTCTTACACCCTCCGATGTATATAACAGCTCATGCTGCCAACTTCCGTTCTTTCCCGAATCATCATCATCATTTATCCGACGGTTTCGGGTCGAATGGTGCGGACAGATTTAGTAATAATGCTGGGTTTTATGGCGAGAATAGCAACTGTTATTACCACCATCATGAAGATGATGAGGAGCAAAGTTGCTTCAATTGGCAAAGGAGCGTAAGGTGCAATGGAGACTTCAGTACTCAGCAACTAGCATTGGCGGAAGATGATAATCAAGGCGTCGGAAGGGCTGATCATAAGGAGAAAGATCAAAAGCTTGACCTATCTCTTCATTTATGAATTAACAGAGAATGATGAGCAATGTTTTCTGTTAGAGAATGATGATTTCATTCTTTCTTTTGCAAATGATGTGCAATAATCAGATGATACTCATCACTCATTAATATTAAGATAAAGTTATTAATAGAAAATATATAATTGAATCAGATAGGTAGCATTGGCCTTTTCGGTTTATGGGTCAGATTTTTTTTCTTTGTATATATATATATATATATATATATATATATATATATAAATGATACATTTTCAAAGACATAAATAAATGTATGATTTTATATTAAGAAGATTAATTTATAAAAATTTAAATAATAAAAATATATTATCAATAAAAAATATAAAAAATATTTAAATTATATAATAATTTAAAGTTTTCATTGATGAATCCATATGTCGGAAGACATTTTTACAAACAATATAGAACATAAGAAACTATTGCTATAAGAAACTAGCTAGAATCGACAATGAGTGATAAAAACCTAAGTCTTAGGGCAACTCGAATCTTGGTAAAGAAATTAATAGTTGTGACTGTACGTACGTAAAACATAAAACCTAAGAACTACATACAGAAAGCTTTGACACTGTTTGACAAGAAAAATGAACGTGCGATGTTTTCATACCAACTGGTTCTGTTACAAATTTCCTCGTTGTGTTACACGACAAACAAGGCTGTCTGTCTTGCATTAGTCCCTGTAAACTGTAAAGGTACGTTAATCCATACAAAAAGTTTCTCCTTTTTACAGTGCATGCACCTTATACAGGGGTGTAATAATATTAAATTGCGTTCGTAATATAATATAGAGAATATAATATAGAGAAAATAATTTCAGTGACCAACAATGTCTTATAATATATGATTTTAATTAATTTTTTTTGGATTTGTCAAAATGACCAACTAAATCGCAATGCGATCGATAATTCGCAACGCAATCTCCGGTATCGCAAATCAGTTTCTAGATTCGCAACACGATTCTAACTATCACATTGCGATTTTCCAAATTCGCGTTGCGATTTTCCAAATTCGCGTTGCGATTTTCCTAATTCGCAATGCGAATACGTAAATCGCAATGCGAATACGTACATCGCAATGCGAATACGTAAATCGCAATGCGAATACGTAAATTGCAACGCGAATCTGACTATCACAACGAGATTCTGACTATCGTAAGGAGATTATGACTATCGCAACGCGATTCTGACTATCGCAATACTGAATTTCAAATTCGCAACTCGATTTCTGAATTCGCAACAGGTTTTAGTTTCGCAACACAAATATTTTTGGTATATAACTACGCAGCAGCAACAACTCATAACCTAAATCCCTAAATCGCAACTCATTTCATCTCCATCTATCACTCTCTCCGGCGACATCCGTTCCTATATCCAACGACATCCTTCCCCATCCGGCAACAAGTTTTAGTTTCGTATCTCGTTTGTTTAGTAAATTAATTTACAATAATGAAATCATCTAATATTGATCATGTTTGGATAGATTTGTGTTTTGGAGGGTCATGAGAGAATGCTCATGGTGTTTTACAAATATATGCCTTTACCCATGAATCTTCAACTAAAACTGTCATTAAAAAAGTTAACTTATGAAACTCTAATGTTACGTGTTGCAAATAAATTGAATTTAGAGCCCCTAAGTGGATTTAGGCTATCTTATCAGAGAAATGATAAAGTTTATTTGTTAACCGACAATGAAGATGTTGAACGATTCATTGCTTACATTAGTGTTTCAAGTGATGATGTTACATTGTATGTTGTTGAACCTAGAAGTAGTGAAGTTGGGTCAGTAGCGGGTAGTAATCAACTAAGTTTTTCAACCCCAGTTTATGGTGCTCAAAATTTAATGGTTCCACCACAATTTCATCACCAAGCAACTAAATTGAATTTAGAGCCCCTAAGTGGATTTAGGCTTCACCTTTTGGGACTGTTAACTTAGGTGATTTTTTAAATGCAAACATTGTATTATGTGTATATTATGTGTGAACTTTTAACATTTTCAGTTAGGCATGTATTAGTAACTTGAGTTTGAACATTGCTATGATATGTTCAGTTGTTATCACTTATTAGACATTCATTTGACTATCGCAACGTGGAAATCGCAACGCGAATATGACTATCGCAACACGGAAATGACTATCGCAACGCGAAATTGACTATCGCAACGCGGAAATGACTATCGCAACGCGAATTTAGTTTCGCGTTGCGATTTTCATTTTCGCATTGCGATTTTCATTTCGCATTGCGATTTTCTCGTTGCGATAGTCATTTTCGCGTTGCGATAGTCTGTTTTGCATTCAACATAATGCATATTGAAATCAACAAATCAACTATTACATTTCAATCAATTAAACAAGCACAAATAATAATTATGTACACATCAATTAAACAAATCAACATTTACAAATCATCTTTTACAAATCAATTAAACAATCAAAAAATAATAATAAGAATTATTTCCTCATCAATTATTGAATCAACTTTTGCACCCATACATCCATTTCACGCATCTCACTTCAGGATTAACCTGCAGAAACCAAACATTGAATCAACAACACTTTCTACACATCTAAAACCTACAAACAACAAATTATTGAATTCTAGCTACTTAACCAAACATTTTCAAACCAAAAAGAGTATATATGTTTAACAACACTTGCATTTGACTTACAAATTGTTTATGGACACTTTCATAACGCGGATGCAGGTAGGCAGCGTCTCGCATATATCGTTCTAGCCATAAAATGCTAAACCACAAGCCTACTGCACCTCTATCTCTATCGGTGGGAGGTAGAAACTGTGTACTTCCCTGTCGTCAAACGCTCCAAGAACATGTATACGAGAGGATCAAAATCCCCTCTGGCTTCCTTCGTTTGTTGTGGCGCGGTCTCGTCTCTGATAACTGTAACATTGAATTTCTTTGGCTTCTTGTTTCCAGAATTAGTCCAATAATTAATTGCATCCAAGAATTTAGCCAAATGAGAGCTCCATCCCTTAATAATATCTCTCAAATCAGACAATGATATGTAATTTATCATGCTGTCATATACTATTGTCTTTAGGGATGAGAGCTGAAGCTCAACGAGAAGCCAATGAGTACGTTTCAAAACAGGGATAAACACCTGCATCGAAATATAATAATTCAAATTGCGCACTTATTTATGAACACCTTTAAAATATTTAAACAAATAAATACTAACCTTATCGACCTCCCACCATGCAGGATAAAGTTTAGCTTGTCCATTAGCCAACACATATGATTCATGTCGTTGATTCTTCAAGTGAACTACGTGAAAAGACGTCGGCATAATTGTATATCGCGTTTTTTTTATATTTTTCTTCAATTTCCTTACAATTAGAAGACGTGTCACCCATGCATCAATATGCTGTTTTACAAAAAAAAGACATATATTAGTGAATTACATAAATTTTTTTAAAAAATTAATCAAACTGAAATATAAGAAGAAATATAAGACTTACCCCCATCGAAATAGCCGTTGTCTTCAACCCCTAATAATACACCCCACCAAGACTGTTCAATCAACAAATGCATATCATCGTTGAGTTTGTATATGTTAGCGTAACACCCTTGGCTCCGCTCATGTAGATAAAAATCAACTGTGGTCTTAGCCCAAAGGGTATTATCCAGAATTATTTCCGGAAGTTGTTTCCTCTCCACTTCATATGCCGGAATGGTACTGGCCGGTAACTTATACGAAAGCCAACAGTCATCCATCATGTCCGGCACGTGAGGGGGCTTCTCAATAATTCGATATATTACGCCGTGTGAATCGGGCTCTAGAATGTTGGGAGGGACCTCTTCAACGATGACAGTGGCCTCTTGAACGGTGGGAGGGGACTCTTGAGGGATGATAGGGGCCTCTTGAACGATAGGGGAGGCCTCTTGAACGATGATAGGTGAGTCGAGCTTTTTCTTACGGATTCTTTGCACTATTGGGGTGAACGGAGACGTAATGGCACGTGCACGCCGTCTGATGCGTGAACTCCATCTTGCAAGAAAAACCCGACGTAGAGCATCCACCTTAGCGGGCCGCTAAAAATAAATTAATACATAAATCAGCAAATAAACAGACATGATATTAAACAGTGAAAACAAAGACAAATATATTTCAAACTTGCACGGTATTCTCCCAAGTCATTATTATATCATTGTTCACAAAATGCATCAGATAACATTCCAGAAGTAAGCACTTATATAAACATTTAAAAGGACAATATATAGGTTTAGTGCAGGTTCAATGACAACATAAAGAGTAGTAGTTTATTCTTGAAACTTAAATTTTCAACATTGTGAAGTTAGTATTTGCCTTTTGGTTGAAGTAATGCAATTCATTCAAGTTTCAATTTGCAGAAGAAGAATAGAATCTGAAACTTAAAATTGCAACGCGAAAATGACTATCGCAACGTGAAAATGACTATCGCAATGCGAAAATGACTATCGTAATGCGAATTTGACTATCGCAACGAGAGAATCGCAATGCGCGAAAATGACTATCGCAACGCGAAAATGACTATCGCGTTGCGATTTTGTTGTTGCAATTTTCATTTCGCATTGCGATTCTCTCATTGCGATAGTCATTTTCGCATTGCGATAGTAAACTATTCTTCTTATGCAAATTGAAACTTGAATGGATTGCATTACTTCAACCAAAAGATAACCAAAAACAAATACTAACTTCACAGGGTTAAAGAATAAACAGTTAAACAGTATTGGCAGCAACCGAATGAATTTACTAAGCAATCTAAGTGAAATTACGAGTAAATTTATCATCAAGTTAAATATGAAAAATATTAAACTTACCTCGTTGCATAGAGTATGAACCTCATTCTGCAACGATACTACAATCTCACGTAGAGCTACTACCTCACCATGTAAAGTAGACACCTCAACACGCCATGCACCATTGTCATCGCATAAAGTACCGACCTCCTCATTCAAGGCATTGACCTCATTACGTAACTCCCCTAACTCATCCCGTGGAGGTGGAGGTGGAGAACAGGGAGATAAACGTCGTGCCATCTTTGTCAGTCGCCTATCATGAGGTGATGGTGGAGAAGAGGCTTGATGATGTGACAGAATAGGTGATGACTCTCGTTGTGGAGGTGTATATTCGGGTCGATCAGGTGATGGCTCTGGGTGAGGTGATGGCTCTCGAAGTGGTGGCTGCTCATCATCCGTGCCATCAAAAAAACGCTTACTAGCTTGCCACCAATCTGTGGCAAGCTCAGCTTCCGTGGGTGTCAGCCTCTGTAATGGAGTGTTGGCCTCCTAACAATATAAAAGCTCAAACAAAGTTAAACGTGTACTAGTAATAACTTGTTTATAAACATATGGTAGTATTTGTGTTAACTTACATTATTTATTGTAGTATACGACAGTAAATCTTCCCATTGCTGCAAGGACCGTTTCATCTTCCAGGAAATAACCCTAGGAATATCATTAGAAGTTTTTAATGCATATGTCTGCATGGCGGGAAAGGACTCAAATATCCAAATCTACAAACAATATAATAACAAACATTAGTAATTGTTAAAGAATTAATTATAATTTTGGAAACATTATATAAAAATTATTGCCTTAAAGGCCCAAATAAAGCCTGACAAAGTGTATTTGGAACCATCGCCACGCAAACTTTTCTGATCATCAAAGGCAGACGACAACTTATTCCATGTAACTTTCCATAGATACGAACCCCACAAAAACATATTCCATGCATTTAGGTCCTCTACCAATTTAATTAGATCATTAGGAATAGGTTGTCGGGCCTCTCTGCCTAAAAAGCCGGCTTGCAAAAGTATTAGAAGGCATACTCGGACAACATCGACGTCATCCATCCGAGTAAAACCATCTTTCTTATTCAATAATCTCGTCAAGTCTTCCACGTGTAAATTCGACAGCTCAAGAAAAACCCGGGAAAACCATGATAGGCGGGTAATATGTCTAGTGTACCGATCTACATCATCGTGTCCGAAGCGTAGACCGGTGATTAAGCAAAACTCCTCCCGCCCAAAACACGTATACGCCGGTGGAAAATCAAACCATATCTCTTCATCACGACGTTGTATAGTCTCTGGTAGATCGCTAGTCATGGTTTGAAGAAACAGATGGGTCAACATAGCATCTCCACCCGGATGTTGTACTTTCAGCCATGGCCCGAAGCAAGTATCCTCAAATATTTTTCTTTGTGCAGGTGAAAGCTTCGACGCAATTGTTTTGGCCAGGCTTACTTTATTTCTTAAGGTCAATTGAGCCGAATAAAAGTTCTGCAAAAACAATAAACATACCAAGTTAGATATACCAAAAACTACACTGTGAAGATATAACAAGAACAATAAACATAAAGAGTAGTAGTTTATTCTTCAAACTTAAATTTGCAACACTGTGAATTTAATATTTGTCTTTGTTTTTTGGTTTAAGTAATACAATTCATTCAAGTTTCAATTTGCAGAAGAAGAATAGTTTCTGAAACTTTAAATCGCAACACGAAAATGACTATCGCAACGCGAATTTGACTATCGCAGCGCGAAATGAAAATCGCAACGACATAATCACATTGCGATAGTCATTCTCGGTTTCAAATACTAAAATTGAAAGAAACTTGAATGGATTGCATTACTTCAACCAAAAGACAAAATAAAGACAAATACTAACTTCACCGGGTTAAAGACTAAACAGTTTAGCAGTATTGGCAACAATCGAATGAATATAATAAGCAATCTAAGTGAAATGGTTAATCTATTATTGAAAACACCAGTAAACTTATCATCAATTTCAATATGAAAAATCTAATAATAATGCAAAAATTTCAAAATAAAAATAATTAAAAAAACTAACCATCAGTGGTTGATTTGGTTGATTTTCCATTTCTGACCGTAAATGATTTCGCCGGAGATGGAGACTGATATCGTCGGAGATGGGGACTGATTTCGTCGGAGATGGGGATTGATGTCATCTTAGAGAGTGAGAGATGGAGATGAGACTGAGTTGTGATTTAGGGTTTTAGGTTATGAGTTACGATTACGGGATATACTGTGGACGGTTTAGTGTTTCGATATATTAATATATTCGTGTTTGGAATTTGAAAAAAAATACGCGTTGGATACGAATGGCGCTATGTAAATCGCATTGCGATAGTCAGATTCGCATTGCGATTTACGTATTCGCATTGCGAATTAGGAAAATCGCAACGCGAATTTGGAAAATCGCAATGCGATAGTCAGAATTACGTTGCGAATCTGGAAACTGATTTGCGATACTGGAGATCGCGTTGCGAATTATCGATCGCATTGCGATTTAGTTGGTCATTTTGGCAAATCCAAAAAAAGTTGATTAAAATCGTATATTATAATGCAATTTTTGTCACTGAGGTTATTTTCTCTATAATATAATGGTTACGTTATAATAATTTTTAACATTATCGTGACATTACAACCCACATCCATAACACAAAAATATAATTATTTTTAAAAAATAAATCACATTATAGTATTTACAACATCTGCAATTACTATACCATAACTATAATAATATTAATTTGCATGGTAGAGAATCATCATGATCTTGTTGTTGCCATTTGTACTTTTTCATCATCTTTCTTGTTTCTTCTAAATCTTAGGGGTTTTTACAATGACGAATTTAAAAATATTTTTCAGAGTGATACATATATATTAAAAACATAAGTTTTTTTATACGGATAGACACAAATAAAATTTTAAGATAAATAAAATTAATGAAATAAATAAATAATTTAATAAAATTTAGATTTTAAAGTAAACACGTGTCGTGGATCCGTGGTCTTCCATGGAGTCACTGCCACTGTCAATTCACTGCCTCCTCTTGGTTGCGACTTGCAGCACTTGTAGGCATCCAGGAAGAGACGAAAGAATAGTTTTAGTTTAGAGTAAATTTATAAAATTTTAAAGGATGAAATATTTTTTTTTAATAAAACAAAAAAAACAAAATATATGAAAATATCAAATTTAAAGAAATGATCCCCGTTAGTTCCTCTTAATTAAGGAAACCAGGAGGAAGTGAAGGTTGTGAATAACAATCAACCATTGTCCGAGGGATTTGTGAATGAAACAGGCATCTACCTCAAACTGCAAAATCAAAATTTATATTCTGCATTTCACCAGGAAAGGATGGCTTCATGTTTTAGGGACCTATCAAATCAAATCAAGCGCAAAGGGATGTAGCTGTGTTATTAGATTTAGATTGAAGTAACAGCACTTGCCATTTGTGACAAATATATATGTTATTCGAACCGGATCCCTGAAGATGTAACCAAACAACTAAGGCTTTATGAAGTGTGGTTTCTTTGCGTATCACATCCAGATTAACATGTTGGATAGATCACATTCTCATAGGTTACATGCTATGTTACTCCCACAGAGAAAATCGAACTTTTGTACCCATACTTAATATCTCATTCACATAAGTAGTTGAGGAAAAATGATTAGTACTTTGTATGAATAGGGACGGATGTAGAATTTTAGGAGATGAAATAGTATATCATTACCGGTAACTATACCCAACAACAACCAATTAAAAATCCGACCCGACCCGACCCGAAAAATATATATAATTTTATCCTATATATTTAGGGATAATTACATTAATGTCCCTCCATATATAATTTTTTTCAATTAAGTCACTGTTTTCATTGAATAAAATTTTTTTTATTATTATTTCGGGTCGGGTCGGGTTTCTAAGTCATATATTCGGGTCGGGTCGGGTCGGGTGAAACCTTAATTTCGTCGGGTCGGGTCGGGTCACGGGTGAAAAACCCTTTCTTCTCGGGTCGGGTGGCCCAAAAACCCGACCCGACCCGACCCATTGCCATCCCTACACATAAGTTGTTGAGGAAAAATGATTAGTACTTTGTATGAATAGGGACGGATGTAGAATTTTAGGAGATGAAATAGTATATCATTACCGGTAACTATACCCAACAACAACCAATTAAAAACAGTACCAAGAACAACACCAAGACACAACTAGAGGATTATTGTTCAAGGCTACGAAAAAGATGAAAAAAACAGCAACAACATTAAAGCTGGTAATAGTTCTTCAAGGGTAGCCAACCATAACACCTACATATAAGTCATCGGTTTTATCTTCAATTTTTAGATGCTTGGATACTGCCCGTCGAGTTCCCTAAGGATGGGAATCAGAACCTCAGGTCCCAAAGGCTTCTCCACGAACAAATCGACTCCGGCTGCCAAAAACGCCTGCCTTTCTCTTTCACCGGAAAAAGCAGTAACCCCCAGCATCTTGCAATTCACCCCCATTGCACGAATCCGCCTCGTAGCCTGCCATAAAAACATATGATAAAACATAAAACAACTTATCACGAACCAGCGATTGGCCGGTAAGATACTCTCGTTTTCTTGAATCATGTCGCGCCTACACCACGAGCACGGTTTCGGTATATCCTAAAAGTTTTGGTGCTCCTACCTAGTATTGTGCTAACAACAACGGGATACCTTGTGAGTCATGTGACACATTTGATTTTCAAGCGATGTTTACCTCAAGGCCGTCCAGAATGGGAAGAAGCATGTCGATGAGGATAAGGTCGAATTTCGCACCCGAGGCAATGAGCTCAACCGCAGCGTCGCCATTGTCGACCGTTTGAGTTTGAAGTCCATAAGCTTGAAGAATCCCCTGCTGCAGCAACCGGCAAAAATTGTCACCATCAACGACAAGGGCAGTCAACCTGTTCCTCAGAACGATTTCATTAAACGTAAATGGCCTTTGTATTTGTCCTCCATTGCCCGACTTGGCCTCATCTGCAGCCGGCGCCATTGATTTCCTGAGACTAGAACCTGTTATTTTCAACGCCAAAAAAAAAAAAATTGGACAAGAAACTTAATAACAAGAACAAAAACCCAAAGTAAACAAAGATCAAACTTGATTACTTGAACTACAAGAAATTGAAAACTGCTTTGCCTATGTTTTCAAGAGGAAACTCACTTACTATTAGCAAGCAACTGGAGAACTGAAATAGTGTGAAAGCAATAGGGTACATAGGCAGGTTTATATAGTGAGTAATAGGTTTAGCAATTATGTATTTACCTTCCATTTTCGGTGAACAAATTTGTAGATTGTGCATATCTGAAAATCAGATTTTCTCTTGCGTGTGCAATTAATTACATTTATTTATCAGATTTTGCACATCTTTAATTCAAGTGACACTTGTCTAATGATTCCTTTATTACTTTGATATTTACAATTAATTTTGGTTTCCTTAATTCATTGTGGGGTAACCTAAAGAATCCAAATCTCATATTGCTTTTAAAGACAAAATCCATGCATGCATTATGCATACTGTTATTGTCAGTTACTTGGTCTAATTTGTGTTTGTATTAACAGATATTATGTGTAATTTTAAAATCAATAATGTTATATTAATCAATATATATTTTACCATATTATTCTTTTATAAATTTATATTCTAAATTAAGCATTTGATGACATTATAAATCATTGGGAATTTTTATTAACCACATCTATCTTATTTGTAAGTTGTTCTCTTATTTTTCTTACAAATACCAAGTTTTTATTCATTATTTCTTACACACCAGAAGTTCTCTACTTTCTCCCTTTTCTATTTTGGTCAGTCGCCTTTTTTTTCTCTAAAAGATCGATGTCGATGGAATTTCATCTCCCTTATTCGGATGTACGAATATGAAAAAACAATGTTAAGAAAATGGTGATCACAACATGGGCATGATATAAGTGCAATTCCCTATTTGATTCCCCAACATCAGCACCCATTCTTCCAAAACCAAGCAAAATAGCTAAAAGATATTATATATATATATATATATATATATATATATATATATTTAAAAAAAAACCCTTCAAATGCATTCACACAATATACAAAACACACAAACAATGAATATGTAAACACTTCCCGAATCCAACCTGACTCGCTGTCTAAATAATCGGCTAATCATGGCTTGCATCAATAGAGGTGCCGGTCCTGGCCTGTGAGATGCTATTGCCATAAACTGTAACCAGCCTCAACTTTGTGAGATCCCAAATCCGACCTGACTCGCTGTCCAAATGAACTGGCTAATCATGGCTTGCATCAATAGGAGTGCCGGTCCTGGCCTGTGAGATCCTATTTGCATAAATTGTAACCAGCTTCAACTGTGTGCTGTTAAGCCCCTCCAAGTGTGGCAAAAACGCTTTCCCCAGTATTATGTAGATATCCACCAAACAGAAGACGACAGTCTGACATCGATAATAAACGGAATGACATCACGACTCAATAACAATATGGTAAAGAATAATTTAGAGGGACAATTCTTCCGAATGCAACGTAAAAGTGCCCTAAGATTTTGGAGGTAACATCTCAGACAGCAACCGTATCAATTGCAAATTCAAAAAGCATATATATTACCTTACGGACATCAGCACTCTGGTTTCCAAAAGCTTCGAAAAGAGCAGGCAAAAACAAGGGCAATTGGGCAGTTAGTTCCTCCTGTGATAGCCTGCCCACAAGCTGAACAGAAAAGGTAGAGCATAGAACGCTTATCGTTAATAGGAACAGTGGAACAATCAAAAGCAAAGCAAAGTCTAATCCAAATATTTCATGTAACGTATCCGAACAAATGCTGGATGTTTATCCTGATTCAGGTTCAGTATAGATTAATCTTAAAAAATTTAGTTCTCGGAATAAATACCTTTGTTAAACAGTTGATGCAGATAACTAGAGTCTTCTCATCTTCAGTCACTAATAAAGGTACAATAACCTGCAATCCCAGTAATTTGACAACATCAGTACTTCTTATAACCTAAACCAAGTCAGATATTCGAGAGAGAACAACATACGCTTAAACATCTGAATGGATCATACTGGGACAACACAGTGTTCAAGCAATGTTCAGCTTCGTTTGAAACCTAAACATGGAGCAGACATTAGATTTGTAATAGGAGAACAACGTACTCAAAGGACAAGTTCATGGAAAGAAAATATAAATTACTTTGGGAACAATATCCTTCATCACATGAAGCAGCTGCTCAATTACTATTTCAACAGAATCTTCCATAACACCTTTCTGAAAGCACGACAAACCAACAATAAGGAGGAAACAAGCATTTGCATGTTAGACAAAAGGAAAATCCAAACAATGTATCAAAATAATAGTATATGCCAAAAATATGAGCAAACCTGGTTGTTAAGCATTTCAATTATCAATGCCAGGGCAAGTTCTCGAATTGAGGAATCAGAATCATCTAAAACTTCAAGTACAGCTGTCAAAATCTGATTGGCATACTGCACAAATACAACTAAATGTTACAATTTATATGCAAGAAACATAACAGAGCATATTTGACATTTTGGGCAGAGGACAATATTTTTTTAACAGTGTTGCAGGGTTAGAAAACTGTCAAGATAAGGACATCAAATTTATACAATTTTTTTTAAGGAAAGAACTATACCTTGGCCCAAACAGAGAGATCATTAGCCACAGAAATTTCATTTAATTGTTGAAGTGCATTGTGCCTGCTAACAGTAGGGCTCTCATCATTCCCATTGCAAATCTAAAAATAAAAAAGAAAGCATTTATAACGTGTGAAGTTTTTGTAGCACAATAAGCAGTATAAGAAGCCCAAAATCCATTTGCTCCGAGCAAACTCAATAAAACAATAATCACTTCCAGGAAAAAAAACACGATAAACCAAACTCACCGTGTGAAGAAGTTGAGGAATGCTAGGCCCCGTGTCTGGCATAGAACTAATCTCTGTAGCTGCGGGTTTAAGATGATTAAGATCCAACTTTGATGAAGTTTCATGAGCAACTCCTTCAATTGTCCCCAAAGTGCCAGATCTAGTCAGGCCATTAATTTCTAGATTTGGAGTAGATAGACCTTCCAAGTCCTGACTAATAGAATTAACCATATAAGACCATTCTTTGGCTTTGGAAACATCGGTGTTTGAACTACTCTCCAAGTTTTGACATAAGTTGTCCTGAGTTTCATCAGATGTTGCCAGGTTAATATTTCCAGTGGTCAGGGTTGATTCCTGATTGTAACCCCACTTCCTACCACCTTCACTATCAATGGAACCAGAAGAATATCTTCCAAGTAAAAGACTCTTATTGGACACACCAATATATCCTTCTTCAGATGATGTTCCAACAACATCATATGGATCATAGGATGATTTAGAACGCTGTCTCTCTTTCTTGTTCTGCAAATAGTTAATTAGATCCACCTCAATGCGAGGGGTGTACTGTTTGAGTGCCCGTCTCAGGAAATTTTGTTCTTCAACTGATAAACTAAGAATAAAATTCAGAACAGCAGTTGAATCAAAATTCGAGTACACGGATATAATGCAAGTAATAGCTACATCCTTAAGCTTAGTATTTTTGTCATGGACTAGTGGTGTCAGTTTAGCAAGCCATAACTTCAGGATGCCAATATTCCAGACCCTTCAGAATTCATAGCATGCTTGTTGAAGGAACTAATAGCAAACTCAATAACAGCCAATTTTGCCTTTTGTGAACGCTGTTCATCAAGTGAACGCAGCAAAGCAGGCAAGAGAGAATCTATGCTATAAGTTTTGCCTACAATTTCCAATGTCATTGAGCAAGGCAGCCTAACCAACTCCTTTGGATCAATTAACCGCGAAAAAACATGGGGTAAGATCCTTTCCATGTAACTCTCAAAGGGCTTTCGGCATGATGGAATAATATCAGCAAGTGTTGAAAGGGCAGCCTGCGCAACTTTATGGTGGGGATCATCCAAGTGCCGGAAAAACAGTTTCATTACCTTCTCAAAGTTTTGAACCACTTCCTGAATACTTTTTGGGCCCTGCTGCAACAATGACCGGAGATAAGTAAAAGCAGCAACCCTAGCAGACCAATCAGAACTAGGACTGAGTCCCTCGCTGAGGGCACCGCTGAGAGAAACTGGACCTTCAACATGATTTGACATCTCTCGAAGTGACAGCTGACTATCATCAAAACTCTTTCTCCTTCCAGCAGACACACGTCCAGCTATATGTTTTCTCGATAGTGGCCTCTGGAAGTTAGGAATGTAATTGTTCTGTAAATCTCGAGAGTTTACATCTGTATAAGGTGTGTCAAAATATTGCCTGTCAATATGTGGATTTATAAACCGCCTGACCTCCCTAATGTCATTGTTATCTTCAAAGGAACCACGTTCTTGTCTTCCAGATGCCCTCTTGGCAGAGTATGATGTGAAAGCTGGAAAAGACTCGGTTGTCACACTAGTACTATATGATAACTTGTTTAAATCTTTGGAAGCTTGAATTTGAGTAATTATATCAGACATAACCAGACTACCATTGCAGTTACTAGCTTTACTGGCAGTAGAGGACCTAGAGGTAGTGGACTCTAGTCCTAAAGCACTTGTGAGACTGTTAGAAGCTGGAACAACAGCAGGGAATGGCGGAACACGAGATGATAGAGGGTCCACTCCTGCACTAGTGAGCAATAAAAGACAAATTTAGCCGCTCACAACTGAATTGATTTTCTAATCATTTCAGACAATTATCGCTGCATCATTTAATGATGACATACGGAACTTTCAAGTTTAAATTAAGTAAAACATAGAAAACTCATTCAATACCTAGATCCAAACTTGTTGACCTCTGTTTTTCAGATATGTCTAGACCTCTAAGCATACTTTCAATGGCATTGACTTTCAGTTTGCTTGCATGCAACACACTCTCGAGAGTGCGGTCAGTACCATTACCAAGGGGCTTCGGTTGGGGTAGATTCAACCCAGATGCGAGAGGTGTCCCTGAGGATAAAGTTGAAGTCCGATCCATGGAAACTATAGCAGATGTTTGATATCCAGGTAGATGTGAACTGGCAGAAGACTGAGAGGTAATTGACATTTTAACATTTCTGTCACGGATAGAAGGAGAAGTATGCCGCCTATGCATCCCTCCATCTTCTTCATTAATTATCTGTGTAAAAAGTAAGAGTTTAGACCACAATCTAGGAAACATAATTACTCCAGAAAATATGTATCAATTATGGAAGCTATATCTACCCTTTGAATAACATGATCAAAAGAGGTGAACAAGCGACGAGAACGATCTGGCCAAGTTTTGGAGAACATTCTGTAGCACATTCTAGCAGTTGATCGTACCTGTTAAGTCCACAATAAACTAATTATCTATCATCAAATTTTACAAAGGATCAAACAGGTATAAGAAAAAAGTAAATAACATAAAGCTTCAGGTTGTGTTTCCAAGAGAGAACCCAATCAACATGATCAACATAAACCTTCAAATGGAGGGTTGACTCCATGATTATGTACAACAACCATATATTCACATCAAACAACAGAATCAAGTACCTCACTCATTGCATCAGCAACACAACAACTAATCAGATCCTCGTATAATTCAGCTGATCTCTTTATTTCCGGTTCATCAGGCCAATGTTCAAGTATCAACAATGCATATTCACAACACCTGCACTTAAGATATAAAATTTGAGTCTGGAAATAACAAATAAAAGAATTCATCATAAAATAGAAAAAGATGAATACCTGGCACGGAGTACAGCACTACGGTCATTCTTTGCACAATTAGCTATTTGGGGAAGCACACGGGCAACTTTGCAGTTACGCAACATCTGCAACTTAGGAAAAGATATCATAAGAAAATAAAATAAAATAAAATAAAAACCGAAAGGGAAAATGGAAGGGGAGGTATTACCGTTTTTATGCAGTTATCAGCGGACTCTGCAATTACAAGCACAGTAATCACAACCAACTTGAAAAGGACCTGATTATCATAATACGAAATTAACAAGTGCATATGACAATATAAATGTTTCTACGCTACACATGAAAGTTGAACTTACTGGGATGAACAGCTCAGCACATGCCTCAAAATCTCCCAAGAGCTCCTTTGATAAGAAGCATAATAAATGACACGCCTGGAAAAAGGAAAGTCTCAGAATCAGCTACACATACAGAGCTAGAGTAGGACTTATAGGATAGGAAAGTAAACAATTGTCTAGAACTCAACCACCACCATTATACTGTCTCAAGCTTCCTAGTGATCATTGTATAAAAATTCATCCACTGTGTTAAGAAACAAGAAGCTAAAGCACTATGCACAAACATGGAATCCAACCAGCTATGTCCAGTAAGAGCATAAGAAAACTGCCATACAGGAAAAACAGACGTGCGAGCTTCATAATAAACGTAACAGAAATGCATGCATGAGGCCAAAGGCATATCAGAATTCCAGTAACCAATAGCAATGTTATAGTTTTAGCAACAGTAAACCATAATTGTGATCTACTGATCTGTACTCAAGTCTTAGTTTTCCGCTTAAATTATCTCTCCTAGGTGGACTAGCCGGAAACGCCTTTATTGGAAATTTCAAATCTCAATTTGTGATGAGCAGGTATGATGATTGGTCCATGACATGTTCCCTATCCTTCAATCATTTTATAATACATGAATATGTTCTAAACAAATAGCAATTTTGGCAAACTCAAGAAAAAAAAATGAAAGACAAACCTTCAGTGTTTGAATAATTCTGAAAATCATTAAAACATAAAAGGTTTTGGTGTTAAACTGAATAAAAAAAGCAAGTATTTAGAGAGAATAAAAAAGAACTTCAAAAAATTGCAATTGACCGGGAAAAAAAGAAAGAAAAAACTCAGTGCTAGAATAAGCACTATTAGTTCAGAGTCACATAACAAACTATAATTGCAAAGAATATCTATCTCTACTAAAATGTTTAAAAAGATTGCAAAAAGGCAAAAGGTCAGAGCCAGGAAATGCAATAAAAGTGGTATGGTATGCACCTGCTTCACAATGCTTGACCTCCTATCCAACAATTGTGTACTAAGTGGGCCAACAAGCTGCTTCAAGAGTCCCCGGAAACATGGATAACCGGCAGCACCTGATTATTCACAGCAGTCTTAATTGTTAAATCCCCAGTTCTCAAGCCATAAACTATAAAGGAGGAATACGCCATATTAATATGGGATTTAGACAGCAAGTAGGCCCAATAACATGACAACTTTGCAGAAGTCAAAAACAATGGGAAATAGGTTGAAGGAAATGGATAACCCAGGAATTTATATACTTGAACTTTGGCATCCCCTTATATACCTAAAATATTATATCCAACTTAGTTTGCATGGGTCAGTTTTTTAAGATTTAACACTACATACAGTAATTCAATAATTCTTCAACAGTAGACATACGCTAGGGAAAGATCAGTGGGAGGTTTGATGAGAGAGAGGATAAAAACCTCCAGAAACAAGGCCTTCAACTCTCTGCATGGCAGCAATGCGTATGGACCAATCTTTTTCTGGCACAAGTGTAGAAGCAATTTTCTCCAGTTCCCTGATTAGCTCCTTATCCGAGTAAATTTTAATTGGATCTATTGGTTTTTCAGTGATATCACTTTCACCTGTAAAAAAAAAAGTAGCCATATATATTGAAGTAAGATTTTTTTATGCAAAGGCCAGCATATCAAGAAAACCATCCTAAACTCCTAATTTGAAAAAATAATAATAGTTATAATTTGTTGACATAACCAAACCTCCGAAAAGTGAAGTGTCCCTCGAAGAACTCTTGCCTCTTGGACTGCTTTTCTTGGGGTTACGTATTGAAGGCTTCATCTCTCCAGCAGCAAAACCACCCAAATCTAAAGACCGAACTTGTGGCTCAATTTTCTCTAGTCTGGCATTAATATCTCTCATCTGCAAATTATATACACTACCTTGTAAAAATAAAAAAAGACTAAAACAGCAAATACCTTTCTTCTAGAAGGAAATGTTATCAACATTAAAGGGGTGGGGAGGAAGTGAACTGTCAATACAATGTCAGAAAAAAATTAAAAAAAAGACTAAGCTACAGGATGATATGCTATTTTAAAATTAAATATTAACCATAGATCCAGGAAGCTGATGGCGATGAAGTTCATCACGAAATTGAGTTCCAGCTTGTGTATACATTTCCTGGAAAGGAAATTATCTTATCAGAATTTTCCCATCAAATATGAGAACCTTTAATGTAGGACCCATGAAATCTCTAAGAGCAATTTGCAAGAATAACAACAGAAGTGGATCTAATGCTCTCAGTTACTGCAACACTTAATAAACCATCCAAAACAGAAATAGTAAAGGAAAAAACTCACCGAATGAATAATTACTGAACAGTTCTTCCACAAGAGATTAAAACTATTAACGGCTTACATTTTTCAATAGAAGCACACTACTTTGCATAATAACTCGCATTAAAACCAATCCAAGGATCAGACAACACAAGTACAAACACTCTATATTGAGTATTAAATGTTCATGAACGAGAATATGGATTTTTTTTTGCAAAAAAGGGTATAAAACTCGAGTGACAAGCAACCTAAATTGAGATGTTTCTCTTTGTTTAATTGTTAAATATAATTACCATGGCAATAAACAAAGTTGAGGTTCCTGTGTTTATTCCTATTAATTTTCTCATTGTAATTTCCATCCTCTAAAGGCATATAAAAAGCTTATCATGAGGAGCTCAGCATGTTTTTCTATACTGAGAACAGAGGAACTGCCTCTGATGTAAGCCATATTTCAGGCTTTTAGCTGTATGTTCAAGTATGGTGAAAGTTCTTACAAACCATATGTTAAAATTTTGAACATAAGGTCAAATTCTTCCTACACATAAGGTCAACAAGTTGCTAAGCTCTTCTAAAAGAACACTAGAAAAAAAAATGTTTCACAGACCTCAATGCACAATATAGCAGCTTCACGAACACCCGGATTTGGGTCATTCAACAGCTGCAAAATCTGATAAAGGAATTTATATGTCAGCTAATCTCTGTGGCATTTCATGACGAGAAATAAAATTCCATTTTGGAAATGTTAAAGAGCATACAGGAGGAAGAATTGCCCGTTGAAGTGGAAGTTCAGTAGATGCAAAAAGACTGATTGATGATGTAACCGTCCGGGCAAATTCCTCTCGAACTCTCCAACTTCTATGTGTCCAGGCATAAGAGCCAGCTCTTTCAACAATAATTGTTGGAGAAGAAACCTGAAACAATATACACACACACATTTTAGAAATCAGAGGAATTCTTCACCACTTAGCCTAAAACATTAAAGCATCCCAAACTCAGCAATAAACTGGTAACTTTACCTCCATGAGAGTGAGCAGTAGGCGTCTGGCGGCGTCTCTAACAGGCTGTTTGGCGTCACCTAACCGTTCAACAACCGCGGGAACAAGGGCGTTGAAGTGCAACTTCAAGTGATCACCGGAGAGAACGGCCGCGGAAGCAAGAGCCTGGAGAGCTCCCTGGGAGACCCTAAAGTTGTTGTCCTTGAGGAGATCCAAGCAGCAGTCAACAAGAGAAGTGACTTCCGAAGAAGTAAGACTCTTTCTAGAGCCTTCAAGGAGTTGGTAGAGCCGCTCCACCGCTGCCATTCGCTCCTTGGTGTCTTTGGCACGTGCTAACTCCAGTGCCTCCTCCATTGAGATCCCGATCCGGCCGGACCTTACACAGATCTGAATAATTGCTTAACCAATTCCAACAATTTGAAATTAGAAAAAAAATTGTGGAAATGTGTTTGGTGATGGCGCAAAGGTTGAAATTGAAGGGAACAAGTGCCAGGCCCCCCTCCCACCGGAGGAAAAAGAATAGAGGGAGATAAATGGAAGACGCGGTAAAATTAGCGGACTGAGATCTACAGAGAAGAAGATGGAGTGTGGTTAAGCTTGTAAGGAACGGTAAAAGGATCTAAAGTAATTCTAAATTTTGAAATTAAATAAATTATTTTATCTAAAAATAATAATTTAATTCTTATTAAATCTAAATGTGATAAATTGATGAGTTAATTTATAATCATAATATCTTCTTAATGAAAACGTGTTATGTAATAAGCACTTTTTATGAATCATATTTTGTAAGATGTATTTTTATTGATAGGACATATTTATTAAATGAAGATTTCAAAACAATAATAATAGTTAAAATATAAAATATTATGTGAATTTCACTTAAAAATAACAATAGTGTACATAAATTTTATCTTCAATCACTAATTGAATATATGTTTAAAATATTATATTTATTCGTTTGAAAAAAATTGCTATACAAATAATGTAAGTTTTAAGAATTTCATTATTAAAATTATTTGATTTTGAACTACCACTACGATAGTCAAAAAGGCATATTTGTGATAGTTTTTATAGCTCACAATCAATAAATTTGATCATGAGATTCTCAAATGTGGCATTATTAATTATATGAATTTTTTTAAGTACATAAATATAGTCTTTTAAACACGCATTCATTAAATGATTGAATACAAGACTTATACATTAAGTTGAATGCTTAAGATGAAAAAGATTGAATGTTTTCTTATTTATATTTAATGATCTAACAGTGGACGACGACAACGGTGACCGATAGTCACAGTTGTAAGTAGTGGTTGGCGACGAGAAATTTTATCGAGTTTAGACGTAAATTTAATAATTTATCTGAAATTTAGAGATCAAAATAATATTTCATATAAAGTTCAAAGTCAATTTAGTATTCTATCTAAATTTCAGAGGTTAAATTAAAAATTAACTTATTTTGTTAATGTGTTGTATTATTAAATTAATAAGAGTTAATGATTCAGTAACTAAAATTTAACAATTTATAATATAAATTATCAAAATTTAATAAATTAATAACATATATGATTAAAATGTGAATTTTTTAAAATTTGATAAATAAAATATATAATATATATAATATGAAAATCATGGCGCACGTTAACGATTTTCTCTGGGTGTACGTTAGCAGGGCTAACGAAAACTGAGTTTTTCGGTGCGTTCTTGACGGTTTTCTCTAGATTTCCGATCGGTTTCTTCTCGTTTTGTTGTTTCTTTGGTTCTTAGCTTAGGATGGATTCTGGTTTGATGGATTGGCGGAAGCTCTTTGGGAGCACTGCTGAGCTGACCTTGGAGTTTTCCCCCCAAATTGTTCGAGAAGGGTCTCCGGTTCCTTCGGTTCATCCGCCTTCAGAGGTTCTTGAGGCGGGTATCTCTGAGTGGAAATTGTCTTTGGTTGGACAATTTCTTGGGCTAGCTCCTCCGTTAGCCTCTGTGAAGCGTATTGTGGAAATTTTATGGAAGGCGGGTCTCACGGGTTCGGGTGTGCAGGTCAGTTTTGCAGGTAGGAATTTGTTTATTTTTTCGTTCTGCTCTGAATTTGCTCGTGACTGGGTTTTAGATAATGGGCCATGGCATATTCAGAATAAGTCTTTGATTTTGAGGAGATGGGAACCTAGTATGAAGCATTTAGAGTTTGATCTCTCTCGTATCCCCGTAAGGGTTCAGCTTTACAACGTTCCCTTGGAGCTTTACTCACGCACTGGATTAAGCTATATTGACAGTGCGTCGGGTGTGCCTTTGTCTATGGACTCGGTGACTGCTTCCAGGACTAGGTTGGAATATGCAAAGGTTTGCATTGAAATTGGAGTGAGAGATTCCATCCCAAAATTTGTAGATGTTGTGTTGCAGGATGGACTTGCTGTCTCGACTAGGGTTGTGGTTCCCTGGGTTCCTCCTTGCTGTCAGAGATGTAATGTTTTTGGGCATAGTGAGAAGGTTTGTCCTGATGTGCACATGCCCCAACCTGCTGTGATTCAGGTATGGAGGAAGAAAGGGGATGTAAATTGTCCTGTTCCTGCTCCTGTTGATAGTGCAAAGGTCCTACAGGTAGATAATGAACTTTCTGGAAAAAGGTTGGAGAATTGTGGGGAGGACAATTGTTCTCAAATTCCTATTGTTGGTGGAATTGAGGCTTTGCAGGAGCCTTGTCGACCTACTGGAGAATGATTGGATAATTGGGTGAATTCTCAGGTTGATGAGTTGGTTGTGGACCTGGTCAATGAAGCAAATGTTGTCAATAAGGGGTTTGCTCAGCCTGCAGTTGATTTTCCTCCTTTGCAAGCTTCTTCTCAGAAAAAGAAGGTCAAGAATAAAGCTAAAAAGTAATTTGCTAGCTCTTCTAACCGTTTTGAGGTTTTGATGGTAGCTGCTGGTTTAGAAGGAGGTAGGAAGCCTCGTGCGGCTTCCATGGGTGTTACTGTGCTCCTAAATGAAATGAAGTATAAAAAGAAAGATCTTGTTGATAAGTCTGTGAGTTCTGTTGTTGGAACAGTAGCTGGAACTGTTGGGGGGGAGGCCAACCATGCTTAATGATTATATGTTTTTGGAATATTAGGGGCTTTAATAACCCCCTAAAGCAAAAGCAAGTTTTTGCTAGAATGGGCAAGCTCAAAGTAGACATTATCTGCCTTATGGAAACCCATGTGAGGTCTGTTAATGTGTGCAAGTTGGTTGAGTGTTATTCTTCAGACTGGAATTGTTTTACAAATCATGAGTACTCTGACAATGGTAGGCTGTGGATTTTCTGGAGAAAAGCTCTTACCTTATCAGTCTTGAAAGTCTTTGACCAATCTTTGTCTTTTGTTGGTGAGATTGGTGGCCATAGATGTGTCCTAACTGCAGTCTATGGAAGCAACAATGGTTCTGATAGGCTTCACCTCTAGAGGTAGTTGGAAGAGGTGGAAAGTTTAGTTGGGGAGGCTTCATGGCTTATAGGAGGTGACTTCAACATTTTCATCAATGCTGAAGAAAGCTATGACTTTGAGAGCCTTGGGCCTTATGTCACTGCTGAAATGAAAGCTTGTAGGAGATGTATGTTATCCTTGGGGCTTTTTGACCATCCTTATGTGGGTCATCTCTATACATGGTCAAATAAGCAAGCAGGGAATTTTTTGGCTCGTAAATTGGATCGAGCTCTTATTAATGCTCGGTGGCTTGAAGATTTCTCAAATTCCTTTGTTGAGTTTTTAGCTCAGGGGGTCTCTGATCATTATCCTGCTGTGATTTCTTTTTTCAAGGATAACCAGGCTGACAGGCCCAAACCTTTTAAGTTTTTCAATTGTTGGGTTAATCATGGAGATTTTAAGAGTGTTGTTAAAGAGTCTTGGCAGCTATACGTGTCTGGCTCCCCTATGTTCTACCTTTTTGCTAAGCTTAAAAGGCTTAAGTTGAGACTTAGGCAGTTTAACAGGAGCCATTTTGATGACATTTCAAGTAGGGTAAAGGCCAAAATAGCCCAGCTTGAGCAGATACAGCTTGCTAATCTTTCCCAAGCTGGTTGTCACTTAGATGATGAGAAGATTCTCTTTAATGAGCTTTAGGAGCTTGAGGTGGCTGAAGCCTATTTTTATAAGCAAAAAGCTAAAGTCCATTGGTTGAAAGAGGGAGACAGAAATACAAAATTTTTTCACTCTATTGTAGTGAGGAAATGAAAGAGTAACACTGTTAGATTGCTCTACGCTGAAGATGGTTCTCGGTTGGACTCATTTGATGCTATGTCTGCTGAGATGTTGAGATTTTACACTGAACTGCTTGGTTTTGAGGATGTTGGTGTTCAAAGCTACGGTGTTGATCTCCTAAAGAGTCTGTTGGGATATGAGCTTCCTTGTGATGCTGCTGCTTTATTGGTCAATGAGGTCTCTAATGAAGAAATTAAAGCTTCTCTGTTCAGGCAAGGTAATGAAAAAAGCCCTGGTCCAGATGTATATACAGCATATTTTTTTAAGACGGCTTGGGATATTATCCATGAAGATTTTCTGGCTGCTATTAGAGATTTTTTTCAGACCGGAACTCTACTTCCTGCCTTCAATGCTACAGCAATTGCCTTGGTGCCTAAGACTCCAAATGCTGGTATGGCTAAAGACTTTCGTCCTATATCCTGTTGCTCGGTTGTCTATAAAACTATCACTGGAATCATTGTTGCTCGGTTAGCTTGCTATTTCCCTGGTATGATTTTGCCAAACCAGTCAGCTTTTATTAAAGGGCGTAGTATTGTTGATAATACGCTCTTGGCTCAAGAGATTGTTAGGGGCTACTCCCGCAGTTCCCTTTCCCCAAGGTGCACTCTTAAAATTGACTTAAGGAAGGCATTTGATTCTGTGTCTTGGGACTTCTTGATGAATGTTCTTGCTTCCTTAGGGCTCCCAGGAAGGTTTAGAGATTGGATCACTGCATGTGTCACTGGTGCTAGATATTCTGTAGCATTTAATGGTAGTTTAGTGGGTTTCTTTAAAGGGAAGAGGGGAATTAGGCAGGGTGATCCTCTGTCCCCTTATCTCTTTGTTCTTATTATGAATGTGTTGTCCCATTTGTTAAACGTTGCTGCCAAGGAAGGGTTAACCCAGTTTCATCCTAAATGTAAGCGTGTTCCTCTCACTCATCTCAGCTTTGCTGATGATTTATTAATTTTTTGCCACGGTGCTGAGGATTCTATTTTGGGTGTTGTTGGTGTTCTGGAGGTCTTTTATAAGATGTCTGGGCTACAGTTAAATGCTGGGAAATCTGAGCTGTTTTCTTGTGGTGTGCATGAGGATGTTTTAAGAAGAGTGCAGGTTACTACTGGTTTTAAACTGGGTATACTTCCTGTTAGGTACCTTGGTGTGCCATTAGTTATCAGGAAGCTTACTGCTAAGGACTGTCTTCCTTTGGTTGATAAGATCAGAAGTAAGCTGGCTTTGTGGTCTAAGCTGAAGCTGAGTTATGGTGGCAGACTGCAGCTCATTCAATCTGTTTTATTCAATATTTCCAATTACTGGTGTAGGCAGATGATTTTGCCTAGTAAAGTCATTAGGCAGGTTGAGCAACTCTGTATGCGGATCTTTTGGAAGGGGGATGATGTTCCTGCCAAGGGGGCTAGAGTCAGCTGGAAGCAAATGTGTTGGTTGAAGTCTGAAGGTGGCTTGGGTCTAAAAAGTCTGGGCTGCTGGAATAAGGTTTGTTGTTTTTTACTGATTAGAAATATCCTTGCAAATACTGGGTCTCTCTGGGTGGCCTGGGTTAATGAATATGCCCTGAAGGGGGCCACTTTCTGGGAGGCTGGTTACAAACCTCAGCTCAGCTGGACCTTGAGGAAGTTGCTTAAGCTACGAATAGAGGCTGCTGGTTTGTTTGGCAATGTAGTTGACTGGAATTTGGTTAAAAACTATTGGGTGTGTGAGAAGTTGAGAGACAAGAAGGAGAATGTTAGTTGGGAACACTTGATATGGTTCCCTCTCCATATCCCTAGAATGTCTATTGTAGCTTGGATGGTTTTTTTGAACCGTCTGCCTACTAAGGATAGGCTTATTCATATGGGGATTGAGCTAGATGGGCGTTGTGAGCTCTGTAGTGATGGGGTTGAGAGTAGGGATCATTTGTTTAATGACTGCACCTTTGTTGTTGGACTCTGGAGTAAAATTCTACAGACTTGCAGAATTCACTATAGGGGGTTGTGCTGGAATGATACTTTATCATGGGCTGCTACCAACTTTAAGGGAAAATCCATGCTAGTCTGCATTTTGAAGCTAGCTTGGATTAGTCTTCTGTATTTTGTCTGGGAAGAACGCAATCTCAGGCACTTTAGAGTCTGTTCTCGGGTGCTTGATGAGGTCTTTGATGCTATAAAACGGACAATTAGTGTTAAGTTGCATGGTTGTAGCATCAACAAAGCTGATAGGGTTAATTCGCAGCTTTGCCTCGACTGGTGCATTGACTAGCTTGTTGTTTGCTTCTGTTTCGCTGGTCTCTCGTCTGCAAGCATGTGAGATGCTCCTAAAGCGGAGGCTACTTACGGGTTGCTCCTTAATTTTGCTTGCAGTTAATTGTTGCTTTTCTTTCAGTGTTTCTTTGAGTTGTTTTACCTAGGCAATTGTGGGGAGTGTTTTTTATTTGTTGTTGGTGGGCTGTTTCCTAGTGTTGTATCTGTTATTTGCTCTTTCTTTGGGTAATAAAAATCAAATTATCCAAAAAAATATATATATAAATATGAAAGAAAAATAATTTAACCTATACTCTATTATACAAATCGTCGTTAAATGGAGTTTTAGAAAGGTTTAGATTCAAAGCATGCATGATTTGATTGGGAAAAGGCATATAGAAAAAAAAAACAAAAAAAGCCTAACTTCTTGACAAAGCCAACGCAACAACCCCTTGAGGACATATCTCAAGTTAACTATGTTTAATGAGTTGAGTAATTTGTGAGCTACTCGATTTTAATTCGATCATAATTCAGTCAGTATTTAATTTATGTTGATTTAACTCGAGTCGAGTACAAATTTAACGAGCTTAACGAGCAACGAGTTGAGTTGAACATCAATTTTTTTAACGAGCACAAATCGAACACTATCTCGCTCGCAATCGACTAGCTTGATAAACACTCCATCTCAAGCTAAGATTTTTTAATTAGATGTTTCAATTATATATTCACGCTTCCATAATTAAATAAAATAATTTTATTAAACATGACATGCAAATATAAATAATCTTAACTTTTATATAATTAAAATACCAAATTTTATATAAAGATAAATTATTTTAAACACATAATTATAACACGATAAAACATAAGATACCGATATTGTATCCAAATTATCAAGATATATATATATATATTATGAGGTGGTTGAATCCATGGCCATGATGGTGCTTAGGTTCATTGGATTCATGTACCGAGTAGATCCTACCATGAATTGCTGAACGATGAAGCGATTGGCTCTCTCAGTCGGGTGGAAACTGTCCCATAAGGCGTAGACGTCGCGGTTGGGGCACAGATTTGACAATCTGGTGCACAATCCTAGTCCATTGTAGGGTCCTTGTCCACAACATGCTACCTTTGATGTCACGAAACCTGTAAAACAAACCATAAGTGACTGCATATTATTATGCTTTTGTCAAACAAACAACAACATGCTTTTGTTTGCAGAGGAACAAACCGAATCTTTGAGGGTTGGAGATGAAGTCCATGTTCATTGAAAAGGCATTGGCCGAAACGAAAACGTCAGAACCGAGCTGGGAGTTGAGTTGTTGGATTAACGGGACAAGTAAAGGGTTGAATATGTTTGCTACTCGTTGGATCTCCGGCACACATTCCCAGTTCCTGCTCCGCATGGCTAGCTCAGCCAGGACGCAGCCTAATGGTCCGGTACTGGTCACCAGGACCCGCCGACTGCCTAATTCATACAATCTCTGTAATCGTATCGGATTAGGCTGTTTTAATCTATGTTATACGAACTTTTCCTAAAGCATTGTTATAGTCAGCTACGAGTATTTACCAGGAGGATTTTCAGGTATTCGGAAATGAGATAGCGGTAGTATTCCGGAAGAGAAAATTGGCGTGATCTATCTGACAGAGGTACCAAGAAATAGTTGTTAACGAAGTCATTGCCGCCTAGTGTGATGAGAATCAGTGCTTGGTTTACTAGCCGCTGTGCCTGTTGTTGTCCTACTATCTCAGTAACTCTTCTCTGATATTCTTGAAAGTACTCAAATTGTCTGAACATCCTTATTATGTTGACCTAAAAAGGCCAAATAACAGTATCTCATTGTTGATTCGGTTTTAACTCGATCGATATAATTGTTGTTACATAAATCTAGAGATTTATATATTCGAGTGTGGCATGCTTCGAGATTTGTTTAGTGGTCTTACAAACTGAATTCCAGTGTCGTTTAAGATACCGATCCCGGCGGAGGCGAAGTCGGCACCAACGAGTAGTTTTTGGCCACGGAGATCAGGGCTCAAGTAAGGCAATGTAGGCTCCGAGCCAATTTGCTCACCTAAGCACAAAATTTAAAAGAAATTCATGTATTACAAATGAAAACTACATATGAAATTAAAAATGTAGAGCATACTGATAATGCCAGGGAGGTTTAAGCCATTGGAGAAGCGGCCTGTCGGTCTGTGCGTTGGATAATCAACGCCGTATGGTGGAGAATCAGCACGGGCAGTAGTGGCTAAGTAAATGTTGCCATTATTAACGAGTGAGTCACCAAAAACAAAGAAGGCTCGAGCCTCGGCTAATGGAGCAGGTGAAACCATAGTAGCAATTACAATCACCAGGTTAACGAAAACCAAGGACTTGACTTTATTGGAGAGACAATGAGGTTCTGTTTTGAACCTCTTTTTTTCCCCCAAAGGGTTTGTGTTTGAATGATGGGATGATGATACAGGGTTTTATACTGGATTTTGAAGTGTGGGTATTTTCCTCTGGTTTTTAATGATGAAAGACTTTTTTTCAGTTGCATGGGGCCAATGAGTGTTGTTCGGAGTTTCGGAGGAGTTATTCAGTATACATATGCAGAGAGATAGATCGGTGGAGTTATTGAGCACCATGACTATATGTTAGTTTCACTTTAATCATTCATATTTGATTTTATTTTTATTTTAGTCACTCTCATTAAATTTTGTAAATTTTATGTTGGAATCTAGCTTTAGAAGGCAATGTCGTGCCATAAGAAGTGATGTTAGAGTGAAGCCTTAGGAGGCAATGTAGATATCGAGCCTCAACATGCAATGTCAATGATGCGAAGAGGAAAATTCAATGCGGTTGGAAGATAAGAAATTGGTGCAGATCGTATTGGATATCTTGACGTGGTCAGTGGATAAGAATTTGGCATGGATCGTCAAAAATATCTTGATACGATTTGTGAATAAGATATTGACACATACCGCAGAGGATATCTAGACATGATCGACAAGTAAAAGATAAGAAATCAATGAACATTACCGATGAAATCTCAACACGATCAGTAAATAATAAAATCAACACGGACCATAAAAGACATCTCGATATAGTCGTCTGTTAAAAAATCAGCATGACATTTGTCCTAGACTAGTTGAAAGAAATATTTTATTTACATCATAAGGGAGAATCCAAACTGTATGCAGTCAACATCGTACTAATAAATGCCATATCTAATAACATCTAATAACAGTAGCATAAATGGACCAACCAATCCATTAACCCAACTCCTCAACCTATATAGTGTCCTTGGCTTAACAATCTTCTAAAATATTATTTTAGGATATTGCTTTTGGTTCAGGTGTTTCTCTTTATAATTTTAGGGGCGGAGGGAACCCATTATATACTGCGTAGGATTTGGAAAACCAACTCTCTTTCCATTTCTTATACTAATTATAGTTCTAACCACCGTATATATATATATATATATATATATATATATATATATATTCGACTTCATATACAACTATAAGATTGCACCAACTGATTGAAGTAAATTTTGAGTCACATTCCACCTCAAGCTATAATTGTCCTTTTGCAAGTACATGAAAACAACCTGGCCATCCCTCCTTCATTTAATGATAACATCGGATTGGAGAATAAATATTAAATTATACACCTAAAACTATGCCAACACCTCCATTAATATCCATCGGCACAGCAATGTTCTCATCCATACAACACAGGGACATGGAGTCATGGGTGAGGGATAGGATCTTGAAGATGGAGATGATGTCGTGTCATCTAAGGGGTTACTACATTATTAATTAATAGTTAAATACTATATAAATGAAGCATTCAACAAATAAGCTGGCTACGATCGTGTCATTTTTCAAAATCAAATTCACAAATAATGTATAGTTAATAGTCTAAGAGTGGAAGGGGTGGTAAATGAACAAAAAAAAAAATTCAGAACTTACCGGTTAAATCAATGACTGCATCTTCCACAAGTTCTTCTAGCAACCTCCATTCTATTTTTTTCCCCAAGTTATCTGTTTCCAATTTCATATTATCGACCCACCCTTTACCCACTACTTCTTTCTGCACCACTTTTTCCACCACCAGGCTGTCGCTGTCCCCATCGTCCCCCACCAAACATTTCACCTCTCCGGAAAACCATTCCTTCATTTGGGCCCATACATGGTCAACCATCATGGGTGATGCACCCTCCTCTGCTTTCATATGGGCCCCGCCAAATGACATAGCTCTCATCCAACTGTCTGATCCATAGCTCGTGAGTTCTAGTAATTCTGCATTGACACAGTCGAACACGAGCTTCCTGTTTGACCTCCACTGTCCTTGCTTAGCCTTATGCAGAGGCCCATTGTCATTCAAATTGGCGTATTTGTCTCTCAAGCATGGGTCCAATGGGCTATCGGTCGAATGACACCTGGCAATAAATGAGTCAAACTGCACCTCCTCACCATTGAGACCAGCAGCTGATAATAGTAATTGGACAAATAAAATCCAATCCCGTTCTTCCTCATTGGTACTCGGAGAAGCTGAAGAGAGTTTTGAAGGGTATAACAATGTTGATGCGTCCGAGTAAGAACCATCCCATGAGAGGGTGCGGGCAATTGATTCTATAGGCGGTGACTTGTCAATCAAGTTAGACCTAGGTGGCACTCCCACTCCTGTATTAATAGAAAGGGCTATAGATGAGGATCGAGGATAAGAGAAAATAATAATCAAAAATTAAAAATTTCCAAATTTAATAAGTGAAGCTTACCTAGGTGCACTGGTTTGATACCACCTGAGGACTCTGAAATTGTGTTCTCATCCTCCTCAAATGGAAGTTCTAAAACCGAGATAGGGCTTGGTTGTTCCTGATTCTCACTTATATGGGAAGGCATCAAAGGTTTTGCTACAGAAAAACCTCCCTACAAAAGGTAACCAAGTATTTAGAAATGATTAAAGTCATACGAAAACACAGAACACAAAATATCTGATAACAAGTTGGGTGCTTGTGTCCTGCTAAAACTATGACCAATATTTTTCATAACCAAAAACAATTTGATAGAAATAATGACATTCTTAAATATGAGATCAACCCTTGATCAGTTCTTCCAACTGAAAAAGGTGAATACTTTCCCTTTTTGTTCAAAAAATTGCTATATTACTACCACCCTCAATCCTTTGAACAGTTATAACAATATGATCTAGGGGAATGGACATTTGAAGTTCATGTGCTACCCTATTTCCTAGATTAAACAAATGAGAGGCAACATATTTCAATGCAGAAAAACTAGAGCAGGTTGATTTCAATGCATATACGCACGATGTCTTCAATTGATAAACATGTGCAAAGCCAAGAAACTAAGTTTGAACTACCTCCACAGTGATCATCCCTTGTTTCTGTCCCGTGCCAATCAAATCTGCTAAAGGAGTTTTACTTGCAGATCCACCCAGAACAAGAGATAAACACTCCTGGATGTAACTGTCATTTGCACATTGAGATGCATCATTGCTAAAATTTCGAGGGTGAATTAAGGGTGACCCCGGTGTTCCAGGAGTCACAGATGGAGATTCATCTGTAGGTTGAGATCCATTATATTTTTCTTTAGTTGTTTTTTTATTCTTTGAGAAAAATAAACTTGAAACCTTCCCCTTTAAAGATGACTTCATGCTCTTTGCCTTCATAAGTTCTTTGGGAACTTTTTCGTTGCTAGCTTCAGGATCTGAAACTTCAACATTAAGTCTGACACCATACATCGTGGAAGACCCAGGCAAAGATTTTGACCTCAGAATATTCTTGGGAGAATCACTTGTACTTTCTTCTTTATACAAATTGCCAGTTATGCAGGAAGTTGATCCCTTAGCTTCTTGTTCCGTACCAGCTATGCAGGAAGCTGATCCCCTAGCTTCTTGTTCCTTACTACTTCCCTCTTCTTCCAATCTAACCAACTTCTTTGTATCAGAAAGAGCAAGCTTCTCACCCAATGTGCTTGAGCTTCTTCTGCCATGTCTTTGTTCTTGAGAACTCCCACTTGATGTCATCATAGACCATCTCTCTGATAGTCGCTTCTTTGCTTCCCAGCAAACTGAGGACTCAGGAGAATATGATGCACGGCTGAAGGTAGAGGAAGAATAAGGACTAGCAAACCTATTTATGTAATCCCATGAATGTCTAGAAGTTGATGACATGACCTCTGAATCACTGAGGTTTTCCACAGAATATTCGTTTTCAGATCTATTACATGAACTATCATCACCTGTGTAACCATTGGAAAACACAGAAGAAAAAAATGTTTTATCCCCACTGTGGCCCATCATATTTTCACGCATCTGCATAGTGATTTCCTTCGCCACTTCTTTTGATTCTTGTGCATCACCTTCTTTAGGTTCCTCATAGAAATCTCCACCAAGTAATATCCTAGGTGAAGGGGAAGATGGAGATTCTAGAGTTCTGATAATGTCCTGAGTCTTCCCAGGATTGGGCTTCAATACCACTATTCTAGTTGGTTGGGAAGGATATTCATCAACTTTTGGACTGGGGAAAGGAGAAGATGCAATGTTATTTCTACCCCATCTAGTTACTTGACCTGTCTGCATTGGCTTCTTGGCCTGCTTATCACCCTTGTCACCTGTTCCAGCAAATTTTTCTTTGTCAACCATCTTAGAAGGTCTAAGAACAGTTATACGCTTTGTTTGAGGAGGTAGAGAAAAACTCTGGAAGTTGTTGAGATGTTGAGAGAAGGTGGAATTTGACTCTTCCAATAACTTGAGAAATAACTCTCTATTGGAACTCAAAACTTCCAGTGCATCTTGAAATTGCTTGGCATGGCGAAGCTTTTCATCTGTCACCAGATGTTTGGCTTCCATAAATTTCTGACGAACTAGAGCCATTTTATTCTCATTGGCAACATCAATATACCTCCCTTTTTGTAGAGAGCTATCTCTTGAATAGGTTGTTCTTGGGAGCTGTTGCCAGATTTCGTAAACATCTTTGTATTTGTTTGGCACTTCACAAGGACTTGCTTCACATTGCATTTGCTCTGGAAAGCTTTGATCTTGCTCCCAGTTTTTCACTGGTATCTCAGAATGACACAAAGAATAATCAGAAGAACCTTTAAAACGGCATCTTTGTGGAGATGAATTATGCTGCTGCCTTGGTAGCACATCAAGTCCCATCAACTTAGCAACCACACTGGGTGGGTTACGCTTAGACTCCACATCCTTTGACATTTCCTGGGCCAAGAGCATCTTCATGGGTGTTACATTACCTTTCTTGCTTGACAAAGTTCTCCTTAACCCAGATACCATCTGGGCACAAAAAGAAATAAAACAAGTGAGAATGCAATGTTATTTTTATAATTCAAGTAGAAGATATAAAGACAAACAGAATCCCTTTCAGTTTGCTTATAATAATTACTACTGCAGAGACTAAACGCCCAATAATTACCACTTTATCCTCTATCGGATCTCCAAAGGCGGGGCTTAACATCCTTACAACATCAGATTGACTCCTAGAGTGTGAGGACCCTGCCCATCAACCAGCACTATGTTAAAATAGCAAGATAAATATAAACAACCAATAACACCAAAAACTGACGTCTAATTCATGCATACAATTGAATGTCAAAGTGATTTTTGGGGGAGTGAGAGCTGCAACTTAAAACTTCCAGTGAGCTAACACCAGAAACATAGAAAGGCAAATAAAAGGCAAGCATCATTTAGGCAATCAACATGAGTTAGAACAAATGATCCTCGGTATTGAAGTATAATTTCATTATCTTGAACCATTCTAAAACCTTAAAAAAATTGTAAGAAAAATATGAAGGTATTAGGTGTAAGCAAAAGTTAACTTTCGCAAATGACATTTTATAGAGTACTGAAATTGCTTCAATTAACATGGGGCAAAAAGAATGCTCGGAAACAAATGACAATCATGTAACCATGTTATAACCCCACTACTCAAAAGACAAAATGTTAAACTTCAAAAACAAAACAAACAACAAAATATACTAGCTTCTTCATGGAAAGGAAGTCACCATCACGTTGTGGTTTATCAGTAAGCAGGCGGTTTCCAGAAACACCCGAGTTCAAATCAAACAGGTTTACCATCTTGCCCAGGCATCCTGGAAATTTTTCAATATTCTGACCTTTCCTCTGTTGAATCCCATTCATTTCAACACCTGTTAACCACACAGATCAAAACTACCACATTCATTTCCAAGGTTTCTCTCCACATAAAAAATGATAAATCAAAATCAACTAAAAGGCAAAATGTGAAATTCAAGCTACAAATCATTTACATGAGAGCACAGGCATTCCTGGAAATTTCTCAATATACCTTTCCTTTGCTGAATCCCACTCATTTCAATACCTGTTAACCACACAAATAAAAAGAACCAAATCCATTACCAAGATTTCCTTCCTTAAAATACAAAAAAAAAAAAAAATCAAAAGCTACTAAGAGAAAAGCAAAAAATAAAGAAAAAAAGTCTAATTCAATGATTACTCGAGATTAATTGGAATTGCAGGAACATTATAATCCTAAGTCCCAACTGAAAAAACAATACTCCTACAATTCAAACATGATTTCTCTCCCAATTCAATACCTCGAAACCAATTTAAACACCCCCCCAAAAAAAAAGGCACCCATGCTTGAAAAGCAAAGAAGAAATGGAGAAAAGGGGAACTTGATTTTAGATGGGTGTGATGAATATAAAGTTCAGCAAAAAGACAAATCTAATATTCTTTCAGAGTGAAAAATTAAGAAAAATATTTTTTTCCTCACTATCACATCACACGTCGCTATAACCTCTGAACAAAAATCTGTAAAGTATTCTTTCTATTCAAGGAGTCAATTTTTACCCTAATTTGATCGAAGTCAGGAATCAACTGCATTCAATGAAAAATGAGAAAAAATATATCAAATAAATAAAATTATTAATATCTAAATCAAGTACAGAGAACGGGACATTGAGATTCAAAAACTACAATAATTTTAAACAAAATGTAAGAAATCGAAAGTAAAATAAATAGCTTGAAAAAGCTGAAGCAACTGCAGAGCTAAAGAAAAGCAAATCTAGAAACAGTTTTCAAATTCATTTTGCAGTTACATTTATGTAACAGTAATAAATTCTTTTTAAAAAATAGAGATCGGAGAAGTACACCAGAAACAGTGAAACTAAAAGGTGCTCCTCAGCTCTCCATAAAACGGACAATGCCAAGGAAACGCTGCCGTTTCCCGTACGAGTTAGAAGCATAGACTAGATTAGAGAGGAACACACAGAGAGAGATACTTACTGAACAGAAAGAACCTAACATCACGTGAAACGTGGCCGTAGGTTCACCGGAGCCTGAAAACCATGGCGGCGACCGGCGGCTCCGTTCCAGTAATATGCATGTATGAAGATGAAAGCTTTGAGAGAGGAGGGAGAAGGGGATGGAACTTGGCTTTTTGAGGCTTATCTTGTTTTGGTTACAAATAAAAATGCTTTTTCTCTTTCCACCGACTCTGAGTCTCTGAGTTTCGGATTCTAAATGGCTTATTTAATTATGATTCATTTATGAGTTTCAATTACGCAAGAGGGAGGAGGAGGAGGAGGAGGAAGCCGCTGAGAGAGAGAGAGAGGATCGAAAATCGGGGGGGGGGGGTGTTGAGGCAGTGGGAGAGAGAGCGTTGGAGCGTGGGGGTGAGTTAAGTATTGTTCTTTTAAGTCCCAAAAATTTACCAATTATAAGTTAATGATTTCTCTTCACCCTTTTTTATTTACGACCTCTTTTTTATTTATTTTCCATTTAACCCCTTGCTTATTCTGGACTTTTGTTTTGCTGCCCAAGACAATTTAGGCGTTTTCTCAGCTATATGTCCTACTTCCTAGTAATAGTTTTGACTTTTAAGACACATTATGTATGTATTATTAATAGGTCTAATTATAATTTTAGTCCTCAAACTTTAAAAAAATATTTTAACTTATAGACTTTTTACATTTTTTTATTCTCGAATTTTTAATTTCTTTTGTCAAACTAAATCAACTAACAAAAATGATAGATTTTTATAAAGTCTAGTTTTATATTTTATAAACTCCATTAATTTTTAATAATTTAAAAATATTTATGAGATTTTATCAAATTCAAATCGAATCAAAATGATTTCACTTGAAAACTCATTTTATATAGTCTTCAAAACTTTTTTTATTGATGGGCAATGGTAGGCAAGCTTGGCAGCCTGGCAGGTACAAGATCAACTGTTGGTGATGGATATTTGGGAAGTGGAACTGGGTAGTATACCTAGAAAGATTTTTGGGCTTTAATGCTTATGTTTTCCCTTTTTATTTACCATACAGTCAATGAACAAACAATGGGCAACGGTATTTCTAGCAAAATTCTTACTGCTAGTTGCTGTGCCACATTTAGTAGATGCCAGACTAGTTTAGCTGCTAAGAATTAAGTTTCATCAATGATCCGTCTCTCTGCCCTACTCAAAACCAGTAAAAGAAAAAATAAATTTTCAGTGCGGTCTTATAAACATTATGGCTAATAACTAAATATCAATGACATGAAGTACTATACTGCAAAACAATGAATGTATGTACCATCAAGTTACGATGATTATATAAACAATGACTGTACGTACATACATACACAGATAGAGAGAACTGGGAGAATAAGAAATGATCAGAACCTGCTTTATGATTTCATACTAACTAATGGAATTAACATCAACTGCAACATCTATATTTCTATTTTTCCCCTTTCTAGAGTTCTACTTAACATGATGCATCATTGATTCTTGCCTCAAAACCTGTCCTGGGTAATCAACAGTAGAAACTGCCACAATTAAGGTGCAAGATTCCGAGTTTTCTCTTATGGTTGTCTGCAACCTGCATTTTCTGCGACGGATGAATATGGCCATGTGGTTGGAGCAAGTTTTAACAGTGGCATTGATTCCTGGGTCACGTGTAATTACTAGAAAAAGAAACTCATCAGTTATCTTTATGATTTTCATAGTCCGGATATGAGATATAAGAAAGATGGAACCATCTTCAATACCCTATGATTTTCATGGTATGCAACTATGCATTACTGTCAGATGACTAAAGGAACTCCATCCACCTAAAACTTTAATATGATTTAAATTCACTAAAAAAAATTAGCTACTGCATTTGTTGGCCAACGAGTGAAAGACTGCAACATCATTTAGGCTTCAAAAGCCTGTGGACATTGTAAAAAAGCAAGGACCACATCAAAGGCATATTTGACTTGATTATGACCAGTCTATCATATGTTCTTTAGCCCAGGCTGGATTTAATAGAAAGGGATTCACCTGATCTTTGTCCCGAGATATTTGGAAATAGAAAGATCGCTGGTCATGGATGTCTAGCATGTCTTCATTGCAGTTAATAAGGCTTCTGTAATGTGAACCACCCAATGAACCTTCATATACATCTTCACTAAGTGACTCTAAATGGTAGAAAAGATCCATGTCTCGCAAATGGAAAGCCAAAAGTTGAGTCACCATCAGTGAAGGAGGTCAGTTTTCTCTCTCATAGTTTGCAGGTAGGTAACTCCAAATTCTTTTGAAGAACACTATGATTGTTATAGGCTGTAGAGACGATATTAGAGATGATGGTTTCCCTCGATATGTGATAGGTCTGACTCTAACCAATAAGATGATATATCCATTTTCCAAGTATGACGGTGTATCTTGAACTTCTAAGATCTTCCTTGTTGGCAACATATCAAGTTTCTTGGTAGGAATATCAGACTTAGGGCAGCCAAATAACTCAGATTTGGTATTGCTCTCCAATGGTGAAGACTCCACACTTCTGTAACCCTGCAAGAACTATTTTTTTCTTTTTCAAAATAGTCATAAAATTAACAGAAGAACCCATATCATACAAAAAGTTGCAAGATCATTCATTCTTCTCATTGCTTCAAGGAAAAAAACCAAGGAGCTTTGAAATGACATCATACCTGAGTGAACATCTACTCAGTGCATGATATGAATTGTGAAAAAATAAAATTAGCTTTTTGTAATGACAAGTCTAACCCCCTGGAATGGAGTTCCGCTATCACAAGAAATGAGTTACAAGCCCATTGAAGGAGTTTCCGTCACTTTCTAGAAAATAATTCCTTTTGATCAGAATAAGACCCTGAAAGTTGAAACTACTTGATTTTATTTCATGAAGTTTTAGCAAATGACTATTATCATTTCAAACAGCAGATGACGTTTTCGTGAGTTTTTTCTGTACAGTTTGAAAGTCCAAGGTCAAACCAATATGCAGCATTGCCATATATCCATTTTCCCCTCTTTACGTCCTTAACTTTCATATTAGAGTAAAAGTATTGTAAAAGTATTGTAAAAGTATTTCTACCTCCTGGTTTCTTGTTGTCACTATGATGCTCTAACCAATCTTCTATGCTCAATATAGGCTCGACAGCTGAAAACGCAGTCTTTAAATTTACCTCTGTCAAGAACAACCTTGCAAGAAAAATTCACAATTTTGGCTTCGTAGGGACATGAGAAATTTAACTAATGAGTTTCAACTGGGGATTGATCATGGACAGTAAAAGTTGGGAACTTTGGATTGATACCAGGACAATACTAAAAAATGTAGGAAGATAAAATATAGCAGTTGTTAAAATATAAATATAGCAGTCAGTGAAACAAGAGATTGATACAAACAAGAACCGAAGAATCCACTTTACAGCGCATATCCAAGTTATTCACTGCTCTGTCAATTGGTGAGGGAAATGAATCTAAGTTGATATCTGTCACACTGTTAATGGGCAACGGTGATCTTGAGTCCTCAGAGACAACTTTTTCAGTGGACGACTGCGACCCCAACTCCTTTGAGCTAGCATTTCTGACAGACGAGGACCCAAAGTCCTTTGAGCGATTTTTAGTAATGTTGGTCCCTTCTGAGGACATAGAGAGGTTCCTAACTATTCTAGTCCCCTCTGCCAATAAGGAAGAAAATATCATAATTGTTAAGCGAGAAACAAGGAATTTAATGCACCGAACAAAATGAATGTGATATCAGTCAATTTCAGTTAAAGGGCAATACCTGACTTAAACCTACCTACTACTCTACAGCATTCGCTGGAATTCGCAAATCAAATCTTTGGCCCGCATCTTTCTTCAGTTTCTTGAAAAACGCAAACTCAGAAGTTTTAGCAACCATCGTAAAAACAAAATTCTTTAAACACTTAGTACACAGGTGCAAGCAAAAAGGAAAAGAACAGGTAATCTAATTGAATTCCAACAAATTAGGCTTTTGGAAGGAAATTTTATACAGGAAAATATTTTATGTCCAAACGAACAAGAGCTGGTAGAGAATTAAACAGGGCGAGCTCGAATTTGAGAAAGAAGATACAGATAAGCTCAAATTAGACTCGACCTTCGTTTAATAAATGAATCAATGGGAAACAAACAACAGGGGGAAAACAACCTCGATTTGATCGGGAATCGGATAGGGTTAGGGAGCTCCTAACTTTGGGATGAGCTGCAGGAGATGAAATTCAAATCGGATACTGATCTTCGGGGGTAAATTTCTTGATATCTTCTCTTCATTTGATCCAAGTTCTTTCTTTTGTTATTGGATTTCTGGGATTGGGTAAAACCAAAAGCCCTAGCTTTGTTTGGATGAGGATTGGATTGGGAAACTGAAATTGGTGATGAACCATGACCGTTGTTTGCGGAAAAGAAACTGAAGTTTTGGCGCCTAAATGGCGCGTGAGAGGAAGTGCACCATACATCCAGAAAATTGTTTTAATTTTTTATATAATTTTGGAAATTAACTATAGTGATACAAATTTTAGAAGTAAAATATAAAAGATTTTTTAAAATTTATTATACAAAATATTTGAAATTTTATAAATTAAATTAATAAATATGATTTATATCTATTTAATAAAATTTGATTATAATGAAAAAATTTATTTATTTGAAAATTCATATTTCAAATTAATCTTGACCCATTATATAATATTCATGCAAGTCTATGCCAAAACATGAATATCTTTACTCTATCCATTTTTTAGATTAATAATATATGGAAATTTGATACATTGATGACGTGTAATTTTATGTATGATAATTAACTGAATAATAATATATTATATAAAAGAGCACATAAAGTAAGTATTGAAAATAACCGTTGAGGCGCACGATACGATACTCTCCGGGCGCACGATAGCAGGTCTATCGAACCCACCGATTCTCGTCCCGTCGTCGGCGATTCAGTCTGTTTTTCAGTGCGATTCGTCTATCTATCATTTCCCATTCCTCATCAAAGAGTAATGGATTGGCGTAAACTTTTCGGGTGTCAAGCAGGGCACGAACTTGACTATTTTCCACCAGAAAAGAGCGATAAATCCCTAACTGTTCAACCTCCCCTTGAGGTCCTAGAGGCTGGTACGACTGAGTGGAGAAATTCTCTGGTGTGTCAGTTCTTAGGGGCTGCTCCAAATTTCATCTCCCTCCAACGAACCATCGATAAACTCTGGAACCAGACTTCGACAGGAGCTCGCGCAGGTAAGTCTCGCAGGTAAAAATCTCTATACTTTCTCTTTCAATTCTGATGTTGCTAGGGATTGGGTTCTTGAGAATGGCTCGTGGCATATTCTCAACAAACCTCTAATCCTTCAAAAGTGGGAACCCAATATGCAAAGACTGAACTTTGATCTTTCCAGATGCCTCTATGGATACATTTATATAATATTCCATTAGAACTATACTCTAGAGAAGGCCTTAGTTACATAGCCAGTGCTCTAGGAATTCCATTAACTATGGACTCTATTACTGCATCGAAAACTAGGCTTGAATATGCTAAGGTATGCATCGAAATAGAAGCAAATGAAGACATTCTTGAAACTGTCGAAGTTATTCTTGCTAACGGCAAAACTTCCACAATCTTTGTCGAAGTTCCTTGGTTCCCTTATAGATGCAGGAAATGTAGTACATTTGGCCATTCTGATAAAGAATGCATGAACAAAACAAATCCTGCCCCTCCACGACTTAAAATCTGGAGAAAAAAGACACATTTCATTGATAATGCTAATCATAAAACTGAAAATTAGAATCCTTGAAGGTTGCTCTGCCTGACTCTTCCTCCTCAAAGGAAATTGTTAACTCTGCTGATAACAATTCAATAACAGAACCAGAACCTTTCCTAAAGGAGCAACCTGTTCATGCCGAATCCTCTAATCAACATCATAAAATCTTGAACGAGGAGAATCTTGGAGTAGAATTAGTTAACGATGTTACTCATGAATCTGCACCCATTTCTAATGATACTCCTTCAAATTCAAATCCTAAAAGAGGAAGAGGTAGGCCTTTAAAGATTAAAGCTAAATCAGCTTTAAGAGGCTCAGCAAATAGGTTCGAAATTCTATCAACAGTTGAAGAAAATTCATCATTAAACGAGCTGCCAGTAAAGAAAACAAGGCCAGCTGCTGCTGGAGTTGCTAAATTAATCAAAGAGATAAAGTCAAAAAAGAAAGAACAAACCCAACAAGTAAAACGTACCTCAGAAGGAAATTCAGAGGGTTCTTCATCCTCAATTTCCCAATGATAATTTGTTTTTGGAATACAAGGGGTTTCAATAACCCTCAAAAACAGAAAAAAGTTCTGAACCATGCTAATCTATTCAAAGTTGATGTTCTTTGTTTGTTAGAAACTCGAGTAAAACCTGAAAATTCCGCAAAAATCTTCAATACTACTTTAGGGAGTTGGAATGTTCTCACCAATTATGATTCTGCTATTAATGGTAGAATTTGGTTTATGTGGAAAAAAGGAATTGATATTTCTCTCTGTCATTCTACTGATCAAAGCATTACTGCTAATTGTATTTTTAATAATACTCAATTTATTATCACTGCAATCTACCGTAGTAATAGTGGATCTTCTAGAAGATTTCTTTGGCAACACCTCAAAAACCTTAATACTAGGTTTGGATCACTCCCTTGGATTCTTGGAGGTGACTTTAATACCTATCTTCACCATAAAGAAAGCTCTGATTCTCTTCTCCTAGGACCTTATTCTTCCTCTGAAATGACTGATTTTCAAGAATTGGTTCAAGATCTTTCCCTTTATGATCACCCTTTCTTTGGCCCTATCTATACTTGGAGCAATAAACAAAAAGATTCGTATCTTGCTAGGAAGCTTGATAGAGTGTTGATTAACACACATTGGGTTGTTTCATTTCAGAATTCTTTTGTCAAATTTACAGCCTCAGGTCGTTCAGATCACTGTATGGCTCTTGCCTGGATCAACAAAGAGACTCAAACCAATAGGCCTAAGCCTTTTAAATTTTTCAATTTTTGGTCTAAGCATCCTAATTTCCTCGAACATGTCCTCCATTCCTGGCAACAACCTTCCCAAGGAAATCCTATGATGAAGTTGTTTCTCAAGCTTAAACGCTTAAAACCTTGCTTGCAGAAGCTCAACAAGGATAACTATAGTGATATCTCTGTTAGAGTAAGGCTTAAAAAGAAAGAACTAGAACAAATTCAGATTTCAACTCTTAATGGAAACAATTCTTTAGTTAAAGAATTGGATGTTCAAAAGGAGCTAAATGATTTAGAGGATACTGAGTACATGTTCCTTAAACAAAAAGCGAAAGTTCAATGGATTAAAGAAGGAGATAAATGTACCAAACTTTTTCATTCTGCCTTAGCCTCTAAAAATAAAAGAGACACCATTAGGATTCTTATTAATAACGAGGGTAAAAGGCTGAAGACTTACGATGATATGGCTAATGAAATTATTGATTTCTTTCATCATCAACTAGGCGAAACTGATCCTAAAGTTCAACCTCCTGACCCTTTTACCATGAGAAACTTGCTTCAAATCCATCTGCCTACTGAGGTTACTACTGATCCGATTAAAAATGTCACTACTGATGAAATCAAAGAAGCTTTATTTAACCAAGGTAATGACAAAGCTCCTGGTCCTGATGGTTTCACTCCTCTTTTTTTCAAACATTCCTGGTCTGTCATAGGGGATGATTTTGTTGATGCTGTCAAATACTTCTTTCAAGAGTCCCATATCCATCCTGCTTTTAATTCCACCATCATTGTCTTGATCCCTAAAACCCAAAATCCTAGCACAGTTAGGGACTTTAGACCTATCTCTTGTTGTTTTGTAGTCTACAAAACTATAACTAAAATCCTTGTCAAAAGAATGAATCAGCTGTTGCCTAACCTTATATCTTTGGGAGGAGAGAAACAGAAGATTATTCAACAGAGGTATAAGAACAACAGAGCAACTTCTCAAGGCTATAAAAGAGCTTGTTTGAAACAAAATCAGTGACAAGGGTTTTAATAGAATAGACTATGTTAATTATAGACTTTGTAATTATTGGGGTATAGACTAACTCTGGTAAATATGTGTTTTTACTCCCATTTGGGTTGATTGATGTATGTTTTGAACCTTTTCTATTTGGGTAATAAAATTCTACTTATCCAAAAAAAAAAATATTATAAATGTAAAATTTTATTTTAATATAATGATATTTGAATATCTAATTCATTAATAATGCATAAAATGTATATTGTCAATACACCAAAATTAATCTTTTAATAGTTTTAATATTTAATCCAAAAATCAGTTTAAGGGATATTATAGTAGACAAAAGACCTATAGCATGGGTATATTCATATGTGGTGAAAGGATGAGTTGTGATCATATTATACATGCAAAAGAGATATGGTGCATACGTGGCAGCTCCCTAGTGGAGGAAACGATTTAGTCCAGTTTCTCAAGATGAGATAATTCTGGGAGCCAAAGAAAAACAAGGGAAAATCGTATTCATCCAACGCCTCTCAATCTCTCTTTAACAATTCTTCCGCCAGAAGAGTGAAGAAGACATGGCTAGCTGCTCCAGCAGGGCATCGGCTGCTTCAAGGTTCTTGTTAACACCCAATATTTCAAGCTCAGCTACCAAGACCAACACTAACATAGTGTTTTTCCCTTCAAAGAGCAACACCAATTCAAGACTTGTTGTGAGGGCAGCTGAGGAGGAGGCTTCGCCACCGTCCCCAACCCCAGAAACCACCACGGAAGGCGGCGAAGCCCCTAAGCCACCTCCAATCGGACCAAAAAGAGGTACCAACGTTTGCCACCTCCAACTTCATATACAGTCCGTCTAATAGCTTGAACACAATATATTATAGTTTTATCTTTATTTTGGATCATTTCAAGTTTAGGGTTGATAGAGTGTTGCCCTTTGCTATAGGTTTTGAATTGGTTTTTGATGTCATAGTTGAAGATTCTAAGGAGCGAGTCCTACTGGTACAACAGCTATGGATCAGTTGTGACATTTGACCAGGTCACCCTTTGTTCTTTCTTCATGTGCATATCATATGTTTCTTCGAGAAAACGATAAAATTTTACGTCCACCTTTTTATGTTGATTTTGGTGCACGATCCCAAGACTCGGTACCCGGTTGTGGTTCGATTCAACAAAGTGAATTACGCCAATGTATCCACCAAAAACTACGGTCTGGATGAAATTGAAGAAGTTAAATGAGTTACTGTGGCATTTTGCAATATTTTTAGTTTTTCAGTTATCATGTGTATGTATGTATGTATGTATGTATGCATGATTGTTTTTTAAGACTTCCCCCATCTCTAGCTTTAAACTTGTTTCTGCCAAGAAAGTGTACAAAATTATCATATTCTCTCTCTCTCTACATCCTCCAGTTGTTGCCACAGTACCATCAGAGCTTCACATATGTAAGTCCGATTTGAAAGCGAGTGTTGAATATTAAAATATGTTCGACATTCATATATTCAAAGATGTGTCGGATTTTCTGATAATATAATATTTAGCACGGTTCCTTACTGCTTGAAGATGCATCATGTCGGGTCTCAAAGCTAGCAGTTTAACTAATGTATAAGAACAGATCACCTGCCAGACTCAGTTTTGAGTGTATGTAAACAATGTTTGAACAAAATTTCCGATTCGAATCGATGTAAAATCGATCAAAGGACCTGTTAGATTCGTTTTATTATCATAACAGCCGAGTCCCCTCCGAATCATGTTACCATTTTTTTATATCAAGGTTCATGGCATAACCCAATGTAACCATAACTACTCGACGAGCTACCGCAGGCAGTATAGCTAGGTTCCTCTTGGTTTCTCACTCTGCTTGCTTACAAAAGAAAAGTAGTGATCACTAGATGAGACAGGAGGGTATACATAATGTTGTTCTGGGATACATAGATGAAGCAGAACCCTGTAAGATCTGTACTAAAGAACTAGAAGGAAGGGAAAGGAATCCAAAATTGTTAATTAACCTGATGCTGGTCGACTGTTCGCATTTGCGATCAGTCCTATATTCCTTACAGTCATTACATGAGCAAGAACATAAGATGAGACCAAAGAGAAAAATGAACATTTAGAAAGCTTCTCAGTAGCTATTCATATTGTATTCTCAGATAATCAAGAAAAATATTCATAATCAAAGATACGAACCCTTCCTGTTTCTTTCAGTTTTGTGTAGTTTTACAAAGTGGAAACCGTTCCGGAAAATGATCGGCGTTGTCACAACTAAACTCAGTAATTAGAGATTTAGAGGAGGCAAAAAATGACAACATTCAGACAATACTGCAAACTATTCCATTGTTTTATCAAGAATAATTTATACTATCCTTGTTTCATCATCTCATTCCTTGTTGAACAAAAACCCGACAAGAAACTAAACCCAAATCATCTTAAACAGAATTCAATTACAATATGAACAATATATATATGTGTCTGTGTTAATTAAAGAATAAATTAGTACATATTACATACTGCAACTGCATGAAAACCTATAAACTTGAATCATATAGAAGGTAAACTAACCTTCCTTTCAAAGAACTCTTCCATCCATTCCATCGAGAAGACCTGACCATAGCCCCTTTACCGGTGGCAACTGAGCAACAAGAGCATTCCAAGGAGGGTAACCAACGCCACTTCCACGCACCCGACCATCCAAGCGCAGAGATAAATAGCTGTATAATGAACACCACACAAGTAAATTTGACTTGCACGGGGATTTCTATAAAGGTTTTCTAAGCATTTGTTCGAAAGGTTATAGAAGGCATGTAGCTTTATGTTCCGGTATCACCGAATGAGAAGAATATAGTAAGGTGGAGGAACTCTTACACAGGAGATTCAGGGGAAACACCAGCCAACTTCTTTTGTTCATTCAACCACCTGCATTTGAAGTTTAAACAAATGTATATCAGATAAGCCAGAGAGAACATGAGAACTACAAACATATATCGATCATTGCACAAAACATAATCTTACTCGGTCCACTCGGGCACATAAACCGGGTTCAACTGCCAAAGCTTCTTTCTTTTTGCAGTGATATCCTTCATGTCTTCACTCTCATCGAAGTCGAAACCAGGCGAATTCCCATCCGTAGCGAAAGGAACCACCAGCACCCCTCTTTCCAGAAGCCTTTCAGTGAATGGCTCACTAAGTTTAAATGACTCTAGGATGAAAGATGCAGGGCCGGAACATATCACGAGACGAGCAATTCCTCTCAAACTGCTGACCGGAATGATCTTATTTTCATTCACTCGGAGCTTAAGATTGGAAAGGCTTTCTTCTCTTGATAGTCTGGCTAGTTGCCGGTTCTTGGCAGTGTTCTCCCTGAAATACAGAAATGCAAAGACGGATACCGCTCCGACGTCGATGCCGAGAGTCGTTAAAGTATCAGGGACTTCGGATGATCTCGCCGGATTGGTGAGGGAAGCAATTAACTGTGTGGTGGCGATTAATCCTCCCAACGCACCACTGGCGATGAACGCGAGGTAGAAGAACATCCGCAGGGACCGAAAGGGAGATAGAACTTCACTCCTTATCCTCGCATCAGAACTGAGAACAAAAGGCATTAAATAACTAAAAAGCAAGTAAAAATCCATGGAAGAATACAATTAATGGGAGAGAACTGAGAAGAGCACCTAATTTCTGAGGAGGAAGAGGGCTTATTAGCAGCTGAACAAACGATGGAAGAAGACAGCAATGGTGGCTTTGCATGGAATTTTGTACAGATAAAAGAGAGTGCATTCTTTCTATAAATAGGACTTTGGAAGCAAAATCTGAAACTGCTGTGCTTTAGTCTAAGGTTTGAGGGACCAAGAATGTAACAAAACTGTGCCATGGAAGCCACGGCCGGACAGCTACCTGGAGCTTTGTTGGTCTGGTTCGTTACATTCTTTTGTTACCTACAGTTAACATTGGTGTTCCCTGGAGAGATGTGATCAATAAACTGCCACGCCTGCCTATTGCTGCCATTGTGAGTTCCCCATGATACTTTTTGGATCAGAACCAGAATGGATCCATCTTTATGGGTTCGAGCCCATTTTTTAGGAAGCTTGAACGAAGTTGCAGCTGTAATTTGACAAATCTTCGTTTCATAAAAGCTTTGAAAAATTGCATAGGAAGTGTAATGGAAACATGCATATTACAATTTGTCAAAAAATCTGGGAAAGAAAGGTCTGTCGTCTAAGAAATTTCAAAGCCAAAACATGGACCGTCAATGAGAAGAGAAAGTCTATAAATACGTGAGCTTTGACATGGCAGGGAAGCAAAAGCATATAAAGATTTCAACTTAAAATGGAAGAAGTGAAAGTTTTAGGGTCTTGGCCAAGTCCATATGGTTTCAGGGTTCGAATGGGCCCTGGAACTAAAGGGTGTAGAGTACGAATACATAGATGAAGATTTGTTTAACAAGAGTGATATGCTGCTGAAGTATAATCCAGTTCATAAGAAGATCCCAGTTCTTGTTCACAATGGGAAACCAATTGCAGAATCGGCTGTTATTCTCTAATACATTGACGAGACATGACCTCGGCATGCTTTGCTTCCTAAGGATCCTTATGAAAGTGACATGTAGGGGTGTTCAAAAAATTCGAATATCCGATTTTGCGAAAAAAATATCCGAAACCGGATTTGGGAAAAACCGGTTTTTTTAACCGGATCGGATTTTTTTAAACCGGTTATTTTAACCGGTTTGGAGAAAAAAACCAAGACCGGTTTTTTTACCGGATAAAAAACCGGTTTTTATCCTGAAAAAAACCGGTCTGGGTTTACACTTTTAAAAAGGGTAATTTGTCTTTATAAATTAGAAAATAAAGTTTTTTCTATATCCTTTGATAATGCATCGAATAATACAAACGCGGTTCCAATATTGAAAATATTACTTTCACCGATTTTAGACGGTGCGTTTTTTCATACCCGTTGCGTTGCACACATAATTAATTTATCCGTGCAAGCCGGTTTGGAGGTTATTGAGCCGATTAGATTAGAATTTAAAACAATGATAAAATCGGTTCTTTGTAACAACAAAAGACTAAATGATTATAAACGATTTTGTAAGTCCGTTAATAAAAAAGCTTTGGGTCTTAATTTGGATTGTCCAACTCGTTGGAACTCAATTTGGATGATGATGCATACTGCCTTAAGGCAAAGGGAAACATTGCAAACATTTCACGATCGGCTTTTCGAGAGGGGTCATGTCCCAAACATTTATCCGTATTCGAGTTGGGAAACTATAGCCAAAATAACCGATTTACTTGGGATTTTTAAAAATGCAACAACTTTTTTATCCGGTGTTTATTACCCTACTAGCACGTTGGTTCTTAATCAAATATTTTTGTTGGCTACCCGACTAAATGACTTTGAATTTGAAACCGAAGTTTTTCAAGAAATTGGCTTTGCAATGAAGGAAAAACTTTTAAAATATTTTAAGGAGATTCCCCCATTTTTACTTGTGCCGCCGTTTTAAACCCAACGTTAAATGTTGGCAGGGTTGAAACACTAATTGAACAAATTGCGTTTGCTTTTAATCTAACCGATGATGAACCCAACTTTGTCCAAAACCAAATAAATTATTTTAACAAATGTTTTCGAGACATGTTTGCAATTTATTTAACTAAATACGGATCAAGTAGTGTAATACACGATCAAATGAGAATGAATGCGGAATCATCTAGTAGACGTCCAAGTAACATAAATTTGAATCTTTTTAACACTCTTGTAAATTCTCAATCCAAACGATCACGTACTACCACCCCAAGTAGCGAGTTGAAAAATTACATGTCATGCGATTTTCTATTAAAAATGACATTTGAAGAGTTTGAAAGTTTGGATATTTTGGCTTGGTGGAAAGAAAAGGAAGCACAATTTCCGATTCTAGCCGCCATGGCCCGTGATTTACTAACCGTCCAAGCTTCTACGGTAGCTTCGGAATCCGCTTTTTCTGTTAGTGGCAGGGTTATATCGCAACGGAGATCAAGACTAAGTCCCGAGTCGGTGGAAGTATGCATTTGTTTAAAGGATTATTTGGATGGAGCGGCTCGTAAGCAACATATCACCACCCTAGAAGATGCAATTGATGCCGATTTGGAAGCAAACTTAGACATTGAAGAAGTCGAACTTGGAATATCCCCTCCAAACGAAGAAGGCGAAGATGATGAAGAAGAGATGGCAATGTAGTTTATTTTTAAACTTTATTTCAATTATCGTAAACTTTGTTTCAATTATCGAACTTGAAGTTTTTAAGTATTTGAATTTATCGAACTTGTAAGTTTTTAAGTATTTGAATTTATCAAACTTGGAAGTATTTAAGTATTTCAATTATGTTGAGTTAATTGATCGACGGAATCGGCCAAGAGGGGGTGAATTGACAATTAAAATTTTGGTGGAAGCTTTTGCAGAAAATTGAAAAGATTTGCACAACGATTTAAAGTTGTTCGACTTTCTCAATCAAAGTCTACGTCCACTACCTTAGCTATCCACACTAAGGATTTTCCACAAATTCACTAATTTGTCTTTCTTTTGAGGACAAAGAGTAACCTTACAAACCCTCAAGAATTATACCCCAAATTCTTGAGAAAACTCTCTCCCAAAGAGAACAATACAAATTTGCAAACTTACAAGGAAATCCTCACAAGGTAGATTGTTTGCACAATTCTAGAACAAAGAAAAGAACACTCAAAGATGAATACAATTGAGCACAATATGTGTTCTTGAAAGCAAAATGAATATTTAATGAAAATAGGCTTGAAATGCTCAAACTTGAGGTTTGATGCTTTCTCTTTGATTCTCTCTTGATTCTAGTTGTTTGATGTTTCTTGTCTTTGATCAATGGCTTCTAAGCTTGCTTAAATACACCTTGAATCACTTCTGAACGTTAGGGATAATTAATGAATATAATATAGCCGTTTAAGTGTGAAAACATTTAATAAAAATGCTTGGAGCGTGGGGGGAATCGGTACCCTCTCATAGGGAATCAGTTCCCTAAGTGTAAAATTAAAATATTTCGACCGTTGAATAGAGGGAATCGGTACCCCTTATGGGGTAATCGGTTCCCTCCGAGCATTCTGGAAATCTCGGAGCCAAACCATTCAGGGGGGAATCGGTACCCCCTTGGGGGGGAATCGGTTTCCTCTGAGCAATCTGGAATTTTTGGCTTTAAAAATGGTTCGAAATACTTTGAAAGATTATTTTGAAATTGTTTTAAGATTAAAATTTAATTTTACACTTAAGTAAGGATTAAAAATGATTTTTAAAATATTTGGAGTAATGTTTTGATATTCGAATAATTATATCGAATATACTTAGAAAATCATTTGGAAAATCTTAAAATTCATTTAATTTAATTTGTTATATCGAAATATCAAAATGTTTTCAACAAATTATCGTAAACTTTGTTGCAATTGATGACGATGTAATTTTAATAATATTAAAATCGGTTTTTTTATAACCGGTTTTTTTAAAACCGAAACCGCTTACACCGGTTAGGATATCCGGCCCTCCAAACCGGTTAGAAATCGAATCGGTTATTTTATAAACCGGTTTTTTTCTATGGGAAAAAACCGGATCGGATAAAAACCGATCCGGATCTGATTGAAATCCGACTTCTGTGCAACCCTAGTGCCATGGCACGGTTCTGGATCAACTTCCTTGACGACAAGGATAAGGTAATTCGACCTGAACTCATCGTGACTGCGTAAATCAACAGAAATAAAATCCGGGATTCAATTAGTATTCATCATTTGTTTTTGAAATTTGAAGGTAGCCCCGTTCGTGACATTCTTCATTGGGGTTGGGGAGGAACACAAGAAGGCAGCCAAGGAAGTAAATGGGTTACTAAAGATTTATGAATAACAAGTGCTTGGGGAGAAGAAGTGTTTTGGTGGTGAAGAGATTGGGATGTTGGATTTGGCCATGGGGTGGATGGCAACCTCTTTTGGTGTCATTGAAGAAATAGTTGATGTCAAAATATTCGACGCCGAGACATTCCCCCGATTACATGCATGGATTCAGAGTTTCAGGGCTCATCCTATGATAAAAAAAAAAACCTTCCAGACCATGATATATTCCTGCAAAATTACACAGAGAAAGAAAGATGTTTCTTGGACATCCACGAGACCCATGAACCCTAATTTCATCCATGAAATCAAACCAAATTCTACTTTTTATTGTTTTATAGTGTGAAATTTCCATTTGATATTACTTTGCAATGTGTGACATTGAGGCATCTGTTGCCAATAATGACAGCATTCCCACTTGCACCAAGCTTTGCATGGTGACCATCTTAAAAGCATATAAAATCACACCATCCTCGAACCTTAAAAAATTTCCCGGTTTCAATCCTACAAGGCAATGATAATGCATTATTATCCTACATTCCAGACGTCCTAACCTCAATATCCGTCATCGGAAGAGAAGTCCTCGTCAATTCTTTTCTTATTACCTGTTTATGCGGAATGAGGAACGAAAAAAAGTAATCTTTAAACACAATAAATTCTAAAAAGTCTCCATTTACAATAGTAATGCTACCAAGTACTGGTAACTTGTAAACTTGCTGTCTGCAACATTATTTTTTTTATTCATTTCTTCTTTTTCAGAAATTCATGAATCGCTAAATCCAACCGGTTACGAAGTAGGTCACATTATCAAACATGGTTTCACATGAGATAACATGAGAGTTTCATAATTTTAATATGTATAGTTTAAATGGAGGGATTTTTAAACAATAACTTAAACGGTTTCGAAGTTAATAAATGTAATAGAATTAAACCTTTCCCTTATAGAGATAGGAAATAGCATGCCTTTGTAAAAGGATCCAAAGTTGGTCACGGGATCATATCAAATGAGCTAGTTTTCCTTCCTTTTAGCAATAGCTTCTGACAGAAGATTGCAGTTCTCCTTTAAGATGTAGTTTGACAGTATCTGCAATAGAACACAAACTGACGATAACTGAAGATCCATTTAACCAAATTAAACAACAATGTCTCCAAGGAAACCCAAGTTACTCAGACGAAAAAGGAACAAAAATAACCGTACAGCCACCAATGTATCATTCAAGAGAAGAAAATGCACTAATACCTGTACAGCCACCAATGTGTTTACCCCCTGGGTGAAGCAGATAAAGGTTAGAGCATTAGTTATCTAACAGGTCGCTTTAAACAAAGCTCCTAAGGTTGTTGTTCAAAAGTATAACATGGCAGGCACCAAAAGCAACAAATTTTTTCGGTCACTGCAACTTCTTTTAGAATCAAAACCAAAAAAAAGGTAGTCGTTTTCACACATGATTCTTTTAGCTAGAACTTTAACAAAACTTACTTTCTACCATGTTTCACTATTCCATGTTCAACATTTCCAAAAATAAATAAATAAAACAGATAAGCCAAGTGCCAAGTCATGATGCTCATACTGATTTTCTTATTATTTATACTATGATAGACTTCTATTCTGTTTGTAAAGACCAACCTGAGGAGACAGCCTTATACTTCATCCTTTCATAGAATGGTAAACATTAAAGATAATAAATGGATTGGTAGGGATTTTATACATATAAAAGCAATAAGCCATGCATACCATTTTACAAACAGAGTTCTATATTGGTTAGGTAAAAACTAATTCAATAAACTTACCAATAAAAACATTTGGGACAGTGTGTTGCCCAGTAAGCCGCTCCAGCAACTTCTGCACTTGGGGCCCTTGGGCACCTGAAAAAGATAGAACTCTTTACTATACGCAACATCAATATTAAGAAGAATAGTAACTGATTGCACAGTCCAATTTGAGATATTTGGAGAAAGAAGGCATAAACTTCAACCCAGAAATCCTGTTCTTTTGAATAAGATAAGTGCTAAATAAACTCGGTTTCCAGCTTCCCAATCATTTTTTCAAAGTGAAAGTACCACATGGTGATATGCGATCAACGTGACTTACTGTTATGATTTCAAAGCACTGGGACTTGAAAATTATTAAACTGATTAGTTATCTTATTGGTTAAAATTTTCAAGGTTACAATAAAAAGCCAAAAGAGATTATGAATCCAAGTCTTTCGTTATTTAAACGGGTTGTAGAAGCGTACTGAAGAACTACAAGACGCACTCAAATTTTATTATAACTTCATGCATACCGTGAACTTAGTTTCCCTCAAATCTCCATTCTTCATTGTTTGTTTCTGTGATTAAGCAAAAAAATATACCAATATACTTTCAAAATTTGCAAGACTCGTCCTCATTACATTCAACATCTCACTCTCAATTTTATCAATCAACTTGACAAAGCCAAGAAGCAAAGATTGTGTTTCTGCTAAGAATAATAGTTCAGCAAGATACCAAAAAGCACTCATTTTTCATCAATTAATCCAATAAAGTTACAAAAAGAAATGGTCAAAGTAAACCAAAATAACAAGAAAGTCAAATAGTATCTATAATGGCCGGGATCTAGACGTTTCCTGGCATCAAAGAAATTGTCTTCTGGATACTCACATACCCTCGAAGCATTGTCAACGAAGTGCACCTCCCTCAATTTGAACCAAAGGAGGTACACATTTGGGTGAAAAAGGTGAGCCTCTAGGTGCCAGAAAGGAAACACCTTTCCTTTGACTTAATTGATGTAAGGGTAGGTATGGTGATAACCAAATATCGGTATATGTAATTTAGGTATTTTCTTTATATCTTCTATTCATAATCTATTTTTGACTCCGTAAAATTTGTAAAATTTGCCCCTATCGTAAAATCATGCTTCCTTCCCTATAGTATCTCTAAACATTTTACAATATTGAGTAGTAGCCTAAGGAAAATAAATAAACTTCATAGCATAAACGTTAAAAAAAAAGTTCTGAAACAAAGACTAACCCAATTCATCCAATTCAATAACCAAAGGCTCCACACCAAGTTTCTTGAGCAATGATTTCGCCTCCGAAGAATACCTGCAAACAAGGGGGGAGGGGGGAAACCATCTCAAATCTCTCTATAAAAAGTCCGATTCACACAACAAATCACCAAAATTATTTAAATTTTCCAACAACAAAAAGAAAATGAAAAATTAGGAGAATGAGATTTGAACCCACGAGCACCAAGTCTTGGAGTAAACAACAACTGGGTTACTATACACGGTCTTCTTAACACTCTCCTCGAGACTGGACCCAAATGAGGAAGCCATGCTCCGGACCAACATGGGTTTGCATTACTTCGTCGACCCATTGCAGCCCAAGCTCAAGCTGGTTGATGTCGAAGCTCTGCCGCTTTGAATATGAAGAAATTCGTTGCATGGAGCCTGGAGGGTGTGAGAAGGATCCAGGACGGTCTAGAGAAACATAGCGCAGCTTTGCAAGATGGGATGTAATTGCCATGGTATTGATTTCTGGTTATTTGTTCGTTTGCTTGTTGAGATTTTGATCGTTGATCTCTTGTTTTTAAGCAGCTATTTTTGGAATTTTACTCATTTGTTTCGCTCTTATTGTTCCGGATTGTGGGCTGGGTTTGGTTGTTTGCTTGCAAATGAAAAAGTTGAGCCTTAAATGGGCTCTGAACTTGTACGTTTCATCATACAATATAAAACTCAAGTACACAAACGATCATTTAGTTATGGTTAATTTCTATTTTAATTATTGATTTTTAATTTTGTCAATCAGTTCATATAACTATTTAAATTATGTAATTAAGTTATCTTTTGTTAACATTTAATGTGAGTATTGATGTGATAATTAAAAAAAGTATTATTACACATTTAATCATTAATATTTATACATTTTATTAATTTGATTTTAATTTTAATTTAATTCAATGATCTAATCCTTCAGTCAATCAGGAGGTGACACATATTAATACATGATTGTGACATGTTTCGTTATTAACATGTGTCACTACTTGATTAGAGAATTCTTTTATTTCGATGAATTTGAATTATATTGCAACAAACAAACAGCTACCAATTTACAGCAATGTTCAACGAGAATTCTTTTATTATTTGAAATCTTGTATTAAATAAGGTTTAGACTACCGTCAATGAATTAGCATCATTCTCCTCCTCTGTTAATACCTCCACTGCCGCTGCATTCTCAGACCCTATAATTACATAAGCAGAAATTATATACCAAACTTTCTAAATTTGCATGATTCATCGTCATTGCATTCAACGACTGAGTCTCAGATAATCAACTTGGCCAAGGCCAGTAAGCAAACATGGAGTCATATATCACTATCATCCCATAATTTAGCAATGGATTCCAATAGTGTATTGAGAAGTACTCAAAAGAGTTTCTAAAGACTTGGGCTGGTAGGACTAGGAACAACATCCTCGAGTCATTTGGGACGGTAAAAATGACACAAGACTCGAACATTGGTCTATGATATCAAAGAACAAACAACCGGAGAAGTGTGACGAATTCAATGCCAATGCCATTGCATGTGATCTGTTGCTTCGCTCCGGTCCACTCTGCCGGAGTCTCGAGTCGACCCAACCATGTGAAAGAACAAAACAAGTTCTGACTTACAGATCATGATATTGCACAAGATAGAAAAATGACGGGTCCCTTTGCAGAAGGACTGTGCCATTTTGGCAAGGGAAAATGATAGCAATCCCATGTGTTTAATTTCAGTATTGTTTAACTGTGATGTCCAAGTTATAAGGGACTAGAAACATGCATACTGCTATGGTTATCAGTGATGTCCAAATCATAGGGGCATGGAAGAAACATGTAGATAAGCTGGCAAAAGACATGTCTTAAGAGCAACAAGAAACTGATCAGTTGCTGCTGTGTAAGGGAATTCAAAGCTCCCTGTTGTAATATCTGAATCACTGTCTTTGAAAACCAGTGCAGGCTGTCTCTATGTTCTATCTGGGGAATGTGAACAGAAAAGCCCCATGGTCATGGCTTATACGTTGGTGGTAAAGATGCTCATTGCATATCGCTCGAGTCAATCTAACCAGTTTATGATTTGAATCGGTCGGAGCCTCCGTGAAATATATTGGAATTGTTCTCGGTTCTTGATGCTTTACAGAAAACATCTTAGTGTAAATTTGACAAAATGAGAGAACAAGGTGGTGGTGGGATCTGAGTTAAGTTCCATCGTTCCTCATGATCATGTGAGTATGTGACCTACCACCCCTCATGGACAACTTTCATAATCTGTAAAATCATTGAATCAATTGGGCCCTTTCCTTGATTTTAGAGCTTGTTTGATGGTTATTTTTAAGCATATATACCATGTAACTCGCAAGACGGTTGTTACGTAAAATATTGTGATCTTAAACTTAATTCAGTTGGTACATGCGTGAAAATTTTATTTATTAAGTTTGGGGTTTGGTCTCTAATTCTCTTATTTTGTGATTTGGTCTTTAGTTCTCTTATGTCTTTTATCCTTTATTTTAAGATCAATTTTAATAAATTTTGAACCACATATTCATCAACAATTGTAGGATACATGCGTAACTTTAATTTCTCTTTATGAACAATAACTTTTTTTTATAATTTAGTCTCTTAGTTTTTTATTTTATTCAATTTATTTTTTTAATTATAACTCTCTGTAAAAAAAATTCCTGTCAATTTTTTTACTCCTTCATACACCTATCAATATTGTCATAAAAATCACTTCTTTAGAAAAATAAATTATATAATTTGAGATAATATTTGATTTATTAAATAACATTATCAATGTATGTGACTGACACATGTGAAAAAAAATATATAAATAAATATGTGTTTATCATATATGGATACAAACCGTTTAAATTGGAACCAATCAATATCATAACATTATACAATTTGAACATAAACCTGAATAAATATATTTGATTCAATTCAAATTTTATAAACAAGATTCAACTCAAAAATATTTAAAATAAAGTTCCAGTGATAAAATAGTATTCTTTAACTAGACTAACTCGAATTTTCTTCATTTAACCTGACTCGATTAAATACTCAATTCTGAGTGAACATTCTATTTTTTCCCATGAAAGTAGAACTTAATTTGTGAAAGAGAGAGAAATTGTCGATAAAAAATGGATTTTCTGTAAAATACTTTTGGAGGAAACAGATTCATGTATCAAACCAACCTTGAAAACAAAAGGCAGCCCATTGATGGAACAGAAAAAGGAAACTGTATCATTTAACTTTGTTAATAAACTACAACTATACAAAAAGAAAAAGAAAAGAAAATTGGAAAGCCTCATCATCCTCAGTGTACAAAATGCCCAAAGGAATCAAAACTTGGGCCTTTGGAGGGGCTCTGTCAGCCTGTGCTACCTGTTTTGTTTTGGGTGTTTTACAATATTTTCACCTTTTTTTTTGGCACTGAGGATTAAGATTTTAGAACTGTGAAATGCATCTTCTCTGGCAAGCAATGGCAAGCTTTTTGTGTTGCTTAGTTTCATCCTTCCATAGCTTTCCAATATATTGTGCAATCCTAATGGCATCTGAGGCAGCACCAGAGAGCCCTCTCCTTGTGAACCCAACTGCATATAATCCACCATTCCCTTTCCACCCATGTGGGAATGGAGCCTTTGGGAACCCATTCTTGCAAAAGAATTCACCTTCCAGCAGCCATGAAGGAACATTGCTGCGGTATCCGGTTGCCAATACCACCGAGTCGATGTCGAGCCTCTCGCCGTTAACGAGCTCGACTTGTTTATACGAGAAACGCTTGATTCCGGGAACAACTTTGATGTCACCTGATTTGATTTTCTCCAATGCACCAATGTCCAATACAGGGGTCTTCCCTTTTGTGTTCTTGAGCTCCAATGGACCCATTGATGGCCGTTTAAACCCGCATTTCTCAACGTTTCCAAGCACCAAATAAGCTAAAATCAACATCACCTTGTCAACGAGCCAAAGGGGCAGCCATTTCATCATTGAAACAGCTATTTCGAATGTCGATTTCCCGAAAACTTCTCTTGGCAATACATGAACCTGTAATAAAAAAAAAACAGAACATTAGAATTTAATCTCCATTGTCATATTCATGTACTGCATGCTTTAAATTTTTAATGACTCACCGAGCTGCGAACCACCATTGATGGTGAAGCATTGTGGTTACAAAGATCAAGAGAAAGTTCCATGCCGGAGTTGCCACAGCCGACGACGAGTACTTTTTGTCCCTCGAATTTTTCCCCGGACTTGTATTCACAAGCATGGATAACTTCACCACCAAACTCAGTCAGTCCTTCGATATCCGGCACGACGCACTCGGCGTTTTCTCCGGTGGCCACCACCAGCCAGCGGCAAATGTACTCGAACTCGGCCTTGTTCGACACGGTCTTGACCCTCCAGAAACCACTGGTTTCATCGTAACTAGCTGACTGCACACACTCGTTGAACTTTGGGTTGATATCAAAATGCTTAGCATATGATTCAAGGTATTCAACGAACTGCTTCTTTGTGGGGTACTCGGGGAAATCCTCAGGGAAAGGTAGTTTAGGGAGTTGACAGAATTGTTTTGGAAGATGAAGCTTAAGCCTGTCGTAGGTGCGTTTTTGCCACAAAGAAGCTATGCATTCAGCTCGTTCAAGCACAACAAAGGGCACCCCTTGCTCTCTTAGGCAAGCAGCAGTGGCTAGCCCCGATGGTCCAGCACCAACTATAACCGGACCATTGACCAAAGTCCATTTACGTTCAGACATATCTTGATCCTGGTCAAGAAGATCGCGAAACAAGCTCTGATCCATTGTCGAAAAAAGAACTCTGAAATTTCTTGGTTTGGTGTTTGTTTTTGAATTTTGATGAACACAAACTGGAGTTTGAAAGAGAGAAATGAAGAAAGATGCTTTGTTGCGAAGAGAATTGGATGTTGTTGGTTTGGAGAGAGGAGGGGTTTAAATAGGGATAAAATGGTGTAAAAGGTCCATGTGATTACAATATTTAATAATGATGCAAATTGAACAGGGTCAATTCCAAATCATAAGCCAATTGCTAACTTTTGTTGTTTTATGAAATATTTAATAGAAAATCATATATTATACTTGTAAATTTAAGATTAATTATGAGAGTAGTCTCAATAATTGAAGAGAGTGTTGTTATCTTTGAGTTCGAGCAGTTTTGTTTTTAGAGCATGTTGTCAAAGGTAAGAAAACTTATGAACAGATTAAACCGTTAAAAAAAGAATATTTATGTTATTTAGATATTATAAAAATAATTTTGTTTATATCAGTATTTTAACGAGAATAAAAATTTTGTTTAACTATTTAGACTAACTAATTATATTATAAAAATAAATGATCAAAATATACCAAATTAAAATATATAAGACTAAAGTGTTGTTTGATTAATTGGAAAAATTAAAGTGTTGAATTTAAATTATAAATATGTTTGGTATTTTTATTAAAACTAAGTATTGGATATAATTAAATTGTTTGATAAATATAATTTTTGAAAGATAATATTTTTTATTAAGATAAATGTGATTACAAAATAGTATATGTTCTAAGTATTCTCAACCATTTGACAATGAATGTTCAATCACCCTTGCAGTCGCTGGTGCTTGAACACATGACCTCTAGGAACAACAACGATTTCTTTAACCACTAAGGTTAGTTGGTTCGTGCTTGAAAGATAATATAGGTGAAAAAAATATCGAATGAATTATCAGACAGGTTCTAAATTTCAAACTTTGGCATGGTATAAGGACCAGAATCAAAATTTGACCCTTTCCATAATGTTATTGTTTTTAGAAAGTATTAGGAGGAGAGAAGAGTTGGTTGGCATTGAGAAGGTAGAGTTTGAAGGTTTCTGATTGTCCAACATCGAATGTGCTCGTAGATTTCATGCATCGAAATGGATATATTTAAAATCGATTCACGGGTCCATAAAGTCCTCAAACTTGTTAAAAACTATTAATTAAGCTCATGATTTTTAGGTTTTTCCGTTTCAGTGGTTAATTAATTTAATTTCTCATTTTAAGTAAAAAGAAAGAAAGAAAATTAATTGATTTTTTTCGAAGTTTGAAAGCTTCATGCATCCAAGCCAAGATAAGAAAAAGTTATATAATAAATTGTATGTGGACTAAATCTTGAATTTATGCATACCGAAGGGATTAAAACTATGATTTTACCCAGTTTAGATAAAAATCAGTTAAACCAGAGATGAAGGAAAGAGATTAGAAGGAGAATTAGGAAACAAAGAAAATGACCCAACATCCTCATCTGATTCTAAGGACCCCACTTAACGGAAGCTAAACGAATATAGAATTGATTTTTTTCAATGAAATAAAATGGGGAATAATAAATAAAGGGAATGGAAGCCAAAGAAGCAAAGAGAAGGGTGGTGAGTAGGAAGGAGACGATGCTCCCACGTGGAGTGGAATAAGGGCGGTGGCCTCGGTAGTGTCACAATCCCACATCGCCCCCACATCTTGCGATTGCGACTTCAAGGCTGTTTCGACCCATATAAACTTGTACGCCCATTCTGCCAACCGTCTCCCACTTCCACCCTTTTCGTCATTTCTTCGACCCCTTTTGGTTTTACATTCTCTCTATGTATATAGTTTTCATGTCTTTTTTTTTCTCCTTTTTTTTTCCTATTATTTTAATTAATCATTGATATTAGATCTATTTATCGATTAATTTAAATTAAATTTTACAAAGGCTTATCATGTTATGACGTTCCCATTTCTATTTACTCAATTCACAAATGTCAGAGTTCGAACATCTAATATATCTTCCTACTAAACTAACTGATTGTTGGTTTTATTCTTTCTTTTTTATAAGAAAAATCTGTTTTATTATGCAAACCGGAGTTCAAATTTATTACAAGGTTAATTCTCTTGATTTGACTTATTTTTTTCACATTAAGAATTAAATGTAGATATTCCCTCTGTCTCATTGAATCTGTCATTTATTATTATTTTAGTTATCTTTTAATTTTGGCACATTATTATTTAAATTTTATTATTGATAAAAATATACAACTGTATTTTAAAAATCTTAAATCAATTAGTTTTTAAGTATATATTTTATAAAATTGAATTATTTAGAATAATCAAGATCAAAATTTAAAAATTTTGACTTTTAAAGGGCCAATAAGACACATTTAGAAGGAATATTAGTTAAAGGATATAATATCATGAATTTATAGTTGATATGATTAGGTTTAAAATTTTAGTTAATAATAATTAAATTTATAATAGATGTGTCACATGACACATGTATATAATTGATGATATATCACATGTCATGTGTATATAAGTGATAATGTGATATATGTCTTTTAATTTTGGACATATATGAATTATCATATCAGTGACAAACATTAACTGATAGTCAACTAATAATTTTTCATCCAACCATAAGATATTTTTTCTCAAAATGAAACGTTAAAAGTCAAAGTGCTTAAAAAAAGACTATTTTATCAAACATTAATAGTGAATTTTAACATTATAAGTAAAATTATTTATTCTTACTAATATTCATTATGAATTATATAGGGACATAATCCATCCACATCATGTAACTTTAGTTTTATATTAATCTAGGACCATTGTATGAATGTAAATGGATAGTAGAAACTAAAACCGTATATATTCATATTATACATTTTTTACTTGTAAAAATCTAATCGCTTTCAATTGTGTATCTTAACTATCCATCTATTTTTCATCAAATGATCTTACGTTATTATAAAACAAAATTTTTTTACATAGTGTAACTAGATCTTATTCAGTGGCAGACGCAAGTAGAATTGAGGGTGGACACTAGAATTCGAATTTCGTTCAATTAATTATTTATCATCTTCAGATTTTATATGTCTACTCTCAAACAAAAAATAATAATATAATTAATATATTTATGGTCATCCTAAAAAAATATAAATCTATCACTAGTTTTATTATAAACATACATATTATTTATTTAAATTCAACAAATAATTATATTTCCGTATTTTGTATACTATAAAATAATTCTATCCATCTACGTATCAGGCACTTCGTACAAAGAGAAAAGGGGTACGAAGCCAGAGAAATATTTACGCGCAGAGTGTGAAGAGAGAATATTCTTTATGCATGGCAAAGATAATCTGCGAAGTACTAGGATGATGTTGAGGTTCATATCGAAAGTTTCATACACGATACGTGGAAGGCCAGCAACCCTATGCTTGTTTAACGCGCATTGCATCCTCCCCTAATTATGAAATACCAAAGCCTTTTTGCCGCTGATTATTACCTTTTTTTAGGGTTTCTTTTTGTAGGTGCACTTTCTTTGAATAGACCTGTAAAAGTACAACTTTGTGATCGTGTAAACAAGAAGAAAAGTTTGATGGTAAATATGTTATAATGTGTTTTCATGTTATTTTTTCTGTATTATATTATATTTTATATTTATACATATATATATATATAACGATTATTATTTCATATTTTTAGAGTTTTATTGATGTCATTTATCCTATCTAAGGTTTAGCATTATAGGTATTGGGTCTTAAATATAGGGTTTAGAGTTTAATATCAATATTCAGAATCATTCAAACATGTCATCTATTTTCTCATAACATCCTTGTTAGGATCGTTACGTTTTTCTACTCCGTCTATATCAGTTAATGGGACAATCAAATTGAAATTAAGCAGTCAAAAGATTATTTTGATACCACTTAATATGAATTATTATCCTCTTCTTAAAAGATACGTATACAAAGTTAAAGTATTTTTGTATGATATTATTTCATGAATATAAAGTTGGCAAGGGCAAGAGAGAGAAGTGCAGGGAAGCATGTGCATGGGCATTGAGGTCGACCTTGAATTCCATGTAAGTCTCTCCTTTTCATGAAAAGATTGAGAGCTACGTGGGACGTTTGGCGTTTCTAAGATTAACCATATACTAACATCATTTCCAACTTACCTCTATTTCATTATTGGGCAGCTTCAAGACAATTTAATATAAACAAATAACAACTACAAAACAAGCCTCCAAATGCATCAAAACAAATCCGAATATGTATCATTACATAATATGGGAAAGAAAGATAAAAAGTGGTTTGAAAACTTAATCATGGAGAGTCAGTGAGTCGCATCCCATGCATGATACGGAATATCTTGATCTGATGGAGATATGTGTGTAGTTTTGCTATGCCCCAAAACACCAAATGCAACAGCCTTGCATTGCTCCACCACCCCCAACGTCTCTACTTCTAGGGATGAGAGAGATTGTGATGACTCATGCAATACATCTTCTTCAACTTCTTTATTATAAGGCTAAATTTTATATTTTATCATTCAACTTTCTTTTTCACTCGTATTTTGATCACTAAAGTTTAAATTTTTTCAATTTACTTGTTAAACTTTGTTTTTTTATTAACATGGAATCCATGTGTCTTCCATGTCATTTTCCCGTTTTTATTTTATTTTATTCCTCCAACGTTTTACAGCTTCATCCCTATGTCACGTCAACGCTGCAATTATCATTCTTCGATGTTTTCTCTCAACACTCAAGATACAAGCGAACTCTCCTCATCGTTTCATATCACTCTATCAGTTTACATTTTCTCAAAACCACCTTAAAACTCAAGAAACTCAGCCCTAAATCCAAATCTCATAAAATCCTAAATCACTTTGATCTATAATATCCATCATTCAATTAACATAGAATCAAAATATACAAATTGCTTCCTCCTTCACCACTTCCCCACTTCCCCACCGTTGAGTTTTGGAAGAATATTTCATCGTTAAGAAATCAAAATGAATATGAAATCATGTGTTTTATTACCAAAAACATGAAGAGAGTTTGGGAGTCCTTTCATAATTTTTAAAAGAAAAATGTATACTCATAATGTAGTTAAGTATTTAACAACAGAGTGACTAAAATATGGGAAAATTTAAAAGTTCAATGAGTAAATTAATTTTTTTTTAATCTTTAATGACCGAAGTGAGAAGAAAGTTGAGTGATAAAATTTATAATTTACCCTTATTATAATACAACACGAGTAGTTTAGAGGATTTTGTGATTCCACGAATCAGAATTGTAAATTATAACATAAAAGATATGATGCCAACCCTATTAATAATTAATCAGAATTGTAAACTATAACCCCAAAAGGCTATATTTGCTCAAATCTATGATTATGGTTTTGATCACGCGTAATGAGAAGTTCAAGAAAGGCAAAATCTAGTTGGCATATAAAATTACACATCGCTCAACTCTGAACTGGCTTCTCATCACCACCGTACGCGCTTATATATTGCAGCTGAAACCTCACTTGCCAATGCTAACTTCACTAAGCACAAGGCTCGGTGTTTCGGGGAATACGAACTTTGAAAATATAATTTTTATTCCAGATAATTGTACAATATATCCCCTATGACCTTATTTTAAATTAATTCAAACTTTTTAAAATATTTTATATCAGTTCTCAAATTATGATCCTATTTTAAAATATTTTTATCAATTCTCGAACTATCAATATCATTCTATTTTGATCATTTTGTTAACATGATATTAACTCTATTAATTTTTAAAAATCATGAAAATTGAACACATGACCTAAAAAATAATTTGTTTTTTAATATCCTCGGAATTGAACTCTAAGCTTATAAAACAAATTATTTAAAAAAAAGTTTTAATAATTTTCTAAATAGTTACGGGTTCAATTCTCATGACCTTCATGAATAAATTATTTTCTAATCGGTAGAGTAACGTCACATTGTATAAATGAAATTTATATAACATGAAATTTATATTAAAATTATTATTATAAATCTAATTTGAATGAAATTGTAATAAAATTATTATAAATATAATTTGAATAAATTATAAAATTATTAATATATAAATGAAATTTAAATAACATGAAAGTTGAATGAAATTTAAAAATCTAACAAAATATATAAAGGAAAATAACATGAAGCCTTTTAGTTGGTAAGTTGCAAAAGCAAATAATAAAATTATTATTATTATAAACGAGCTTATAATTTTGGGTTTGGTCTTAGCTAATTATTTTTTAAACAAGAGAATGTTAATGAAATCGAAGGGTGTCTGACTTTAAGGAATTTATCCATCTCATCATTGCAGTTAGTGCAGGTAATAAATTATACAGGTTATTTCAAAGAAATTACAAACATGTAATAATAAATTCAATTCTCAATATCTATAATAATTGGTTTATTTTATTTTATTTTTCTAATTAAAATTTAGTTTAAATCTTTCAAATAAAAATCAATTTGTTTTATCTAATTAAAATACTTCGAATATTGAAAACATAATGATTCGATTTTTTAAAATGATCAATTTAGAAGATTGAAAAATCAATTAATTACAAAAATATAGATCAATAAAAATCAATTAGATTAAATATTGAATTTATTATTATATTAATTACAAATTGCAAAGTAAAAAGGATACAGGGACACATGGTAATATGAGAGAATTGTAAGAAAATATAACAAATTCTCATCTAAACAATAACAAAACAAATCTTATCAACAAATCTATATGAGCACATTAAAAAATGTTTTTTCAACTTTTAAGTTATTTAATTATTAAAAGGAGGAATAAGAAGCTTAGAAAGATTTAGAAGATAATATGTAATAGGAAAACTTTGTCTATGTTTTATGCCATATGACTCGCCGATTCTCTTACACCTAAACTACAAACAAAATAATAGCACGAACCAAGTGGCTTATGTAGTAAATGAATTATTGTGAGTATTCAATGTCGAGATATTGAGAGTTATCTTTGAACATGCTTCCTTATACGTATCCTAGATTTAAAGAAAAAAAATACTATAGAATTCCAGTACTAATTTAATTACTATTTGGAATATATTTTCCAACAAAATCTTTTAGGAAAATGGGGTTTGTGAAAGACGCTCGAAAATGTATGTTCATTTGTAGTTGTGACATCATAGGTTTTGTCAAATAGTGCTTTATTTTTTCTTGGGTGGTTACAACAAGGAACGGTATAATATACAAGAGAGATCTCTGTGTTTTCAGACATGTTTAATTTTACATGATTTTTGTTGTCTCATACTGCAGCGAAGAATATAGCATGAAAGATACCGTTTCCCTTTTGGTCTTGAGACTTAAATCATTTAAATTTAGGGTAAAGTATACAAATGGTATCTGACTATAGAGCGCTACTTTATTGAGTATTCCGATTATTAAAAATTATAAATTGATTCCTTAACCATAGCTCGTTGTTTTGTTAAGCCGTCGACTATTAAAAGTTACAAAATTATCACCCAAATATTCATATATTTCAAACTTGATTTTTTTCTATTAAAAATTTGATAGACGTATGAGCTAGACATTAACCTGGTAATTAGGTTATGATAAAATCATATATTAATGATGTCTACTGGAACCGTTGTTGCTTTCAAGCATTAATTCAACAATATAATATTTCAAGCATTGACTCGACGACAGTCAATTTGTTAGTGAAAAAAGACGAATGTGGAACATACGAATAGTTAGGTGACCACTTTATAACTTTTAATAACCGGATGACTCAACAAAATAACACCTTATAATCGAAGACTATTTTATAAGTTTTAATAGTCGGATGACTCAATAAAATAACAATCTCTAATCATAACCATTTATGTACTTTACTCTTAAATTTATCAACTATCATATTTATTTGTTTTTATTTTTAAAAAATGAAATACACTTGTTATAATATTAATATATTTAGTAGGATTATATTTTTTAATTTAATAATTTTAATTCAATTTGTTGTCATGAACTACTATGCATGAATAATAAATTCAGCTCATTTTTCAATAATTTTAAATTCTTTTCATTTGATGATATTATTTATATATTATTTGAATTAATACGGAGATATATGAATTGACATGAAAACTCCAACTAACTAATCATATGGATGATAAGTCAAATCAGGGTTTGTGATGTATATATACATACATACATACATACATACATACATACATACATACATACATACATACATACATACACATCAACACTGTAAGGAATGGGACGATCTGAAAAAGGAAATCATGGCGAGCGCCATGTGACAACCCAGATGACTCACTCTTAATTTGGCTCCATCTCCTTTTATTTATGGAATTTAAAATATTTCTCAAAGTTTTGGAATTTTTATAAACCCAACTCAGTTGTGGAATTTGTTTTATAAGATAAATGCATTCAAATGTGTATATTTTTAGTTTTCATTAGGATGGATATTTGATCTCTACATCACGAGTTTAGATTCGATTAAATTTAATGAAATTTTATCACTTTAAATTTTGAATTATATATTTTTTAAATTCAAATAGGTTTAAAATTAAATAATTTAAATTTTTATTATTTAAGCCTAATTCCGTGGCTATATATATACATGTATTGTTGAATGGCATATTGACATGGATTTGTGTCTAATAAATACTCACCAACTGCAGCAGGTAGAGTTGGACTGCGAGAGTAGGATTATAAAAGCCTTGGACCAACCTATAACTAGAGGTGGGCTCGAAGTTTATCACTTAACGGACAGAGAAAGGGATAGATAGAGGGAATGGGCGATGACGGTCGCCTTTTATAAAATTTTAAATTTTTATATATTCTATTGAAAATATATTTATATCTGTCTAAAATTTATAAATTCATTTTCTTTTAAAATTTTATAAATTTATTTCATAATATAAAATCATATGTCGGCATAGGATCCACTTAATCCATGCCAGAACTACCATTGGCAGCTGTACGAGCGGGCTGCTGGAAATTTCGATTGGACCATGAAAATCACGGTGGGGGATTCAATTGATAGCAAAGGGTGGTCCAGCCTCGAGCCTACCACTTCAAAATCATGTAAACCAAACGGAGCCGTGGTCCAAGTTATGGTCATGTGAAACTGTCTTGATGGCTTCAGCCCTTCTCATTTGTATGGACCAACTGAAATGCTGAACTCCCCCAAAGCTGTGAGACTGTTACGCATATTCCATGAGGATATCACATGAATTGCCAAACCCATATATTCTCCCCCCCCCTCCTCTTTTTTTCAAACAATGGTTATTACTTCTTTTATTTCTCTTTCATTCTTCCTCCTTGATAATGATAGTTTCAAATAAAACTAAAACGTTTACAAGTATAAATATCAACTTAAAACGAGTGAGTCAAGTCATAATTTGATAATAAAATTGAAATATTCAAAAATTTAAGGAATAATTTAAAATAAGTCATAATTTAGGACAAAATTGAGAACATCCAAAAATTGTAGACTAATTTAAAATAAAAATCATAATTTGAAGATATGTGTAATAATTAACTCAATTTCAATATAATACCTAAACTTCCTGATTCTTCACACCCATGTCTAGCGATTTGATCTGAACTCAAATTTCCATGTCTAGCAATTTGACACATGACCTAAATTCAAATTTGATGTGTTCCAACTTAACTCGATAGGATCAATGTGGCAGATTCGAATGAAGATAATATGCTTCTCAGATAGGATCAATGTATCAGATTCGAATGAAGATAATATGCTTCTCAGATCGGGTTAATCAAAACCCGACCATCCCATTGCTATCCCTATCCATATCCCCCTTGTTTGTGACAAGGGAAACAGTGCCAAACGATCTAACACTCAATCGAGTGGCTATAAGAATGATTTTTACTTGTGATTATGTTGCAGTTGTAACTTAAAAATAAAACATTCTGAAACAGTAACAAATTAATGTTTGCAAAGAGAATCCTTTCTATTTGGTTTCCTGTTTGTGAAATGAAATTAAGAAAATTCCGGGGGGCAAAGCTACAATATTACACTGCTGCCTTGCAGAAACGTGTTATGAAAATCCAGCAAGGCGAGGGTCTGTGCGGAGCGGAAGACCAGCTCGGGCGCCTAAAGCTCTACAGCCAATTGCAGCCTGCAAAGAGAATCACATTAGCTTAGGAAAAACTTCTCACAGCAATCAAATGGCAACCCCTTTACAAAGCTAAAATCCGATTACCACTTGAGCTGCAAATGGCAACATCTTCTCCGGTGGCATGCCTGCACACACAGCTAAAAACAACAAAAATGAATGGTCAACATCGACTTCATAATGGCTGAATCAAAATCATAAGGTAGAAAACTAGAGCATACAATGCCATTGTATATGACAGTCACAATTATATGACGTTAATTGAGTGCGGAAAATGCACTCGGTGATTTTGGTGCACGTCACACTTCAGTGTTGTTACCTGCACTGTAAGAAAATGTTGCTAGATATACGCCTTTGGAACAAGATATCATTGATTCCAAGAAAAATATGAGAACCTAGAGAATAATACGAAAGTCTTTCATACCTAGTTGTAGCAAGTTTCAGGAATATTAATCATAATTAATGTCAATCTTTAGAAGACAAAAGATGGACATAAATTAAATTGAAACTTGAAATGGTTAAATGTACCATATAGTACTGCTCCGATAAATGCATCTCCAGCTCCGGTTGTGTCGACAAGTTCCGAAGGTGGTATCTTCTCAGATGTTCCCACAAATAACCGACCAGTCAGAGTCCCTATCCCACTTGAATTCAATTTGGTTGCCACCTACAAAGACCGGGAAAGCAAAGTTTTCAAATTAAAAGAAAAATGCTCACGTCGTTCACAGACTAACATAAGTCCTAAGGTCAACGCATAAGTCATAAAGTCCTCTGTTTTGCGTGTTATTACTGATGAAATGCATGTTGGGATGGTCTTGTTGTCATCTTTTCTCTGCTTTAATGATTCCAATAAACCGTGAACATCCATTTCTTCAGCATCAGAACCACCTGCAAACATAATATGGAACTAAAACCTGTAAAAAAATGATTTTTTTCGTTCCAACCATGTTTTGTAGTTCTGGTTTAAGTGACATTCTGCAACAACACAACTACACCCACCATTTACACTTCTTTCTAGCATTATGCATCCATCTTCACCCAATGTTACAATCACAAATTTTAATTTTGGCAACCTCAGAAGCATGAAAATAAGCGCACTTGGAACAGACGGAGCTTCTGTCCACGCCTGTTTCATTGGATGAAATAATTTAACAAATTTCATCCACAATGTTGAACTAAACATTAAAAGAAGCAGTACAAACAAAATATTTAAAACACCAAGTTCAAAACTGAAACAAATTTAAGTCGTACTATATATTTTTGACAAACACTTATTTGAACAGACGCTAAACCCAATACAACTTTGACCAAAGAAAAGTTAACAGGGATATTGTAAGCAGAAAAGCATGGCCAATGGCTAAAAGTTGCAATGCCAAAAGAAATGGTGAGGAAGACAATGTTCAAGAAATAGAATGCTCTATTTAAAAGAAACATATAATGATGCAAGATCAACTTACCTGTGGAAACTTTGCAGAGCATACTACATAAGTAGCAGATTCCAGAAGATCATCTAAACCTTCCCTTTTCCTTTCTGCCTCGACTAATATTGGTATATTCTTGCGAGCAGCCTGCACTGGAAATAGCCAAAAAATGCTATTGACTTGCTATTGGTTGATATTAATCTTGACAAGGAATGTAAAGGAAGACCATAGTATTTTAGCAATTACAAAGGGAAACTGCCAATATCAACTATGCCATATGCCGAAGCCGAAGCATATCACAGAACATAAAATAATGAAGTTCAAATGGAATTAGTCCGATTAGAAGCGTTCAATCAGAACACCAGCTGCTCACAAGCCTGTGAGTAGCCTAACAGTTAGCAAAAGCAAATTCTTTGCTTCTGATAGTTTTTCAATAAAGGAACCAAGATAATCATTGTAAAAGATGAGTTATAAAAGTTTAGGAAATTGGAGATACATGGATTTAGATTAAATCATCTTCCACCAATACAAAAGCTCTTGTTTTCATTATTCTACATTGATACTATAAGCAGAACAAGAAAAATAATTACCTCTTTTGCAACAAGTAAAGCGGTCTCAGGGTGTCTTCCATCAAAGTAGACCAAATTTGCCCCATCTAGTGCAGATAATAAATTTGAATGAGACAGCTCCTCTGGTATCAAGGGTGGATAACCAGGGGTGTGGATACAAGTACGGCTTTTTCTGAAATTATTAACTGATAGATGAGTATTCGCCTCTAACCATGGAGATTGATTTTAACATAATATGAGTTTTGGCTGAATTAAACCAATCAGCAAACATCCTTATTTCTAAGTTCATTTTTGTAACATAAGCAACAACTTTATTTCCATTCTTGTTACGAGGATATGATTGCAGCTTCCTTCTGCACCCAAAGAGGGGTTTGTGAAGAGACACACTGCTTACGGAAAGGATAATATATTATTCAACAATGGGGATAGGAGAATAAGGATAGGACATTGGAAAATACAGAATTTCACAGCCATCTCAATGAAAGTGCTCACGTTTGGTTGTCAACGATTACATAAGTAAATGGTGAGTTACCCTGCTCAGAAACCTGAAAGCAACAAAATTAAGTCGGAAGGGGAGAGAATTCAGGTTGAAATGCAACATGTAAGGGAAGATGTATACTATAATAAATGTGGCAAGTCTCATGTATGGCATATAATCCGATAAAAGATGTCTCATTTTAAAATTTAAGCAGCCAAAAAAATGTGCATATGAACCTAGGAAATAACAAAGTTATGCTTGATTGACCTGGAAATAGTCCATAGATGATGAGATGTACATGTAATCCCAAACTAAACATGATAAACACATTTATTCACAGGTTGGTCCTGCCATAATGTTGGTAGCCTGAGTTCCTAAGTTATTTTATTGCCTCTTAACTTGGAGGTTGAGGAAGGTAAGATCACATATTCAAATGAACTACTTATATTTAAGTAAAATCTGGTTCTAGAATCAAACAGGCCCAAAAATATTAAACAATACCAATGAAACAAATCTTCAAGGCAAATAAGCTTTTAAAACCAATCAAGTTAAGAACAATGATGATTGCAGGATAAGACATCTCCAATAAGTGTGAAGCATAAATGATTTCAAAAAAGACTCACAATAAAGAAGGAAGTGTTGACTCCATCAGCTTCAAGCTCCTCCAATACACCCTTGCCTTGAGAATCATTGGCAACCTAATAACCATATAAATTATAATGCAACAACGTTTTATCTCACAGTCAATTGTCGAGTAACTCGAGTTTTACAGTGAGTGAAGTAAATAGAGAACGAAGGAAAGAAAGAAAGTGCAAAGATATGTAAGACCTTAGAAATTAACCGTGGGTTTAATCCCAAACGAGCAGCACAAGTTAAGGCATTTCCGGCATTCCCACCTCCTTGAACCTGAGAAAACAAATGCCAAATTTATCAACTAATAATAGTCAATGCCTACAAAGAAACTGAAGATTGAAAAAAATAAAGAACCTTTAAGCTAGTGCTCCTGATTTTGTCGTCTGGGTTAGGGAAAGAAGCTACAGTGGCCAAGAAATCAACCGATACTTGCCCGCATCCTAGCTGTTGATTATGTGGAACAAAGCTAAAACATAGTCCAAATTGTATGCTAATGGTTAAAACAAAATAAATAGATGCAAAGTGAAAAAGAGGAAACGTACAACGGTGCGGTGTTGGGGAAGAGGTGGAAGCGATTCGGATGACATTTGGGGCCTGAAAATTTTCGTTTACCAAGTGCGATTGTTTGTTTATTAAGCATGGAGTGATCGAAGAAAGAAAAAAGCATGGAGTGATCGAAGAAAGAAAAAAGCATGGAGTGAAAGAAAAAGAAGGAGAAAAGAGACGAGGAAACCTGGTAAAGCGAGACGAAGGCACAGAAGAGGCAGATATGGCATGGGGAAATGGTGAGACTGAGGAAAGCATGATGGAATCTTTTTTGTTATTAATGGCGTGAACTACAATGTGCAGTTGCGGATTTTAGGTTGAGTGGCGCGTGTTAAGCTATCTGTCAGCTAAAGACAGCTGAAAAATGGATAGAGTCTGATCTGGTGACTCCTACCTGGTCTGAGCTAACTAAATCCTGGGTCAATGGCTAGAGGATAGTTTCAATTTTTTTTTTTTACAATTATATGGGCAAAAATTATTAGATAATGTTATGAGAAAAAAATTGATTTATTTATCGTATTAGGAAATTTATTTATTAGTTTTAAAAGTATGTAATCTGCAAGAAGAATATTGTTTATTTTTTAACGTCTGCAGACTGTTAAAATGAACTGAAATATAAATAAATTGATTTTTTAAACTTAAAAGAGTTTTGCTATACTGAGATTTAAATAATTTTAGTTTTACAATATTGAAATTTAAATAATCTATACAACTAAAATAATAAATTATTTAAAATAAAACAATCCATATTTTAAAATAAATCAATTCATACTAATAAATTATTTAAAATAAATCAATCTATACAACTACAATAATAAATCAATCTATATTTTAAAATAAATCAATCCATACAAATAAATTATTTAAAATAAATCAATCTATACTAATAAATTATTTAAAATAAATCAATCTATATTTTAAAATAAATCAATTCATACTAATAAATTATTTAAAATAAATCAATCCATATTTTAAAATAAATCAATCCATACAAATAAATTATTTAAAATAAATCAATCTATACTAATAAATTATTTAAAATAAATCAATCCATATTTTAAAATAAATCAATCCATATTAATAAATTATTTAAAATAAATCAATCCATATTTTAAAATAAATCAATTCATACTAATAAATTATTTAAAATAAATCAATCAATACAACTACAATAATAAATCAATCAATATTTTAAAATAAATCAATCCATACAAATAAATTATTTAAAATAAATCAATCTATACTAATAAATTATTTAAAATAAATCAATCCATATTTTAAAATAAATCAATCCATATTAATAAATTATTTAAATAAATCAATCATATTTTAAAGTAAATCAATCTATACTAATAATTATTTAAAATAAATCAATCTATACAACTACAATAATAATCAATCTATATTTTAAAATAAATCAATTCATACTAATAAATTATTTAAAATAAATTATTTTAAAATAAATCAATCCATATTTTATAATAAATTATTTTAAAATAAATTATTTTATAATAAATTATTTTAAAATAAATTATTTTAAAATAAATAACCTTATTAAATTATTTTAAATTATTTTAATAAATAACTTTATTTTATAATTATTCTTGAAGAGGTTTGAAGACATTTGAAGACATAAAACCAAGTCTGCACCAAGAAGAGCTCGCGCATACGTTTGAAGAGCTTCTGTCTTCTAAAAAACAAACAGTCTGCGAAGCCTAATGTCTGCGCGTGGTCTGCGCGACACAGACATAAGTGGTTTGAAGAGCTTACACAATGAAAACAAACACCACCTAAGTGATCTATATATCTTAAAATGGTAAAATAATAAACTTCTTTTAATCGATACTATAACAAACACAACTATTTTAGTAAATTAATTCTCTACCCCTTAGAACTACTTTCTTTTATCACAGTTGGTCAATAATAATTTGAAACACCTTTCCCTAAGCTTTTCACCTGTCACGTTTACAAAATATATAAATTATATACATTATGAGTAAAGGTGGTAAATGAGTCATTCGAATCGAGTTTGAATTGGGTCATTTTAGTTTGAGACTTGATTCAAGTTGGATCGAGTCTTTTCGGGTTCGATTTTAATTCAGATCAATAATAAGTTGAGTCGGGTCAAAATCAGATCAGTTGGTTTTCGGGTCGACTCAAATACCAGATCGATTGATTTCAGGTTGAGTTAATATCAGATCGATCGATTTTTTTATTAGATCAATATTGGATTAAACAATTTCGTTCAAGTCAATCTTTAGATTTATGCGTCAATTTAGATTGAATTAAGTATGAATCCAATCAAATATATTGTTATATTCTTATAAGAAAAAAAGTATATTTTTATTTATCAATCTTATAATTTAGGTTCAAATTCAACTTTCAAACATTCAATGTTTCAAATTACACTATCATTTATGGAGGACAATTTGACCCGAACTTATAAGTCATATTAAATTTTGTGACTTGAATTCCATATTGGTTTAACCTGAAAGTTTGTGGTGCAACCTATATCTGGTGAAAAATTAAATTTCAAATTATACATTTTATTCTTAATTAAAATTTTTAATTAGATGTTTAATATCTAATTATAAATATAATTATATTTGAATGAATATTGATATAAATCATTTAAAAGTTATTGGATCTGATACAAAGAGAATTTTTAAATTGGGTAATATTACATTGAACCATTCAATTATTACAGAAGGTAATAGACTTATGGTTAACTAGTAGTATAATACAAAATGAGAAAAAATATGCACCATTTTACTATTTATTAAAATATTAAAAATATATAATAATAACAATAAAATATTCATTTACTTAAACTCAATTATCGAGTTAAAATCAAGTTGAAGTTCAGTTCGAATCAAACATAGTTAAATTAAATTTGAGTTGTTTCGGTTTGGGTTACTTTCAGTTCAACAAAATTTGGGTTAGATTCGATTCATTTCGGGTCTCAAATCAATTTCAAGTCATCATATTTAGATCTATATCAGGGTCTCAGATCGAATAAATCAATTCGGGTAATCAGATACAAATCAAATTTACAAGGTCTAATTATAAGTTAATATGTATAAAAAATAGTTTACTAGTATAATAGTTAAAGAATATTTTAAATGTTAAAAATAAATTTTAATAAGAGTTACGTTAGTATAATAGTTAAAGAACATTTTAAATATTATTTTTAATTTTTAATTAATTTTTTATAGTTAAAAAATTAATAATTTTAATAATAATTTTAAATATATATTATTTAAATATTAATTTATAAACATTTAAATATATTTTTTAAAACTGATTGAAAATAATTTTTTACATGCAAGTTGTACTTATATATACTGGTGCCTTCAACAAGTATTATATATATTTTTCAAAATAACATTCGTATAACTCTTTTTTTACATTAATAACCTTTTTTTTTCTTTTGATAAACTATATGTTTAGTATTTAAACTATCAATTTTAGTCAATTTTATTACTTAAGCTTTCAATTTTTTTAAAATTATACTTAAAGTTTAGTTTTTGTTTTATTTTAGTACATCACCGTAAAAAACTTAACAAAATTATTTTTTATGAGTAAATTATATCATTCATCACTCAACTATCTTCTCAGTCCTATTATTTTACCAAAGTTTAAAAAAAATTCATTTTAACTACTTAACTTTCAAATTGCTCATATTTTAATCACTCTAATTTATTTTGTTAAATTTTTTGTGACATGATAAGTTTTTATTATTTTATTAATATATAATTAAAAATTAAAAATAAATATGAAAGTTAAAGTCATTAAATTATGAATAATTTGAAAGTTAAGTAATTAAATTAAAAAAATTAAACTTTATTGATCAAAATAGGAATAAGAGGATAATAAAGTGATGAATGATGCAAATTACCCATAAAATAGGTGTCACATGCAAATCACCCGATAAGTTTTTAATAGCGAGATAATAAAACGAAATAAAAACTAAACGTGAGGTATGATTTTAAAATTTAAAAAGTTTAAGTATTAAAATGGACAAAAACTTATAGTTTAAATATTAAACGCGTAATATATCCTTTCTTTCCTTTCATTTAATTTTCTATTTGAAAATTTGAACGACATAAGCAAAAGAGTGGCTAAATCATTTTTTTCTTAAAAAAAAAAGGTAATAAAGATAATTTATTTTCTTCATGGATAAAATAAAAACATCAAGGATTGGCCGGTCAAAGGAGAGATTTAAAGCTTATTTAAAAACTCAAAAGACGATTTGAATGGGACGTGCATTGACTCAATGTTTCGCTTTCCTTCAAAATTATCCTTTTACCACGCTTTGTAATGATAAACTTCCTTCAGATCCTTATATTATACCATGAAATGCATTTTAATTTGTATACTTTAAAAAAATGTCATTAGAAATAATATAATTTTTTTGTTACATAGTTTGTTCCCCCCCCCCTCTAGATTACAAGCTTAACAAAATTTAAAAACAAAAACTAATATTTATTAGTAATTAACATAAATGAATGCGAAAGAATGAGTGGAAATCAGTGAAAGACAGATTACTGAGAGCATGAAATATCTCAAGTATATGAGATTTTAAAATTTTTAAAGACTACTTATTCATTCCATCCCTGGACATAAAAGCTTACTTGGGCCAACACTTGATGTTAAGCTGTGAGAGCTTAGATTGTGGAGGATTTCTTTCAACGACAATTCTCAGGTTATTTTCAGCCATGGGAGATTTTACTTTTTACTGTGTTATGGGTTTGCTGTTAAAGAAACAGAAGGAAAAGGAATGAAATTACAAAGGTTATGAAGATTTGAGGTTTGGTATGACCATGGCCATGGGGTATAATATAGGTGAAACAGGCAAAGGGCAGTGCAGGGGATGGTAATGGTATGCCTGCCTGCCTCATAATTAACATTTTGACTTTATTTGATACTGTTTTAGGTATTGTCATTTTCATAAGGAAATAGTAAGTTAAACCGACCATCTTTGCTTCCCTTTGCACCTTATCTCACTCTGCTACCAAATTCTATTTTTGTAGGAAAAAGAAAAAATCGGAAGAAAAGGGTTACATTTCTCACCGCCAAAATTAAAAGGGTAATTAATGCAATTTTCCAACTTTTAATGAAAGATCGAAAAAAAACAATGATATTGACTTGTTAGAAGTTGATTGGCTGAGCTAATGAAAAATATTGATTTAAATGGAAAAAAGAAGGAAAAACAGTGGCAGGAGATTATTACCCTGGTCAAAGGGTTGATTGTGGTAAATGCCAATATGACACGTGGCATCAGACAATTTGATGGCAAAAATATCACTGTTTGACCAAATGGTATCTGGTCTTGAAGATACCTACACATCTGTGTCAGTAATTTCCACTACACTGCATGCTCCTCAGTTCCTGAACTTCTTAAGATGTTTTATTTTTGCATAATCATGATCAAAGTATAAAATTAGCATAATGAGGATGTATATGCTTTGACATGAATCATTACATGTTTGTTTGGTAAAGTATAATTAATGTTTAATGATTGTTTAAAAATTTATTGATATTTTATTTTTTTAATAGTATCTATAATTCGATTTTCGTTTAGATTATATGGAAGGTGTTACAATATACATAATTAATAATTTCATCTAATGAAAGAAACATAAGAGTTTGTTTTTTTGGTATTCTGCCAAATAAGATCGTCCGATCTTCATAGAGCATATCACTAAATATTTGAAGAGAAAAACATAATAAAAATATATTTTTCATGAGAAGAGAAATAAAAAAATTGTGAATAAGTGACTATCCGATAATAAACGAGGGAAATTCACATTTACACTAGACAAGATGTATTAAATTCATAACTCATTAATACATATATAGTAACTAAATTGGTTTTTATTGTTCAATCGTTGGATAACTATAATTATTCTTTGATCAATGATCATTATAAATCAAACTCAATAGAATTTGATTTTTTTTTCTGTTAAGGTGAGAACTGATACTTGTGAAAAAAATTACTTAAATTTTATACACTTTTATTTATTTTATTATTTATATTTAAACAAATAAACTATTGAATATATCATTAAGTGATAAATCCATCCCTCTATCAAATTCCTCGACAGGATAAGAGTCCACCGAGAAACAAACATCAGGGACTCCAATACAACTCGATTTGCATCATCTTATATCTGAAAACACATAATTACAAGATAGTTTTGTCCGCTCCCTCTTTCAACCTCGTAAATCAATCTATTTCTCTCTGATTTGAGATTTCTATCTTCTACAGTCTCTTCTTCATTAATGCCGACTCAAGGGCAAGTCATTACTTGCAAAGGTACTCTATTTGTTTATTTTTCATTGACGATGCGTTTGTTAGCCGTTATGAAACCCTATTAATTCTAATGCGGTTGTGATTTTGAAGCGGCGGTGGCTTATGAACCGAACAAGCCACTGGTCATTGAGGATATCCAGGTGGCTCCGCCGCAGGCCGGTGAGGTTCGGATCAAGATTCTCTTCACTGCTCTCTGCCACACCGATGCCTACAGTTGGAGCGGAAAGGTTTTTTCCCCCTTTATGTTATATATATATATTCCATTTCCATTTTCTATGTCTCAGTTGCTTTATTAGTATAATTTAAAATAAATCCGATTGCATCTTGCTTGTTCCCTTCTTGGTTTGAAAAATGTGTAGGCTCCAATTGCTAGCATTGAGGAAAATGTGAAAATTCCATGCTAAATGGGAGAATTTTGCTGATTTTGTAATATTGCTTTAAAACAGGAAAGAATTGTATAGTGTAGTTGATTTCAATACTTTTTTGGTAACTTGAAATTGGAGTGAGATATTATTGATTATAATTTGATTTCCATGTATCCTCTTGCAGCGACTGTGATAGCTCCTAGTCTAATCTGGTTAAAGTTTTTCTTTTTCTTTTGATATTTTCTAATTAGCTGTTTAATTATGATGTCTAATATGCATGATTTACTTTTTTCAGGATCCCGAGGGTCTATTCCCATGCATTCTTGGACATGAGGCTGCTGGGTACGTTATTTGCTATTAGTTCTTGCTGTTTCTGAGCCTCTTGCTTGCTGATGAGCTTAGAATTGTTTTGAAATTTTGAGCTCCGGATTTTAGAAAATGTTGGTGAAGGTGTAACTGAAGTTCAACCAGGTGATCATGTCATCCCTTGTTACCAGGCAGAGTGTAGAGAATGCAAATTCTGCAAATCAGGGAAGACCAACCTATGTGGTAAAGTTAGGACTGCCACTGGAGCTGGAGTCATGATGAATGATCGCAAGAGCCGCTTCTCAGTAAATGGCAAACCAATCTACCACTTCATGGGCACCTCTACGTTTAGCCAGTACACTGTTGTGCATGATGTTAGTGTTGCAAAGATTGATCCACAAGCTCCTTTGGACAAAGTATGCCTTCTTGGTTGTGGTGTTCCAACTGGTAAACGCTTTCTCACTTGCTCTTTTTTTCATGAATTTGTAGTTACATACATATTTGGTTTGACGGTGCATATGTATTTGGTTTTCTAATTGTGTATATTGCAGCTTTTGTATAAAACTCCCATATTTATATATATTTTGTGTTGGACAGGGCTTGGAGCAGTTTGGAACACTGCCAAAGTTGAACCAGGGTCTATTGTTGCTATTTTTGGCCTTGGGACTGTCGGTCTTGCGGTAAGTGTCCAATATGCACCTTACTTGCCTTGAAATTTGTTAGTACTGTTTTTATGGAATTCTGTGCATGTTTGGGCTGTGTTTTCAAAATATTTGTTATTTTCATCATTGTTCTCTTTGTGGTACTAGTCTGTTAGATATTAAATAGTTTATCTTTGAATGTGCAGGTTGCAGAGGGTGCAAAATCAGCTGGTGCTTCAAGAATAATTGGTGTAGAAATTGATAGCAAGAAGTACGATATAGGTAAGTATTTTACAAATAATAATATTACAAAGAAGACTGTTTAGTCAGTCTTAATATGGAATATTCAGTAAATATAAAGTATAATGTAAGTAATGGAATAAGTTGCTAGAAAATGAGTTGTTACTGCTTTGCTTGCCCCTTTGTAATAAATCTAAATCATGCATAACATGCAGTCTTCTCCTTCTAGATGCTGATTTCCTTCTGCTTGGTGAATGCATCTTGCAGCAAAGAATTTTGGAGTTACAGAGTTTGTGAATCCAAAGGACTATGATGAACCAATTCAGCAGGTCCTTGTTGATCTCACAGATGGTGGCGTTGATTATAGTTTCGAGTGTATCGGAAATGTCTCTGTTATGAGAGCTGCTTTGGAATGCTATGCTGTCATAAGATATGAGGTGCCTGAATTTGACGAGCACTAATGACTGTAAACGGAATACCACTTATAATGTACCTTAAAATTTTCAGGGCTGGGGAACATCGGTTATCATAGGTGTTGCCGCATCTGGTCAGGAGATATCTACTCGACCTTTCCAATTGGTGACTGACCGTGTTTGGAAGGGGGCTGCTTTTGGTGGATTCAAGAGTCGTTCACAAGTGCCCTGGCTTGTTGACAAGTACATGAAGAAGGTAAATGCAGTTTGTATGCAATTCTATCTTTTCCCTATAGAGTGAGCAAGATTGTATTATACTCTCCTTTCCACTGCAGGAAATCAAAATCGACGAGTACATCACCCACAATTTGACTCTTGGAGATATTAACAAGGCGTTTGATATGATGCACGAAGGGGGTTGCCTCCGATGCGTGCTTAAGTTATATGTGTGAACTTAAGGGGTGATCTGTGAAGAACTACGTGCCTTATCTTCTGGAACCGGCTGCGTACATTTTTATTGCCTTATGAGTAAACTAGAACGTGTTTCTATGAAGCCTAGTGTTTTAACCTTGCGAAAAATGCTTGCTTTTCCGTATTAGAAGAGAACCTACGATGCAGATGTATGCATGAATAAAATAATGGAGCTCCAAATCATCTGAATTATGGAGTTGATGAGTATCAGACATTGATGTCCTGAATCTTTGGTGGTTTACTCGTGCACCTGTTTTCTTTCCATGTCAGTGTTGTTTTTTTTTTAAGAGAAGAGTTAAATAGCTTCCAGTTCAAAATTGTAGAATACACGTGCCCTCCTATATAGGGATGGACCGAGGTGGGGAGTGAGTGGGGGCAGTTGCCCTCCTAAACATTTTAAACTCCTATATATTTTAGGTTTTTACTTTGTATTTTCGATTGAAAATATATTTTCGTCATTTTAAAATTTTATGAGATCGTCATCCCTTAGAATTTTATAAATTTATCTCCTAATATAAAATCTTATTTATATATTCGCTTCTATCTTAACCAAGACGATGCATCATGATTCGTTTAAATGTGCCGAAATAATATAACACGAATGTGTAAATATTGCATTACAAAATGTGCCCGAAATAATATAAAATGTATAATATATTATAAGTGAATATTGCATTACAAGAGATCACACTAAGATCATTTTTTTCTTTAATAGATGAAAGGTGAATGTTGTTTAAAGTTTGATTTCGAGATTTAGTGTCGTGGCGACTTGATAATAACACGAGCTTTTTATCACTACACCGATCACAAAATCTTATTATAAAATTATTTCATACGAAGAGATCGATTCGTTTAAAATTTGCCCATCCAGAATCGAAGATCCATCAAATCTTTTATCGAGACTAGTGATTGGAGGCACTACATCAAAACAGGTATATAGCGGCGTTTGTCGCGACATTTTTAAAGAAACGTCACTAAATTTATTCATATCATGACGTTTATATCCAAAACGCCACAAGATGGTAACATTAACGGCGTTTTTCCATAAACGCCGCTAAAACTCGTACTTTAGCGGCGTTTATTTCACAAACGCCGCTATATATAAGTACTTTAGTGACATTTCTAAACAAACGCCGCAAAAGAATAGTTCTTTAGTAGCATTTTAAATAAACGCCACAGTAGGATACATATATTGTGTCGTTTTAAGACAAACACCATTAAAACCTAGTACTATAGTGGCGTTTCTAGACAAATGCCGCAACAGAAGCGTTCTTTAGTGGCGTTTTTAAAAACAAACGCTGCAATAGTTTGAAAAGTTTGTGAAATTTTTTTAAAAAACACCGCAATATGTTGAACTGTTAGTGGCGTTTTGTTTGAAAATGCCGATAGTTTGTTCTATAGTGGCGTTTGGTTAAAAAAATGCCGCAAAGTTTTATAAAACGCCAGCAAAGCCAACATAGCGCAACCAGGTATGTCTTTCTTCTTCGCCGCACCCTACTTTTTTTCTGTAACAATCGGCCAAACGAAAGTTGGGCATTTTCTTTTGGGCGTTTCGCCGTTTTCCATAAGCGAGAACTTTTTTTCGGTTTTCCATAAGCAAAGGAAACTTTGGTTGCCTGCTGCCAAATGATGGTTATTGCATCTGTAGCACATGATGGTTACTAACTACTACGTGAAGGAAGGAGATGCACATCTGGAATTTCTGTTTAAGGTGATGGAGAAAAAGAATGTTAATAAACTATTGTTTTCTTCTCTAAATTAAAAATAATTCTAACATGACTCTTTTGGTCTGTGCCAAACTGATATTAACATTGGATATAAGAATGACTCCTTCAAAATGCCAATCATGATTTTGTTGCTCAAGAACCAAATAGGTATAAGTTTGATAAAAGTAAGTCTAAGTCTCCTAAGCTTCTCTTGCTGTCAACAAAAAATTGTTGTTTATGGTCTTCCATAGTTATTTTCAATATTTCAAGATTAAAGCATACTTGAATTTTAAAATTAATTTTTTTTTTTATGATCTCAGAAGTATGAAAATTTGTAGTACCCATTATCGTGATGTCTGCAATTTGATGTGTTTGTTGGATGGTCCTTTTTTTTTTACATTTTTATACTTGTCATTACACCTTCCTTTCAAAATGAGGAAAAAGGTGGGATAATTTTCTTTCTGGGGATGCAGGATAAGGTTGAGTTTCGAAGCAGGGCAAATGGGGTGAGTTTTAAATGTGCACAAGAGGTATGCTTCTATTGTGGTTGGATTAAAGAAGGATTCATGAAGTTGTCTGCCCTGTAATGGAACTGCAGACATGTGAAAAGTTTAACTAAGTTCTTGTTTCTGCAGGTAATAATTTTCTTCTCACAAAATTTAGCTGCTGAATATTTTTGGCTTGGATTATCTATGCCTAAAAACGAAGTTGGTGACAGAATCCATAATTTCCATGGCCAAGAGAGCTTATCCTTGGGCCAACATCACTCACAGCTTGTCAATCTATGTGTTGGAAGCCAGAGACAAGTTGGACACCCTGTTTTCAATGAAGAATTTCAGTGTAAATCAATTAGGTAAGGCGTCTTGTTTGTTTGGTTTCTATTACTGTTATAAAGCTTATATTGATGCAGTTTTAGTGCATTGTTGTGACATGCTCCTAAACCAATCTTGGCATAATTATATTTTCTTTTGGGATTAGCTGAGTTTGACAGAGGGCATAGTGGTCAGACTTTAAGCCTGCAGCATGGCCTGAACTTCACGCAATCTAGTATGAGGTCTGAAATTGCCATAAATCAATTGCAAAATCAATCATCAATTGCAAATATGTATATACAAGTGCATCAGGCTTTTCAGGCAAGGGGGAATGAAACAAACTTTTTGGGAGTGACAGCATCTAACTGCTTATCATTATCAGTTCTTGATTCACATATGCAAAATAGTCCTGTTCTTCATGAGAATAATTCATTCATGTTGGAATCTTCTGAATCTCCCATTTTACTGTATATAAATTATTTCAATGATAAGTAATCTTGCAGTGAAACTTACACGTCTAAAATTTTTATGCAACCTGGAACTTTTGATCTCGTGGGTACGATTATCTATGATATAACTCTATCGAGGAGGAGTTGAAAAGAGAAAGCACTGCAATTAATCTTGTAAATGTAATTTTTTTTTTAATTTTCTCACACTACTTTCTAGTTAATGATGTTGAAGTACATTACATTTCACTTTAATGTTTGTAAACTTTGATTTATTTATGTCAATTATTACTTAATCCGAGTCGTAATTAAATTTAAAGGTGGATGTTATTGATATTGCTATATTATATTAAATTTGGGTAATAAATAGCATAAAAAAACATTTGCAAATCAGGTTGGTTTAGCGGCATTTTAAGATAAAAATCAGTTTTAATTAGCGACGTTTATATAATAAAACGTCACTAAATACATAGTCAATACCGGCGTTTGTAAATCAAAACACCACTAAAGTTCAAGTCTTTTGCGGCGCTTATATAGGCAACACCACTATATACATAGTCAATAGCGGCGTTTTATATTCAAAAACGCCACTAGATGTCAGAATATTTAGCTGCATTTTGGGAACAAACGCTACTAAAGATCATAACCTTTAGCGGCTATTGTAAAAAACGTCACTAAATAGCATTACCTTTAGCGGCACTTTTTTTGGCATTTGTTTTTGCGCCAGAAGGTTTTTTAGCTGCGCTTAAAAATAATAATATGACTAAAAAAGCAGCTAAAAACCTAATTTGCTGTAGTGGTGTATAACCTATGGATCATCTTCATCTTTGGCTTCGTCCAAGACTGCATTGGCTTTTTCCATGGCAACAATGTCACTGCAAATTAAATGCAGCAATCGAAGTTAAAAACAAAAGAAAATTTTCAAGAGATGATATATAACAAGGTTTTTGCAGAAACAAACGGAAGGAAACGAGTGAGAATATCAGCTTGAACCAAATCTCCACTCTCACGTGCCTTTAAGATTCCGTACATAAGAAGGAGCTTGGCTCGAGTGATGGCCGATTCCTTCACGATCATTTCAGTCTCTTCTTTCAGTTCATCGCATTGCGTCGCGATCTCATTGAACTTGGTCACTAATTTCCTCTGCTCATCTCTTAAGCATCCTTGTTCTTCCTTTACCTTTCCCATCTCAGCTTTCACTCGCCTGTCCTCGACCCTAACTCTCAATTTCTTCTCCGTTTGTGGCTTCGAGCCCACCTGATCAATCTTCTTCGGCGCCATGCTGTTACGAGTATATCAGATTATAACTGCCGTAGAATTCGGAACCAAAGCCGATTGAGAGATGATCAGTGAATATGTCTCTGGACATGGGTTAACTTAAATAGCTCTGATGCTCAAACAACCTCTCTGAAGTTTACTGAGCGACTATGAAGTTCGGGGAAGGGAGATCGAACTTTGCTCGAAAAAGCGATTTGCCAAAATATTCTAATATGTGTTTATATTGTGGTCACGGTCAATAGCGTCTTTAAATCGAGATTTAGTCTTTAGGTTATCGCACCATCTTTAAACTGTAATCGCGCGATTACCAGGGCTCTTACCTCGAAGTGCCATCTTGAAAAAAAGATTTTTTAAACATTAAAAAAATATTTTTTAATCAGTATTAAATCTTAGTATTATCATCTGAATCAAAAGTTATTGAAAGATATTTTAGATGTATAATTCACTAAATATTCACATTTAGTTAATATGTTTTAATTTGAAACTTAATCTAAATATTGTAATTTAATATATTCTTTATAATATCATTAATTAATTTAAATAGTTAATATCAATAATTATTTAAAATAAAACATAACTCGAAGAAAAATTCATATCAGTATTTTTCTTTACCGAAATTAACAATAATAATTATTTAAATTAGTTAATAATATTATAAATAGGGATGGCAAACGGGTACAGTTTCGTGGATTCCGCATCGCATCCGCTCCAAATGGAGCGGGGATGGGTATAATTTTAGCGGGTAGTGGGCGGGTGTGGATTTATAAAGTGGTACCCGTCGTGGGTGGTGGGCGGGTAATGGGTTTGAGACATTACCCACCCCGCATCCGCCCGCCCAGCTAAATATCTATTAAATTTTGGATCATTATGAATTTAGGTGTAATTTTAGAGACTAATTTATAAATTTTAATATTATATATATAACATATAATTTAACTAAATATTAAGGATATTTAGTCTTTAATCTGGTATTTAATTAGGGAAATATTCGTCTCTTTGATTAAACTCATAATCCCACTAACCACGTCACTTTCCATGTTCTTTAGCCCATGCTGCTCATCCAAACACAAGTTAGCCGTACTATAAGCATTAACATCAAAAGCAGCAGTTTCTATGTTCTTTAGCCCATCAAAACCCATATTAGGCGCACTATGAGCATTAACATCGAAAGCAACACAACAATCCAACTCTGCGACTACATGCTCCCTACAATATGTCTCCATAACATTCGTAAAGCCACTCCTCTGACAAATTGAAGCATGCGCTGCTACCCCATCACGAACTGTCTGCAAACCAACTCCAACATCTCATTAGTTTGTTGTCAGGCGGGTCTAGATGGGTATGTCGCTAGTGGGTAGTGGGTGTGGGGATGGATTTGAAAATGTACCCGCGTGAGTGGGTGTGGATTTGAAAATTTGTACCCATCATGGGTGGTGGATTGAAAAATAGTAGGTGGGTATGGAGATGGGAGAAGGGTATCCGCACCTGACCCGCCCGTTTGTCATCTCTAATTATAAAGTGAATAATTAAATTAAAATATAAAAATAAATAAACAATAACTTTAAATTTTATAAAGAGACTAAAATCATCATTTTTTTAAAATGAGAAAAATTGACGGCAATTAGAATGTGCGATTTCTTAGGATTTATCCAAACTTCTAACTTTCATGTTCGTTTCATATCTCTCACCACTTCAATGGGAGTTCAAAGCACGCGCCTTCTAGTTTGAGACCCTCTCATTTCATGGTCATTAACAGTGAAAATAATAAATAAATAGTTAATATATTTTCAAGTAGAAGATGGTACGTGAGAAGAACGCTCCTAATAGGGAAAGTGAGATCGTACCGCATAGCAGCATCACTCATCAATCATCATCGGCGCCATAAATGCAGAGCTCTCAACTCTGAAGTGTGAAAATCTGAGAGCAAGACGAGAACTGTGAAGTCCAGTGAGGCAATGATCAATGCATTTAAAAAAAAGTAGGAGGAAAATGTGGTTTTTTTTTGGCGTTGTTGGTTTAGACAGCGTTTTTGGCACCACTGCATGCGCCACATGCAGGTTGAATTTCCTCAGGAAAAAAAAAACACTATACTTTCTCGTTCATGCAAGTTAATGTTTCTCCTTTATTTGATGCATTAAGATTAAACAAACTTTTAAAAAAAACCCATGCCAATGCCTTGAATTGAGTCTCTTTACGAGTCATTCATTTTCCTTCAATGACTTGAATTGTTTTTCTCTTAAAAAAGGGTTTCTGTATTTTTGTTTTAGTTTACCATTTTTACGTTCCCTTCATGAAACAGCCATAGGAGATAGGAATTGGATGACAAGAAACTCTAAAGCTTGAACCAACCAACCAAAAGGCAAATTTTTTTCACAGCAAAAAGAACTTAGTATTTGATGTTTACTTCCCTATATATAACGCCATCTTCATTATTTAGTTATATTTTTTTTTTAATTTCCAAGAAACGAGAAGACTAGAGTTCGCTTAATCTCCTTTTCTTATGTGCAACCTCTCCTTCTCTTTGTATTTATAACTCCTATTTTTGGCATTGTTTTCTTTCTCTCTCTTGCTTGAAGGAACCAAAACTCTGCTAAACAGATCCAAACGGAAAAAGAAGGTAAATTTTCAGGTGAGAGAGAATCTCTCTCGTTGCTCGTCCTATTAAATTTTCTGTTTTTTGCTTATTTATTATTTTTTCCATAATTCGGATTTCATCCCATGTTTTCCTTTACAATAAGGTTCTGTGTTGATTTTTACATAGTGAAATTTGAAGAATATAGAGTTTTTGTGAATTTATAAGTTTTTGGTTTGGCATTTTCATTTTTGGTTTTTACAGTTTTGCAATAATTTTTTTTCTGCAAACAGGGTGTTGTTGTGTCTGAATCATACAGCCCAGGAGTGGGCATTGAAATTTGTAAACTTTATGTAAAGGAGGCCACTTTTGTACTGGATTTTAGAAGAATATATATTGGAAGGTTACAGAATTTAAGGATCAAGAGGAACTGAAAAGGTATCCATTTCATATATTGGTATAATTTCAGAAGAATAAGGCATGAACTTGATTTTATATTGGACATGGATAACAATTTAACGGAGGAGGGATTTGTATTTATTTTGTGAAATGACTCAATGAGCAAATGCAAATAATTAAGTGTTCAGACATGGAAGGCAAGGAAGAAGCTGAAGGGAATGAAGACAATTCACCATCACCCTCTTGGAAATTGAACAATCTTTCTGAGGAGGAAAAGGAGGATGTCAAAGACAAAGTGGATGGAGAGGCACAAAAATCCGAGCAGTCAGGGAGCTCGGGTTGTTCAAGGCTTCCGCCGTTGGGGCATAGGCGCAGTCAGAGTGAAGTTGTAGCTACTGGACACCGGCGTGACAATTGTTTCCTGAGATTGAAAACTTATGCGCAAAAAGCTTTGCGAGTGGGTGGCAATTCAAAGGACGGAAAGTACCACTCAAGCTTCAATCCCGAGGTTATAGCAAACCAGAAACGCCAGTGGTATCAACTCCACTCCAAAACTGTGGTATCTGGACCCACCTCTTCATCTTCTTTATTTTCTATTCTGTTCATTTTCCCAGGTTTTGTGTAACCAGTTAGTTAGTGTATGCATTGATTGCAGCTTTAAATTTGTCTGATTAAATATAACTTGTTCTTGAAGAATAAGTATAACCTGCACCAGTACCTACATTACACAGTGGGCAAGTCTCACGTTAATTCCATTTTTTTCGGATTCTCATGCATTGACTTTCTATAACCATTTGGTTTATATGTCAAACATTGATGTTATATAGAAAGTCATAAGACATTGCTCATCTTATTGTTAAATGGTGTTGTCCCTTAAGGTTTTATTTGGCCTTACATTCAGGTAAAGACTATTGGTAATTGGTTTAAGTTTGATAGCCATAAACTGGATGGACATTTTTCTCTTTCTCATGCTTGAAATACTACTCTGTAATAAATAATAATCTACTATACCTTAACGTAGGAAGTGAAGTGCATACCTTAAATTAGTGATTCTGAGTTTCTGACTGTTATCAATTGAAACATTTTAGATGTTGAGACAAAATAGTTAGTTGAAGTCTGGAAGACTGCAAGTTATTCTGATGGGATACTGATATATATATCTCTATTTGTTTTACAGTCTAATTTGAGGATGTTGTTGCAGGAAAAGCTTAAATATGAGCTGCCCACTTCAATCTTTGAGCACTTCATTATTGCTGGAATTCATCCAGATACTGATCTTGGGTCTGTGGAGGAAACCTTTGTTAAGAGGAAGAAGTGGGAAGCAGATATGAAAAGATCTGGAATGATAGATCTTAAAATGCTACAGACTCATGGACCTCCAGTTCCAATATTTGAACCCCAGGTTTACCAAACAATTAAATACGAGGAAACTCTTTTATATTTTTTACAGTATGTTAAATTTCTCCTTAATTAAGTTTGCAGTACCTTATGGAGATTAGTGTCTCCTTGCAAATAAGGGCAATGCCATTGCAGAAGCAAGAAATTAGTTTGCATTGTGTATTTTCTTTCAAGCTTTTCCCTTGAACCATTTTAGGGACTATTTTACTTTGATTGAATTCATTTTGTGTTTAATTTCTTTTCATATGCACTAAAATCATTATTTGTCTTCCCTTTCCTTTCCCCCCTATTATTAGATACTTTTTAGATACCCTCCTGGGAAGAGGTTAGCTATGCGTTTGAAGGACTTAGCCACCTTTTGTTTTCCTGCAGGTGTTAAGGTTTGTTCTCACTACTTTTTTTGGCGATACTGTCTACTATAATATCAATTCTTCAACTTGGTGTGAACTTTATTAGTTTAATTTCTCAGTATTTCATTTTGTTTGTCCACACACTGCATTTAAAAGTCACTTTACCACTCTGATATTTAACCTATTTTAGGTGGGAAATGGATTTGGTTCGTTGATGTTTGGGGTTTCTATGACACTGTAATTTTTAGTTTATGAAAAAATAACTAAAGTAACTTGGTCAACATGTGAGCATATTTTGTGTGATCTACTTGAAGTCTCTCATCTGTTAGCCACTTAGCTTTATATATGAGAATAGTTTCATGGGCCCTTTTTAGCACAGTAGAAATCATTTATTGTGATTGCATTTGACCTTATAAATATACTACAAGAAGCACCTTTCCTTTTGTCAGGTGCATATATATATGTGTGTGTGTATAATCTTTTGTCAAAATGTTTTTCTGCTATTTAAAGTTGTAAAAATAAGTTATAGTCTTCCAGCCCAAATTAAGGATTTTGATTATTTCTTGTGTCTTCTGTCATTGCATTACATTTATTGTCCTTTTCCAGGTATTAAAATAAATGGACCTAATCATAACAATTATTTTTCAATGAATTTAGGCACGAGTACTGGAAAGAACTCCATCATTTAGTGAGCTAAATGAGCTTCTTTATGGACAGGTATATCAAATAAATGTCTCTCCCCTGTGTTAAACAGATTCTTATAATGCATCTCTAAATTATAAATTTACTTGCTTTATCTTTTGTTTACCTGTGTCCAAAGATTGATGCTCCAACTAGATAGGAAATGAGGTAGAGTTTTGGGTTAACCAACTCATTATCAATTAACTACGATTCAATTTAAAGGAATCTTAACTATGATCTTTATATATATATATATATATATAAATGGCAGTTATTCCAACTACTTGTCCCTATGTGAAGTCAAAAGTATATCTGGTTTTGAGTCATGAATTTTTTTCTCATGTTGTACTGTTGACTTGAAGAAAAAAGTAACTTTTTACTGTTCTATATTCTCCACAGGTGCATTTGGGGAGAGATGATTTCGCGTTTATTTTCTCTCTAAAGGTATGCTTCTTTTTTTCTTTTTTTCTTTTTCTCTTAAATATATGTTGTTGTAACCTTGAAATGCTTCCATTGATTTCATTGTGTCGAACTGGATCCCTTCATGGTACATTGACTGACTTGACAAGGGATAGCATAGTGAATGGTGTTCATTTCTATTATGTGGTCGAGGGCAAGAAAGAGGGCATTTAGGAGCAGTAACTTGCACCATGTTAATATCACATTGAAGTTACTGTTGATGGGGTCGATCCCCTTTAATTGTATGGCTATGATGCAGAGCAGAGTTGAAACTGTGAGCTCGGTCCCCTTTAATTGTACAAGTAACTTTTCTGGTAACATGAGGAGTAATATCAATAAGCAAGGATGGACCTCAGTTGGGGGAGTCGCCTCCCTAAAAATTTAAAAATACCATATATTTTAAAAAATTTCTATATATTTTCTATTGAAAATATGTTTTCGCCCCCAGAATTGGATAAGTTCATCCCTTTTTAAAATTTTAGAAGTTCACCTCCAAACATAAAATTCTGCCGTCCATCCCTATGACAATAAGTAGGAGACATACTTCTGAAGTCTTGCTTTTGTTTATATTTATCATTTCCAAACAACACATTTAACCTGAATCCTAAAAGGAAAAAAATGTTATTCTGGACACTGAAATCACCGGTCGTCAGTACACTACCACTTCTGTGTGACTCTTTGTTTGAAGTGTTCATAATAATGAGAACAGGTGAATCCCATAATGACATATAAGAATTTTCCGGTTCTGTTTTCACTTCTTTGTTTGAGAAACAGGAACTTATATGGATTTTGAAACATTTTATGCTCTCTTGATTAGGTGGCAGGAAATGAAACGGTTTATGGTGTTTGCTTGCATGTATCAGAACTTGTAAAACGACAGCCTGGTAATTTAGGTGGTCCATCTCGTATTTCTGAAATTTCAGGAGCAAGCAGGCACTTTCTGGTTTCTGCACCTCGCTGTTATTGTTTGCTAACTAGAGTGCCTTTCTTTGAGTTGCACTATGAGATGTTGAACAGGTTAAAGTTAATATGTTTTCCCCCATGACCTTTGAGAATATTTTATTGCCAAAATTTGAGGGATATATGTTAACTACTACTAAAATTTTGCTGATAACCAAATTCTCAATATCTTACTTGCATGCAGTATCATTGCACAGGTGCGCCTAAATCGATTAACCGAAGTTGTTAGCGAAATGAATCCATCTCTCGATGATAATTCACCAACCGTCCTGAAACAATATGACCAAACAAACGATAACACCATCACTGACACTCCCTATAGCAAGTATTTTAATGATTGGATGGCTTCTGCTATGCCTGCTAACAGTAAAGTCATTCTTGGTGACACTTCTGTCAATGATGAGGTTTCATCTGCTTCATTAAAGATAGGTTCACCACTTTCATCTGAAAGTGTAACAGCGAGTGAGGCTTCAGAAAGTGTCCTCTATATTGATGACAATGTATCCGAAGCCTCGGAAAATCGTAGCAATGCTTCAGAAAGAATAAGTGGCAACCACGAAAATGGACAATTTTTTTCTGATATTGGATCAGTTGTCAGCTCGAGGAGTTGTCCTTCTTGTCAATCGGTATTCAGGTGGTGAATTATGATTAACTATGTGATTTGTTTAAGTTTGCATTCTAATATTCCTCAATAAAGAAGCTTGCATTACAAAAGATGAAAGAGAAATCTTTTATTACAACTGGAAGAGATTCTTACATCTTTATTTTTTAGACTTTAGTTTTTTCCCCTTACTTTTCTCACTTTCTTGTGGATCTTTTCCATTTTTTTCCCATCACAATTTCAGTAATATATGGTTATCTTTGGCAGTCCAGCTAGAAGCCTGACACCAGAGGATAATAATGATGAGGATGATAACCTTTTCTGGAATAATGAAAGAGAATATGGAGATGATTTGATATTGGAATGGGCAAAGGTTAGTTTTCTGTTGTTGCTGATTTTTTTTATATCAATTGGACCTATTTTATTCAGACTCGAGTGTTAGTACCCGATATGGGTATGTTCAATCTCCCCTCAAGTTTGTTCATGTCTTTGGAGGGTCCAAAAATATGTCCGACACCGATTCTTCGAGAGAGAAAAAAGAAGAGTCGGAGTAACATAAATTGTGGTTGTTGGGTTACCATTTGATCTCTGTGTATCTGATCTCTTTGATAGGAGAACAAGAATGATCTTCTACAGATAGTTTGTGGTTATCATGCTTTGGCTCTACCTCAACGAGGAAGTGAAATCATTTTTCAGCCTCTTGAGCATTTACAAGCTATTGAGTATGTGAGACCTCCTCTTTCTGCCCTCAAGTTGGATGAAAGCTATTTTTATTCATTTGAAGCAGATGAGGTATTTCTTTGTTAATGCTATTTTCAGTCAATTGCTCCTTTCGTAACATATATATTTACTTAGATGTCACTCAACTTCGTGAAAGATTGATGCAAAACTGGCAGCAGCTGAGGAAGCTCTCGCGCTTTCAGAATGGACAACCGCAACGATTTGCCGAGTTCTCTCTCTTGATGGTGTAATGTTCTTTGATGCATACCTACTCAGTTTGACTCAGCTGTGTTTATAACCATCAGAATCTGAATTGCAAATGGAAATAAGTGTAGGCATACGCATGCTAGAGTCATCTTAAATGAACTTTCGGGCATAACAATCGAATAACAAGGAAACACTTCTGTTGTTGGGATTTATATTCAATACTGACAGATATGTTATCATCCCATGTCTTCATTTAAGCATTTAACATACAAGTAAATCATGCACTGAATAATGCATGTGCATTCCATTTTGCTTGGTTTCCGTGGATTTCATTGATTGAGCAGCAAAACAAAGAAACAAGACTGAACTGTTTTCTTATCCTAAGATTTTGAAAGAACATATATACACACCCCCCCAAAACTTTGATGCTTTATTCTGCAAAAATCGCATCCAAAGTAAAAGAAGCTGGACTAGTATCAACTATGCATGCATGCATTTCAGACAAGATAACAGCTGTGATATCTCAGAAGTTCCTACTTGCATTTCCTGCGTTGTTTTTTGTTGATTTCGTTTGACCTTATGATTGGTTCTTCCAGATTTTGGCAGTGGTCGCAGGAGTATTACTGGAAAAACAGGTTGTAGTAGTTTGCCCAAATCTGGTAAGTTAATCAGTTAAGAAATTGTATTTACATTTCTGTGTCTTCTGCTCTTAGTTGTTTCTCTTGTTGCAGCTGTAAACTCTATCCTGGCGGTGACACTAATTTTCATCAATGCAGGGTGTTCTATCAGCTGTCGTGTTATCGCTTGTTCCTATCATTCGTCCGTTTGAATGGCAGAGTTTATTGCTTCCAGTAATCTCCATAACCTCTATCCTTGTTGCACTTTATTTAAAATTCTAGAGTTGGAATCTTTCTGGATGTAGCTCAAAATTTACAAATATAGCTTTATATATGTATATATGTATGTGTGTGTGTGTGTATATATATATATACATCTGTTATGTAATAGTTCTAGTTTCCTAGCTTTCAGAGACCACTTGGGAGTTATGAGACCCTCTTTGGAAAAAAAAATCTTGGTGAACTTTTGCTTTGATATTTTAATGTATGATATTATAGTTTTGTTATAGTTAGGTCCACAACATCCGCCGTGTCTCATTTTGTGAAAATTCTCTTTTTACATTCAGGTACTGCCAATGAGGATGCTTGATTTTCTTGATGCACCTGTTCCATTCCTTGTGAGTTGGTGCTTTAGTAAAGAATAGTTTTTTTGTTGTTGCCATTTTTAAAGGTCAAAGCTCTTGCTTTATTTTATTTTTGACCTAAAACTCCCGGTATTCACATCGACTCCAACTATATCTAGAGTCGAACCGAATTGGACACCTAAATGAAAGGAAAGTTCTCCCGATGTTATTTTCTTTCCACAAGATTTGAATCCAAAATCTTTCTTAAAGCGCATTGTGCTGTACCTTTATTAGGTACGAATGAACATACAAATATAAATAAATCTGCAGAGAATGTTATAGAGTTTATCATGTGTAGCGGAATCAATGGAAATGCCCTGATTTATCTGCTTTCTCTCATTTTGTAGGTTGGCGTACAAGATAAACCCGCTGATTTGAAAATGAAATCAACTTCTAATCTTGTTCAAGTTAACTTGCCCAAGAAACAGGTGTTTGTATGAAAATAGTTTTTTGCACGTCTGGTTAGAAACTGTTGTAAAGCACAATGCAGTTTATCTGCATGGACTGTCACTTGGTTGCCGTAGATAACTCTGAGTATTATCGGCTGTTCTCCAGGTGAAAACGTGTTATGTGCCCCAACTTCCTCAACGGAAAGCGCTTGTATCAGAACTAGGGCCGATACATTCCAAACTCTCCTTTGAAGGTTCTATTGCTAAGAAGCATCCTACATATAGGTGCAATGAAGCACAGGTGTTTCCAAATGCTTAATTTTCTATATGTCAACTTGATTAGCACTAGGGATTCCGAAACTAATTTCCAACTTTCCGTCCTACATTTTCAGGCCGAAGCCGCGACCCAGTTTTTGGCAGTCATGAGGGAATACCTGGAGTCCCTTTGTGAAAATCTGAGGTCTCATACAATTACTAATGTACAATCAAACGATGACAGGGTTGGCACTTACCTTTGTTCTTCTTCCAGTTTGTTTCCCAAAACATATCACTGCAGAAATGACATTTGTTTTCTCAGCTTCATTTTACGTGTTTGATTAACCAACAGGTTTCCATATTACTTAAAGATAGCTTCATCGACTCTTTTCCAGTCGCTGATCAGCCATTTATTAAGGTAATCTCTCTACTTTTGTTTGTCATTGCCAAGACTTGTAATTGAACAGATTCCATTACCTAATATTTATGTTTTGTTGTTTGCAGCTGTTTGTAGACACACAATTGTTCACCGTTCTATCAGACTCTCGTTTGTCAAGGTATGAGAATGAGCGTTAACTTAAACCCACACCAACAGGTATGATGATGAAATTTCCCAGATGCAAAAACTCCATCAGCTATAAGAAGGAAATCTATAGCCTGAAAAGTGTTGATATCTGAAACTATACAGGCAGTGACCCTATACCATGTCTAATGACATGGCTGCCAAACCATACGATTGAACTCAGGTGCAGAAAAAGGTTGCGATAAAAATGAATTTTGTAACATGTAATAATAATTGGGAAATGCCATCGAAAAAAATGGTTGCAAACAACTTTATCCTCCCTACTATTTTACGGGGTGTGATGCTTAGAAGATCAGAGAGATTTGTTATTACCTGCAAATCCTTGTAAATGTCATTAGTTTAATCGAACAGTTTATACATCAACTTGAATTCTTGGTCAGTATTTAGCTCTGAATGTGACTGGATTTACATCTGTTCTTCTATCAGCTAAACTAACCACTACAACCTTGAAGGACTAACGAGGGTATATGCTCTTCAATGAAGTAGCCTAAACTTTTGCAATGATCCACCATGGAAGTAGGTAAAGGTATCCATCCTGCGAAAAATAAGTAAAAAGTGATGAGCCAAATAATTAAACAGTATTGGTCATGCCCTGTTTGGCATAGGCATATGAGAAAAACAATTATCAATACATCTATGATTAAAGGGGAAAATAAGCTATGGTAAATTCTTTATGTGATTTCAAGAGAACTATCGACTTATGGAAAGCTTAAATTAAGTGTGAACAGAAAAATAATGAATCATACAATCCGCAAAAAATTAGCTAAGCAACCATCCATGAGCAGTTGACCACCCAGCAACATACATAAAAAAAAACGTCCACACAAGAATCATTTGCTTTTGTAATCAATATCTATTATTCACATTGGAAAAATCATAGGTTTGATTGTGCATATTTCTACAAAGCATGTCATACGATATACCTATTGACTTCATTCTACTGTGATAAAAATGCAAAATTAATTTTGATATTGACTCCTACAATTGGTAGGGCAAAGGAATCTATCATTTTTTGAGGATGACGTGCAAATAAAAAATTACAGCCAGTCCAACAACACAAGTGTCAGCCAAAATGACAATAATTGCACCTTCCAGATAGCCAGTTCAGTTCAATGAGTTCTGTAGGTGTCCATGTTAACGTGGGTAACATAGAGATCATACAGAGCAGCTGCCAAAAAAGCACAAAAGTTGCAACCATGCCAGTAAGAAAGTAACCTGTGTGTAACTATCAATCATTGGTAATCATCATTTAGAAAAGGAGAAATACTAAAAAGTAGAGAATGAAATTCTACCATAATCAGATCATTTCTCTTCATCCTCAGAATCTGACTTTGCGAAAACAGATTCTGGCTGAGTTTGAGCATACGCTGGAGCAATGAACTTTGGGTCTTTGGCTGCAACATCAGCATACTTAAGTATAGCTTCTCTAGGATCTTCTTCCATCCATGTTTCCTTGATCATTCCACCTTGCTGCAATGAGAGGCAACATGTAAGTCTCTTCCAACGGCTTTAGTTATACAACACTAAAATTTTAAGGAACACAAGACAAGTTATTTGAGAGGAAAAACACCGTTACCTTAAGAAGGTACTGAGTCAACAAGCTTCCCTTGGTTGTACCAACCCTACCACCATGTCCTGGTCCGTTTATTGGAAGTTCAGGTTTATGTGACTTGATAGGATCCTTCAGAATCTTCTCCCGTTGACGCTTACGGCTTGGTTGGTCTCTAAATAATGGTAGTGCATGAGGATTGTGAATAACAAGTGGTGCCTCAAAATCATCAACAGATTTCTTCCTAGGTGCACGTGCAACACAAACAAGAGCTCCTCTCTCACTAAGTGTTGGATCATATAGTACATGAGTCCCTCCTTGGCTTTTGTCTCCTGATGTTGCAAATATCTTCAACAGAAAATATTATATTAGTCTCATATTATTATTATCAGCTCATACTTTTTGATCATGCAAGCAACAGAATGTGTATGCATAGGATAATGCACAAAGAGAAAAGAGTATGATCTACCTGATTTAATCTTGGGTGCCAAGCACACTGCACAACACTGCAAGATGGAGATATCCCAACTCTTTGAACAAGTTCAAGTTTTGAAAAATCATAAAAGCACAACAAGCCTCCAGTGGTACTTTCCTTCTCAATGGATGTTCCAGTTAGAAAGAGCTGCTCATCAGGACTAAATGCAATATTTGTTTGGGCATAGTTATTTGGAAGATCATCAAACACCTTAAGTGGAGCTTTAATTTGGCGTAAATCCCATACCTGACATATAATTCATAATTTACAACAAATATCGAGATTCTATAAATGATTTATTTGGTTTCTGGGTTTGGGGAAGAGGGGATTTCATCATTAATCTGTGATAACACTTTGCAAATTACCTTGAGCGAACAATCAAAGCTTCTGGACAACAAAGTTTTCCCATCACTAGAAAACTTAAGCCCCGTGATATCATCAGAATGACTTTTTTCGATGTATATATCTGGTCTGCTTCCCCATCCAGGCTTAAGGGTCCATATCTGCAAAATAGTTCAAGCAATCATGTGATTAAGGAGAAAACAGAAGCTGTAACACAACACCAAGATGTTTTGCAATAAAACCACACAAAGCAAGTGCTTAGCATCAGCAATAAGTACCTGTATAGAACCATCACCAATTCCACCAGCAATACATTTTCCTTCACGATCCCATGCACATGTTGTAACTGGAATTCTTCCAGGCCTTGCAAGTTTTGGTTTGATAACCTACATAATAAATAATTGAAGCATTTTCTGTACATAATGCCCTTTCAATAGAGCAATGTAAAAATACATACCTGCTTTTGACTTTTGAAGTCATTCACATCCCATATACGAAGAGATCCATCTTCTGATGATGTCAAAATTGTCTCTTTGGTTTTCGGATGCCACTCTCCCCAAGTCAACCCCGTTATATGTCCCTTAGTATTCTTTAAATCCCGAATATACATATCCCCTTTTATAAACTCACCTAAAGTAAGTCCATCTCGGTCATATATCTAAATTGAAAATCAGAATACCATCGTGAGCAACTAAGCATTCAGTACTATAACATCCAAAAATACTAACAAGTTAAAAAGAAATAACCTTAGCTTGAGCAGACCCAGTGACACATAAAAACCGGTCGGATGTGGGACTCCAACTTAAATTACGAACTTGGTGGCCTTCAAATGGTTCAAGCTGTCTAAATGACTGTAAACGAGAATTCATTCCTTGGAAATCAAACATTCGAACTGTATAGTCATAACTACCCGAGAGAACCCTAGAGCCAGAGTGATCAATTGCAAGAGCTGAAACAATCTGAAAGCATTAAACATGGTTAGGATTTAATTGTTTTAGTAACTACAGATTAAATGGATTTTTTTACCTTTAGAGAAATCAGAACTAGATGAATTACCTTAGTATGTCCTTTGAGATTAATCTCATTGCTCATTGGAATTCGATAACGGTTCTCCTCCCCTTCCTCCCCGTCTGAGTCCGAACTCGGCCCAACCGGCGGACGTGGCGGCCCGATCATGGCATCGTTATCGTCATCCTCACCTAAACCAGGAGGAGGCGGAGGAGGTCCTACCATGACGTCATCATCCTCATCCTCATCAGGGACTGGACCAGGAGGCGGATGAGGCGGGCCAATTTCGGAGCCATTAGGGTTAGGGTTAGGAGATTTGGAATTGCGAAGGGAATCGAGCCAAGCTTTGGAAAAGGAGGAAACAGAAGGGAGTGCTTCATTGGTTTTATTGTGACTATCCTTGGAGGCGGAGGGAGATGAAGCGGCAGCAGCGGTGGCGGCGGTGGAACGGCGAGTGGCGTTGTGAATGGCTTCAAGCGAGGTTTGGGATTTCTGCTGCTTACCAAAAGTTAGAGGGAACTGAGCTCTGATCCCGTCGTATATTTCTGCTTCGTCTTCCATCTTATTTTCTCCCCTCTGATGTTCGCTCGAATTCAGAAACGTAGATTCTTTTGAATTTACAGATGATTATAGCTAATAGTTCTGTGGTACAGCCGGCATGAACACGAAATTTCTCGTTTCTGAGCCCAGGAAAATCAAAGCGTTTTAACGGCTGGCAAATGGAAACAAGCGGGCTCGCGCTTGTTCTTTATTTGGGCTTGCATGGCGGTTCAATATGTACTGGGGCCACTGTTTTAATTCATTTAGGGCTTCTTCATTTTTAGCCCCTTATAATTGAAGTCTTTGAACTTTTAGCCTAGGCAATTGTGCTTTTGAACCCTCGATAGAATTGAAATTTTAGGTCAAATTATTATTTTGGTTCTTTACTATGCTCAAATTTAAGATTTATAATATCATCACAAATAGTTAATGCAACTATTAGTTGGTTTAGTAGAATAATGTAATAGATTTTAAGTAAAAACTAAGGATTTAAATTTTGCGGTTGCGAAAAGAGAAAATTATATTATGAGGGTTGTATTTATAATGAGATTTTTTTATAAAATTCGATCCAAATTAACTAATCAATAAATCAAACATAAATAGTGCCATTAACAATTTTAATAATAAAGTATTGATACGATTTTTATTTGTGTGTTTTTCTTAAATACAAGTCGATATTTTGTTCAACGAAATACTTATTAGTCATATTGGATGAAACGTACGGTCCTCCTAAATAATGTTCAAATTTTATTTCTTAACTTTGTGAATTGAATAAATTGAATTTGAAGAATTGTCTTATTATAGAGTTGTGCATTATTCAATTTGTTGAACACCAATAATTATTAAAAAAATATTATCAAATTATATTAAATTAAAGTTCAAAATCTAAATATCATTTTTTTATTAATCTGGGGTAAGTACAAGACAATATCTATTTAAAAATAACTCTTGACCATTGATATTGAACACTCACATCTCTTACATTCATGATGCTCAAACTTAAAACCTGAAGGAATAACAACAATTCTTTTAGCACCGAAATCGTTTGATTCATGCCTAAATATCAAATTGAAACATAATAAAAAATCATAATTTTATATTGGTTCTATTCGACGAATACATAATTAATTTGGGATTTTCCTCTAAAATGAGAAAAGAAAAGAGTGTAGTTTAAGTCATTCTAATAGAACATTTAACTTTTCTTGCTGTCGAGGAAATCTGAAAGAACAAACAAACGATTCAGTGTGCAAGCAAAGAAGCAAAAACCATTGAGATCAACTGTGATTATACTTTTTGACTCAATTCCAAAAAACTAACAATGTCGAGACCAACCAGCAGTGCCTCAGAAATCGGCTCAGGCTCTTCCGATCGCATCAACATAGACGGAACCAACGCCGGCGCCACAATGTTCGTCCGTCGTGGCACATCCAACAAGCCCGAAGGCTTTTGCTGCATCAACATTTATGCCAACAGCAACGTTCAAGGCACTAACAGTTCAGTTCTGCTGGGGAGTAACATTAAAATGAAGAATCCAGGTGTGCGTCTCTATTTCGGAGATCTTAAATTCGGCGATGGATCTTCGATTCCGGGATCATCTACCGGAAGACCAGCCGGTTCCACAATAGATTTTGGTAGCATCTTTTTGTTTGTATTTGTTCCGGTTATCTTAACTATGTTGCTCTCTTCTATGTTATCATAACGAGTATTATTTGATTCGGATTACATATATTTTAAATTTCTTTTTCTAAAATAATTATATCCTCAACTATTAATTTTGAGATTGGATTCAACATTGTTTCGTTTTTCTATGTCGATTGTATACATATAGACATAATGTAAATTATTAAATGCATTAATTCTTTTTTAAACAGAATATGATAATTATGTGTATAAACATTATTTAGCTTTGGTGTTTTGAGTGGTTTGTACTTCATACTCCCCATTCTCTGTCTGGTAACAGGAAATAAAAGGAAGTGTTTGTTTGTGTATAAATAAAGATAAATATAAATAAATATATGTATGTTTATATAATGCCTATCAAATAATTTAGATTTTTAAATTTTAAATCAAAAAATAATAAATATTTCAATACATTTAAACTCATATTCTCATAAAATTATCATATCATATCAACTTTATATTTTTGTATTACTAAAATCTCTTATTTAACATATAAAATTTTAAAAATATTTAATAATATATTATCTTTAAAATATAATATTTGATTGTTAAAATTCGGACCCATCCTATAATCATATCATATCAACCTTATATTTTTTGTATTACTAGCCAAATTATCATATACTTATTGGTCCACATGTCAAGCACGTCCACTTTTGTATTCTCGAATAGAAAAATGCACCGTTTCACCTTTTATGAAATATTTATAAATCGGTCCACATGTTACCATGTGGGAGATTAGTTGTGTTCTTTATAATTATTTATTATCCAAAGGAAAAAATGGTAGTGGATGGACCATGATTGATGATGTGCATGACATTCTTTTCGTTTAATAGTGCAATTAGGAGCTTCTTTTTTCCTAAAAGGATACGACAAATCTGTCCACATGCATATCTCTCTTAAATCACTTTCCCTCATAAAATGAAAACATATGATGAATAAATAATATCTATGGATGTATTCCAACTAATTTATATAATTTAGTTTCTAATAAAATTAAGTTCTTTGATAAATAATAAAATTAAGTTTTATAAATTAAAAAATAATAATTTTAAGAGTGTTTTATCTCTTATTTAAGGATTTAATTCAAATCGATCGACTCTCGAAATAATTAAACTTTACATAACTATAAAGTATGGAAGAATCTCAAATAAAAAAAAATGAAATTCATGTAGCATTATTATTTTTGTTTAAATATGGAGTACTTGTTATGCCTTTATGTACTACTTCAAAACTTAAAATTTAGTATTTATACTTTTTCTTTTTTTACAAAAACGACTCTTTGTATTTTTATATTTAAAAATATTGATTTCTTCTCTAATTATAATTAATTTTATTATTAATTATTGATTTGACATTTATAAGTAAAGCAAAACTATTTTTTTTTTATCTTTATACGTTTATATTTTTTATCCGCTTCCTCGCCCCTATAAGATTGTAGAAAAAATAATTTTTTTCATATAAGATATTCACCATATTATTTCCCGAAATAAGATTTTTTATTAGTATGAAGGCGACGTGCATTCTTGGGGTCTTATCTGTTTACCTGAAGAAGCCATGCAGTCGTAGGGTCTTCTTTATTTGCCTGAATACGTCATGCAATCGTGGAGTCTTCATATTTACCTTGAAGACGCGTGGAGCACCGATCATCTTTAAATTGATAATGTACATTTTACCCTAGATGAGGAAATAATCCTCAGTTTGAATTATATTGTGAATGAGTCTTTATATTTATTTAAAAAAAAAAATGAGTCTTTGTATTTTTATATTTAAAAATATTGATTTCTTATCTAATTATAATTAATTTTATTATTAATTATTGATTTTGACATCTATAAGTAAAGCAAAACTATTATTATTTTTTTATCTTTATACGTTTATATTTTTTATCTGCTTCCTCGCCCCTATAAAATTGTGAAAAAAAATAATTTTTTCATATAAGATATTCACCATATTATTTTCCGAAATAAGATTTTTTTTATTAGTACGAAGGCGACGTGCATTCTTGGGGTTTTCTCTATTTGCCTGAAGAAGACATGCAGTCGTAGGGTCTTCTTTGTTTGCCTGAATATACAATCGTGGAGTCTTCATATTTAACTTGAAGACGCATGGAGCACCGATCGTTTTTAAATTGATATTGTGCATTTCACCCTAGATGGGGAAATAATCTTAAATTTGAATTATATTGTGAATTAAAAAATCTCACTTACATAATCTAAGCAATTTTCCTTTTTTTATCAGACTGACTCTTAATCTTTAAAAATAAATAAAAATTATCATTAATTAAAAATATAATTTTTAATCATCAACGTTTACAATTTTTTATGGATCAATTTGATAAAAATGTAAATGCAAAGAACATGAAAAATTATTTAATCTTTTTCATAACAACCAAATAAACATTTAGCTATAAAATCGAACAGAAACTAGAAAAACACCAAAGTTTTAAAATCAAAGAATATTTCATAACTCCATTTCATAAAAGTATAATATAAGAACTAAAATTAAAATTATATTTATTTTTAATTTTCTCTCTCTTTCTTTCTCAATTTAGTTGGCATATAACATGGGAAGATTCCATCCAATTCAATCATAACAAATAACAAAAGCCCACCCACATCGAATTAATTTATTAGAACATGTAGTTCTTTAATTTTCTCTATAATTTGGATTTAATCAGTACTTAATCACACACACAAAGAGTGAGGTTATCAAGTGTATTATTTTATAGTATGGGAAGTAGGAATTCCCACGAAGAGCAACGTGTTCATCAATAATTCCTAAATTTTTTTTGTCATACTTAGAAGTTACCCTTTCTTCACCTGAAAATGATTTCAACCACATGCACCTTTTCATTTACTTCTTGTTTTTTCTACTTCAGATTATCATGTACGTGCTCACTTAATATGCATATGGACTGAATTTAATTACTTTATATAATTATCTTTTAAATATTTATTTACGGTTTTAATTTAAGTAGGTTTAAGGCTGTTTTTGTCTATGTAATCGACCCAATTGTCAATAGTGTCTCTCATTTTTTATTGTATCATTATGAAGTCCTTTACATGGAGTAACCTAGACTTCATGTTCTAGTATCTATAGTCTTTCTTTTATAAAAGATTAGAATTGAGTGATTTTTTTACAAATAACCACCCTTCTTTATTATTATATATATCGTGCTTTAATACTCTGTTTAATTGAAGGGAGTAAAATTCTTCAAATGAGCAGGGAGAAATGTGGTTTACATCAATAATGCATTCAACGTGCGCTGTCTTTACAGTTGCATATTGTACTCAGCGGTGACAGGTAATAAGCATAAGAGATGAAATGCCAATCATTAATCTCTTAAGTTGACCAAGTGATTTATCATTTATATCCTTATATTTAAATTCAATTTTTAGGAGGAACCAAACAATCTTAGTGATTAAGAGATTTGTTATTATCCTTTTAGATTTTGAGTTTGAGCACGTATATGAAGGGGTATGAACATTCATTGTCAAATGATTGAAAGTCTTTCGATAGATACTACCTTGTATTTACCTCAGATTTATAAAAAATCGATTTCTACTCTTGTTACTATTTTTCTCTTTAAGTCAAATACTTGGTATAACATTAAAATTCGGATTTCATTTTGGTCCTCAATCTAAAAAGTCATTATATAATTGATTTTGAATGTAATTAGGTGTAGAAGGGTTAGATCCCTATAATTAAAAGTAAAAGAGACTATATATTAAAATTTGAAAGAGCAAAAGTATTGGTATCATAATTAAACCTTTGATTTAAAAATGGAATAAACGCATTTTTTTCCATGTTTAATGTCGGAGAAACTTCGAATAAAGTCCAAAAGCCTCCCCGTTGTTACTTGGATTAATAGCCGTCCCAGAACCCAAGATCTCACGAGCTCTCCAATAGTTAAACTAATTATCCCCATTTCTTTAATATTTATATGCCGAAACTTATACATTAATCAGTCTTCTTCTTTCCCCCATCACTTTATCATCAAAGCTCAAAAATACATGTAACCGTGCTTGTTCCTGCTACACTACTAGTTCTTCAATGTCAAAAATGGTCTACTGAGATGCCAGTCAAGAAGATCAATATGAAGCTTGGAACCCACTTTTTGTTCTTCTTCTTCCTGTGCTGCCGCATTGGTTCTTGTTCTTTCAGTGAAAAAACCAACTCGAACTATGAAGTATCGGCTTTGTTATCGATAAAGGCCGGTCTCATTGATCCATTGAACAGCCTTCGGGATTGGAAGTTGCCGGAAAACGGGGACTCGGCTCACTGTAACTGGACTGGAGTACGGTGCAACTCTGATGGGGCAGTTGAAAAGCTTGATCTCTCGTATATGAATCTCAGCGGACGAGTTTCGGACGATGTCAGACAGCTGAAAGGCCTTAGTTCTCTCAACTTGTGCTGCAACGAACTGTCGTTGGCCTTGCCGAAAACTCTAACCAATCTCACATTACTCAACAGCATTGACGTGAGCCAGAATTCATTCAATGGGAGCTTTCCTGTTGGTTTTGGAAGAGCTTCGGGGCTAACATTGCTGAATGCTTCGAGCAATAGTTTCACAGGTGTGCTCCCTCAGGATCTCGGCAATGTAACTTCATTGGAGACTTTAGACCTGAGGGGAAATTTCTTCCAAGGTTCAGTTCCAAGGTCTTTCAAGGACTTGCATAAGTTGAAATTTCTTGGCCTTTCAGGGAATAATCTCACTGGCCAGATACCGCGGGAACTCGGGCAACTTTCATCACTGGAAACTATAATTATGGGGTACAATGAATTCGAAGGCGGTATACCGGTTGAGTTCGGTAACCTTTCTAGTCTAAAGTACCTTGATTTGGCTGTGGGCAATCTTAGTGGAGAGATTCCAGCTGAACTAGGGAGACTCAAGCTACTTGAAACAGTTTTCTTGTATCAGAACAGTTTGGAAGGAAAAATTCACCGGTCGATCGGAAACATCACTTCGTTGCAGGTGCTGGATTTATCTGATAACGAGTTATCTGGAGAAATCCCTGATGAGCTCTCCGAGCTTAAGAACTTACAGCTCTTGAACTTAATGTGCAATCAGTTATCAGGCTCGGTTCCTGCTGGAATCGGAGGTTTGACACAATTGCAGGTTCTTGAGTTGTGGAACAATTCCCTGTCAGGATCACTTCCGGTCAATCTTGGAAAGAATTCTCCATTGCTGTGGTTGGATGTATCATCCAATTCGTTCACTGGTGAAATACCGGAAACCTTGTGCAATGGAGGCATTCTCACCAAGCTCATTCTATTCAACAATGCTTTCTCAGGTCCGGTGCCAATCAGCTTATCTAATTGTTCGTCGCTTGTTCGTGTTCGAATGCAGAACAATCTTCTATCCGGGACAATTCCGGTTGGACTCGGTAAACTTGGGATGCTTCAGAGGTTAGAATTGGCGAATAACAGCCTCACCGGGAAAATCCCGGAGGATATAACTTCTTCTACATCACTTTCTTTTATTGATCTTTCTAGTAATGACCTTCAATCTTCCCTTCCATCTACCATTCTTTCAATCCCAAGCCTGCAAACATTCATCGCGTCAAACAATAACTTGGTTGGTGAAATCCCAGATCAGTTTCAGGATTGGCCTTCACTTTCTGTGCTTGATCTGTCAACAAACCATTTCACAGGAAGCATACCAGCTAGCATTGCTTCGTGTGAGAAATTAGTCACTTTGAATCTGAGGAATAACCGATTGACCGGAGAAATTCCAGAATCAATTGCAATGATGCCCACTTTGGCTGTTGTTGATTTGTCTAACAACTCTCTAACAGGTGGGATACATAACAGTTTCGGAAGCTCTCCAGCTTTAGAAATGTTCAATGTTTCATATAACAAACTAGAGGGTCTGGTTCCAGCAAACGGTGTGCTAAGAACAATCAATCCAAATGACCTCGTCGGCAATGGCGGTCTCTGTGGTGGTGTTCTCCCTCCGTGTAACTTATATTCAGCAACTTCTTCATCAAGGCAAAGAAGCTTGCGAGCAAAGCATATTGTTGTCGAATGTTTCATTGGGATTTCATTGGTTCTAGCAACTGGAATGTTATTCATCAGTGGGCGATTGCTCTATAAAAGGATGTACTCGAATGGTGGTTGCTTTGTAGAAAGGTATGAAGCAGGAAAGGGAGAATGGCCATGGAGACTAATGGCATTCCAAAGACTTGGTTTCACAGCTGCTGACATCCTAGCCTGTATCAAAGAAACAAACGTGGTTGGGATGGGAGCCACCGGGGTCGTATACAAGGCAGAGATGCCACAGTCAAATGCAGTTGTAGCAGTAAAGAAGTTGTGGAGATCGGGAGCTGATGTCGAATCTGGAAACTGTGGGGATTTCGTCGGAGAGGTGAATCTCCTAGGGAAACTTAGGCATCGAAACATAGTTCGGTTATTAGGATTCCTTCATAATGATACTAGTACGATGATAGTGTATGAGTTTATGCAAAATGGTAGTTTAGCGGATGCCTTGAATGGCAAACAAGCCGGTCGGTTGATGGTAGATTGGGTTTCAAGGTATAACGTAGCACTTGGAGTTGCACAAGGGCTTGCTTATCTCCACCATGATTGTCATCCACCTGTTATACATCGAGACATCAAGTCGAAAAACATACTGCTTGATGCAAATCTCGAGGCAAGAATTGCTGATTTCGGTTTGGCAAGGATGATGGTCAGAAAGAATGAAACAGTCTCGATGGTTGCAGGGTCTTACGGCTACATAGCTCCTGGTAAGTCTGCAGTTTTGACATCTCATTTCCATGGATTTGATTCCCTGTTTATAGATAATCCTAATTCATTTCTTAATGATCCTGTAACAGAGTATGGATACACCTTGAAGGTAGATGAAAAGATCGACATTTACAGTTTTGGGGTGGTTTTACTCGAACTTTTAACAGGGAAACGACCTTTAGATTCAGAGTTCGGAGAATCCGTCAATATTGTTGACTGGATTAGGAGAAAGGTTGGAGATAACAAAGCTTTAGAAGAGGCATTAGATCGTAACTTAGGGAACTGTAAGCATATTCAAGAGGAGATGCTTTTAGTTGTTCGGATAGCACTTCTCTGCACAGCCAAGCACCCCAAGGACAGACCATCGATGAGGGACGTGATTACAATGCTTGGTGAAGCAAAGCCTCGGAGGAAAAGCAGTAGTTGCAGCAATGGCGGAAATGCATCGACCAAAGACATGCCAGTGTTTAGCACATCACCCGTAAATGGCCTGTTCTAGGAACAGAGTAACATTTCCCTTTCCAAAACTATATTCTATTTTGTATGTAGCATTGTATTTGTTAAAAGCTTGTAATCACTGGTTCAGTGTTCAGAATATCAACAGTATATCAAGCTGGCTCTCTCCTGCAAATAAAGTTCCGTTTTTCGGGGACTGAGTCAAGCAAGATGATAAATCCATTGTACCTCTAAACATATAGTAAAAAATATTTCACCATTTACATGCAATAACTGGAAGAAGGGATATAAAAATTGCAGATACACTCTGAAGTTTGAACAATGAATTTTTATTATCACAGGGATTCACCCTTTAAACTCCATCAAACAAATCGGGCTCTCTGAAAGAAAGTTTTATTTTAACAAGGAAAGTTATTTGAATCCTATCTGCCCATTAACCAGATTTATAATTGGTGTTTTTACCATATTTTAAGCTACAGAAGACAGCAAAATTTCACAAAATTTATTCATCTGCAGGGACACATCAGATATGGAGTTTTGACATGAGAAGAGTTGGATTCGAACTCCAAAGGAAAGAACAATTTTGCCACTTTCTCGAGTATGGGTTCTCATTTCTTCTCTTCATTCTCAGATTTCTGAGGCCTGCATTCACTGCATGCCCTCTGAGCTGGATAAGGGATGTTTTCCAGGAGACTAATTCGTAATGCTCGGTGCTTCTCTTCATTCCCAGGAACATGTAGAAGGGCTTCCATGATTAGGATTTCCCAGTCTCGAGGAAGGAAATAAGAATACCAAGTATCATCTGTAAAAGAACCCCATTTCAGAATGGCTTCGGGTAGAAAGAGAAATACATATCCAGCTTATGAATGATTCAGAATAAGAGAGTATAACAAAGCCAACTGCCTAATGAATGATTTGGAATGAAGATGGATTGAGAAATTACAAATTTACAATTGTTCATTAAAACACAATGTGCAAATTCCACAGGGAAGCTATTTACGAAAAAACTTACCACCAAGAATTGAGTAAGCATACCAACTGACAAATGATAAGGTGATTGATTTTGGAGGTTACACTTTTGTAAAAGAAAAGAAGAAGCACATGATCAGATGAAACTAACCTCCATTACGAACTGCCTTCAATTGTAATACTCCATCGCCTTGTGGTCCAGACACGGGAAATGTGCAAGATACAGAACGCCTCTTGTGAGCAACTGCAAGAGAAGCATTGTACCATGGTCCCTTCTTAATCGGTTCCCCAATAGCATCTATAACTGCCTGATGCTTACCGGCTTTCTCAATGGCCTTGCTGAAAAATTGATAGGCCAACAGTAAGGATAAGTTGCATATATTACAAACGGAAAGTGAAGAATGAGATGAAAAATGGAAAAGGTACCCTACAAGGAAAAAGACTTGTTATTACTACTAATAGAAAAAGGGAATAAAGTAGTTATTTTCATTAGACTATAGAAATAATACGACAATAAAATCTCTCTCTCTTATTTCAATGAGACAAAATTTTATGCCCACCAAAACTATGTTGCTGGGGCTCAAGTACAAGAAGCTGTATGACAATAACACGAATAAAAAAGCTACCAATTTCTCGTATCCCCCGTGTTATAAATAATACAGGAATAAAACAATATGCAAGTATCTCTAAGGCACTTGATAGCCAATCTCTTAATTCAAGAGTCAAGACATAGTATGGTATTCAAGCACTTAAACCTTCTTTGAATAATTCCCCGAGTCCTAAAAGAACCCAAGGAAACTTGACACACTAAGTTGGACACACTAACTTTGCACATGGACCATTGACACTTCCTGCCACACAAATTCTGCGTGACATGTTGGACACACCAAGTCCATCCTACGTTGTAAGGCATTTTGAAATGAATACCACCATTGTTTCATGCCCAGCCAAACGCAAGTCTTGTTGGCAATCTTTGGAAAGGCAAAGACCTTAAATTAATAAAATCCAATAGTAGTGTGTCAGATGCAGTGGAACATACCTTGTACAACCATGGTAGATTGCAAGGTCATCAAGAGCACTCAAGGCTACACCACCTGTTACAGTAATCAAGACAAAAGACACCGCTTTCCGACCAAACCACTTGCTCGTTTCCTCATTCACAGAATTTCCAGAGCTGCATAATACAATCAAACAAGTAAACTCTTATCAATTTATCTTTTGGAGGAGCCTAAAAACACACCAAAAATAAAAGCATTACGGCATACATGAACCACAAACTCAACTTATAATTACAAAATACTAATGTGACAACTTAGAAGGAACTATCTGCATATTGAATTTCTAATTCTCTGTCTGGGATTTGACACTGAGCCTAAAAGGCAACTTGGGCAAACTTGAAATCCCTTTTTTTACAGTTTTGGAAACCCTAAACTTTCAATATCTAACAAAAAATCAGCTGAGTATGGGAATGGGTAGCAGTAATAGTTAATTCAACCCAAAAAGGATATGCTTAAACTTTAACTCCAAAAAAAGAAAGAATGACGAAAGAACTGAAGCAAACAAAAAAGAAAATGTACCTGGAAACCTTTGAAGAGGGAGAACTTTTGAAGAAAGAAGTCAACCTTCTCGCCAACATGTCTTTCTTCCTAACGCCACAAATGGATGTTCCCGTAACCCTTCTACCTTCAAAGTAGGTTTCGTTTTAATCTCTTTCAATGTGACGCTGTGTGTACGAAATTTGCGATGCTTGGAGTCAGCTGTGATGTGATCCTTAAGCTCGACTCGCTTGTAACCCGGATGAAAAAAAGATTTGGGCTTCTGACTTTTTCTGTATTCTCAATGGGTTGATTATAACTATACGAGTCGATGGCCCAATGCTTACTTTTGAACGACTTTTCTTTAAAGAAAAAAATTTTGTATACAAATACTCACATTTCGTATTTTTTATTTTATAAATCACCATGACTTTTTGTAGAGTATATATCAATCGTGATGCTAAAACAGAATATAAACACTTTAAAAATATATATATATTAATTATTTAAAGAGCATAAACTTATTCTGTAAGAATAAAAAAAAATATAACTTGGGTTTGATGCTTTCTTGACAAAATGCAACAATTTGAAGATGCAAAAAGGCAAGATTCCAATACGATAACGAAATGGGAAGGTCCAAAATTCATAACTCTTCAAATTGTCCAATTGCGTGCATTATTGAAGCAATGCAGAACATGATTAGTGTGTCCTGTTCCACAGCAGAATGTTCCAAAACATGAGGTTTTACGTGTACGGTGATGAAACCGAGTAGGGGAGACCTTAAAAATCCACGTATCTAACGTTGTAAAACGTGGTAATTACATCACATATTACATGGAACGCCACAAGCTTGGGTTTTGGTTTCTTTGGTCTAGCTTTTATACCAACCTGGCATAACCACTGAATTTTCAAAGCCAAGTAATTAGCCAGGAATCTCATGACTCGCATATGCCCATGTCATTTCCTTTTATTTTTCTGGATTTTATTAATTTTTTTAAATATTAATCAATTAATTCATATTAGATATTATAAATATTTATCGTAAGATAACTTTCTCCATATAATTTACTCAATGCAAAACATCATAATTGAACCCATGACCTTATTTATAAAAAAAATATAATATTCTTAACGTTTATAACATGGTCATTTTATACCCTATTTTTTTAGGGCATTTTACCACTCATTAATGTTTCATTTTGGTGTAAAAATCTCCCTTATAAATAGAAACGGTTAGTTAATTAACGTTCCAAAATATGAATTTTTTTTACTCTAAAATAAAATATCGAGGATCAAAATATTCAAGAAAAAAAGAATAAAGGTCAAAGTAATTCTATCGAATATTAATAAAAAAAATTCCAACAAATCATAATAATGATTAATTTTTCAATTTGATAAATAAAATTTAAAATTAAACTTTTTTTAGAAAAATTTACCAGCTTCAAAGGCTTGCAAAGAAAAGAGGACAAGTTGATGTTTTCCTCCCAGGATGAAGATCAAACCAAAGCCATATCCACCACACAAATGATTTTAAAACTTTCTTATGAAAAATAATTTTAAACATCCTAGAAAATTCTTTTTTTCTGGGGGCAAGGGGGACCAAACAAGAAGCTGCATGTTCATTTCCTATATGCTTTCTCTTTCCTATAAAAGGTATAATAACACCAACTTTGATTCTCAATATTTTTGCATTTCTTCCCTCAAACGTTTATTAAAAGCTGTTTTCTTTCTCAAAACTAAAACAGGGGTATGCTGCTAAGAAGTTCTTCAACTCCGGTTCTTGGATCACTCGTATCTTCCATAGCTGCTGATAGTCCTAACAACAACAATCACTACCATGAAACCAGCAGCCCCTTCAGGCACTACCCATCAAGCTCCTTTCATGGCAACAGACTCTCATTTCATCCCTCTCCAGGCTCAGTCCATCTCTCTACTGTAGCTTCTTGTGGTTCCTCTCCTATATCTCCTTCCGTTGTCGACCAGAGTTCGGATTTCGAACTCAAAGGTTTTCGCCGGGCGCAATCTGATGGGAACTTGGAAGGACTCGCCTATTCTGCTCGCAATGGCAATGATGAATTCTACAATCAGAACCACCCCAAGAAGCTGCCTGCAAGAAACAAGTGCTTGATGTTGCAAACCATCCCTTCCTTTTCGTTCTATAATTCAGGCGCAAGGCGTGAGGAAGAAGACGAGAGTGATTTTGAAGGAGAAGAGGAAGAGGAGATGGAAGAAAATGAAGAAAAGGTAACGGCTGCTTTAAATGGTAGTAGCCATGGATTCAACTCAATCAGCTTGGAGAACCTGTCGTTGAATGAAAAGGTTGAAGTCACTGATGAAAAAGGGTTGGTGGGTGTAGAAATGTTTCTTCCTATAGGAGTTGAGGCAGCAATGGATGGTGGTAACAGGAGTGGTGGTGGTTGGGGTGGTGGTGGAGGTGAGTTTAACTCAGCAGGCTCTAATGGAGATGGTGAAATCGAGGAGTATTACAAGAGAATGGTGAAGGAAAATCCAGGGAACGCAATATTTTTGAGGAATTATGCTCAGTTTTTGTATCAGGTTAGTGTTCCATTACTAGTTTACACTTGATTCACCTTTTCATTTTCTTTCTTTCTGAGATGGTAATCATTGAGAGCATTTTTCAACAGTCAAAGAGAGACCTTCAAGGAGCAGAAGAGTATTACAGTCGAGCCATTCTAGCAGATCCGAAAGACGGTGAAACCCTGTCGCAATACGCCAAGTTAGTGTGGGAGCTACACCGTAATGAAGAAAGAGCTTCAAGCTACTTCGAACGTGCAGTTCAAGCATCTCCTCAAGATTGGTAATCATAATTTGCTTTCACTCTTCATCGTTGTTTCCCTATCTGTATACTTGATTTTTCTGTTGTTACAGCCATGTTCAAGCAGCTTATGCTAGTTTCCTCTGGGAAACAGAGGAAGACGGAGATGAATGTGCAGTGCCTAGCGAAATCGGTAGCATTCCCGGAGCCCTGGCAAGCGCTTAAGCAGCCTGCAAATGCACAATGAGGGAACATGTCCAGTAAAAGTGTACACGTTATACTTTCGTATTCAGTAGATATTTGATCATAATTATGAAGTTGCAATTCTTTCAAGTATAAGAATATTTAAAAACATTTGCTTATATGTTATAACCTTGAAAATGTATATATACATATGAAAGAACAACCTGCAAGTTAAAATGGTTAGTATTCATGTCCCATGGAAATTTCTACATTTTAGACCGCGAAGCTCATCTTCTCAATACCCTGCACATAATCATGTGAGAAATTGTATAATTTCCAAACATCGACAAAGTTAATGATCGAAACTTGTGAGAGATGAGTAAGTGTTTTAGACATTGTAACATAACCTGCATGCTTGCTTATTCGTTTCTTCAACACTGATTTCGGAAACATGAGACAAACGATAATGAACCCCAAAGCGGTCACTCCTCCAACAGCGATTGCCACCGTCCTCTGAGTACTTTGCCTCGTCGTCCCTGTCCCTACACCAGTTGAAAAACTATACCTCATCATATTTGATTTTGCAAGTAGGTTGGCTTATTAGGTGAAGATTCCAAGACAAAAAATGGAACCAGGCTACCAACATAAATTAAAGGACCGTTAATAATAAACAAGGGACATCTACAACATTGTTATTATATTAAGGGATTATCAAAATATTCAAATCCGATGAATTTTTATTCGATCCAATTTTATAAATGTGTTTGGTTGAAAGTCAGGTGAAAATAAAGTGAAAATATATAACACAAAAACCCAAGGAAATGAAATGGAAATCCACCTGTCTTCCTTACAAAGAGACTAATCTCTTTTTTCATTAGCCACGATCTACATCATTGTTTAATGTCACTAGCTTTATCTTTGGAGTATAAACCGAAAACTTAGAGGTCCAGATGGAGCCTTGGCCCGAGAATTCAAGATTGCAAATGATAATTTCTTGTGCTTTACCTGAAGGTGAGGATATGGTCGGAACTGGATGATAATTTATTGTTCTTTACCTGAAGGTGAGGATATGGTCGGAACTCCATCGGAATAGTAGCTATAGCTAATGAAGCACTCCTGCAGATAAACCCGCCCTGAAACCGAGTCACCACAGTCCTCCTTCGCAGTCTCGAAAGCACTTTTCACACAATCCCCACAATCACTCGTTTTCAAATCACCCTCGCACTGCCCCAGAACGTAAAACGGTCGATACTGTCCGGTGTAAAACAAGTTGTCCCCGCCATCACTTTTCACACCATTCTCCGCCATGTTGAAAGCGGCGTCTCTCTTGCTCTCGAACTCAGCTCCACTCGCTCGCGATGACCCGCAAACCTTGTACAGAAACTCAGTCGCCGGAACCTGTTTGAACTCAACGATCTCGTACCTCGAATAACAACCGCTCAGCTGAATCCGAGCAGCAACAGCTTTTCCACAAAGCTTATCGATCATTTCTGGGATCTTACTGACACAGGTATAATACTGGCTGGTTGTAAGGTCTCCCTTGCATTGGTAAAGCCCCATTATTGCATTCGGATCCTCGCCGGAGCTTGCCTTGGGGAATGGTTTCTGTGATGACTGTGAAACCAGAGTTGACATGAGGTTTCTGAGGTTCTGTGAGTAAACCCCTGGTGCGTCTTGAAATTTCTGGTCTGCACAGCCCTTGAAGACCAAGTTGGTGAAATCTGCAGCTATTGTGAAGGAAGTAAGAGACCCACCAAAGATTATGACTGATAACAGAGAAACATAGAGCAAACAGAGGGATTTTCTGGGTGAACCCATTTTAGAACTGGGAGAAAAGTATGGTTTGAAAAGATGGTCTCTATAAGCAACTCTAGAGCATCGTTACTCGTTAGTGCTTTAATTGAAGTTTGAAGAGGATGAAATTTTGAAGTGATTTAAGTAGTTAAAAGAGAGTATTATAATAAAAATTGAAAAAATAATAGATTAAATTATAAAATTAATATTTTAATCGAGTTGGATTTAAATCTTAAAAAAATTAAATTATATAATTTAATTTAAATTAATTTTTTGTTCTTCGGCCCTAATTTATACACCGAAGACTATCGTGCTTATAGAAGACAAGGAAAACACGCGTCTACTTATAAATATCAATTCACATACCATCTTAAAAGAAAATGTATGAATTTTTCCATACCTTTTGTGAAACCTACATTGATATTCATTTCAATCATGCAAAATGTAAATATCAATTCACATACATGCAACGAAAACGGTTTTAAATCAATTTCTAACTTCTAAGACAAACAAAACTTAATGAATTTATCTTTTTCTAGCTAAATTATGAATATTTGTAGACAAAAGGCTGCAATTTACATGCTGCAATTGATTTTAAAAGCCATGCGTGACCAATGACTTGTCCACCTACTCTTGTGGCTAAATCTTCTGCTTCACTAACCCTCTGCCAGATAATAGAAACTTCTTCTCCTAACTCAGAACCTTGAGGTGCATCCAGATTATACACAACCATCATCGTTGCTTGAGCTGTTCGATCACCCCCATTATTATGGTCAATTAGTTCCTCCATTCTTCCCAGAACATTACCACCTGCGGTGGCAACCAGATTTTGAAGATCCTCTTTATAACCAGACACAAAGTCACCCACAAAATAAAAGTTGAAGCCATCAAAGAGCTTTGGTGCCTGCAAGAGAAACTAGGTGCTAGCTTGCAAAAGTGGTAGCGTTACCAACTTTAATAAACTAGAAGGTTTGAACCCATAAGAGAACAGACTTACATTATTCAATACCCTGAATCTGCCGGTTTTAACACCCATGGTTGTCGAGGCTTACTTCATAAGGTTCTTCATTCAAAGGATGCATAGCTTTCATGCATTCCTTTATTCCTGTGAAATTGAGCTTACATATCAGTGGTGACAATACAACTTAGTGATTGAATATTAACCAGCACACATTTAACAAAGGAAAAGAAAAGAAGCTCATGGACATAGAGTGAGGAAAAATTCAATTGAACTTACAATTTACATTAAGAACCCATTTCCCATTTGAAATGGCCATGAGAACTTTGAGTGTTCTGGTGCATGCACCATTCCCATCTGTAGAAGCAATTACATGAGTGACATCCGACCTCCAAAACTTTGTTACAATTACACCAATCGTTTTTGCAAACTTGATCAAAAGGAACTGTATCAAGGGAAAACAATTAATAAATACCATAAGAGGGTCAATTGTTGTGAAAAGAAAAGGGCTATTAAGGATATCCTATCATGAAAGAATCTCCAAATTAGATAGAAAGCATCCATTTGATCAATCATGAAAGTTCTAGCTTTTAAAATGCTTAAAAAATATCATCAGCTTAACCTTTTTAACCTTTTAAAAAGCATCCATCACTCAAAACTTATAAATGGGTCAACAAAAAATGAGTTTCATGCAATCTGACCTCCTCAGGAGACAAAGCAGATCCACAAAAAACCCAATCTTTTTTATTATCTGGATGGCCCCAAAATGTGTTGAATTTCATCTGGCCCCTGCATGTAGAACGACAATCAGTTCACCCTCCAGACATTTCAATAACCTGTTCAAGACTTTCTCCATAACTAGAAAAATCTAGAAAAGAATTGATATAGAAACTCCTTCAATAAGCATGCAAATAAGGTATATACATCTGAAAGATATCCAAGACATTTTCATTGATTATTAACCTTTCAGTTGGCATGACATCATTAGCAGGCACACAATTTCCAGACTTCTCATTCGAGAACTTGGATGAAGATTGGGCATTTCTATACTTCTCACTTGGAAACTTGGATGAAGAGTGGGCATTTCTAGACTTCTCACTTGGAAACTTGACAGAATAGTGGGCAGGACAAAGCACGAGAAAGTCATCCTATGAGAGAGAGAAAATTATGAGCAAAAATTGACACATGAATCATAGGGAAGGGGAAGTCAGAATGTCAGAAAAGAAAAGCATATCTAATAAAGGCAATTACATGGTCCCATCGACATTTTGGAATTTCTTTCGCACAAGGGAAATGATAACTTCTGCGGCAAAACTTCACATAACAGCCAAGTGCTGCCCCCTTTAGCCCACATCTGCAGCACTTCAACTTTGCACCCCTTGCAAGTTCTGCCTTAAGATTCTTAACAGAATCGCCAACATAATACACTTGAGGTGCCCTGCATTTTAAGACATTTTCAGGGCATTTCTAGCAGCAATATAGCAACAAAAAGAAAAAAAAATACTGTGTCAAAATAAAAAATGACCTGACAATATATGAACATGTTTCACTGAAATTCCCAAACTCAAAAAAAAAAACATTTTTCATTTTACTTAAATATTATACTATTAAAATTTTCAATAAAATACCATTCAATACACGAGCTGTGAACATGTATAACATCTGAACTGAACGATGCATCTCCTGTTACTGGTCTTCCATTGAGATAATGTAGCATCATTCCAGTGGCCTGAGAATTTTGAGAACACAAGTAACTTATAAAGAAAAACACCAAAAAAGAATAACCATATAATGCTCAGTAGGAATTTACCTCAGACATTCTAGAGGACTGGCAAAATGCACAAATGGCTGTACTTCCACACAGGTTATCTGATGTCACAGGAAGATTTGAAACAACAAGGGATGGTTCATTTTGAGATCCTAATTGACAATCAGAAGTCACCACATTGTGAGCATTCTGAATTGGCTGACAATGATCCATGGATTTGGCAACCATATCTAATTGTCCATAGTTCAACCTCTTTTGACTCTTAGAATCCAAGGAATGACCATCAATCCCTAAAACAGAATTGTCCTGCTTTTGACTTGTCATATCATCAAAATTTCTCTTGCCAGCTCCCTTGGATGAATAGTTTCCAAGACCCTGAAAATTCATCAAGATCCATGTCAACAAGTGATACTTTAAACTAAAAATGTATTCAGGCAGTAAATAAATACCACAAAATACACTCTAACAACCAATCACTATTATATACATGATAAGAAGCTCCAAAAAAATTGTATAAACATGGGCAGTCTAAAAATAGTGAAAATCCATGTGGGGAAACACACAACAGACAAGTGACAGTTTAATAGGAACTGAAGTAACTAGAAAGAACCAGCATTGATCTACAATCATACAACCACAAGCATATATAGTATAAAGAAATTTAAAACATTGAACTACAGCATATTATGATTGGAAGAAAGGCAAGCTCTTACATGTTCACTGTCATTGCCAGATGCCTTTGTATCACCACTGGAAGGAGGGCTGAGAGATGCTTGATCCACTTGATTAGCATGCAAACCAACTTTCTTATAACTATCAAATGTAACCACATCTTTGTCAGGAATCTCACAACCTTTATCCGCAATATACCTTCGCATGCTGTACTTATCAAATTTATCAGTTTTGCCAACACCATCTTCAATAGATTGTGAAAGATTTGCAGTAAATGCTGCATCCAAACTCCTATAGATTCCCATTATATTCTTCATGAAGGTCACAGGCCTTAGATCTGCAACCAGCATAGTTTTTTTCAGCCATAAAAAGAACCAATTTTCAAATAGTCATGGAAAAGTAGATAGTTGTTGATCCTAACACTACCAATAAAATTACATTAATTTGGCTTTAAAATTAATACATTAAATGATAAATTCAAATTTAAAAAAAATAAAAATAATCTAAACGAGAATCTCCAAATACATGCAACCAAAATCAACACAAAATTTTATGCCATGAATTGACTCAAACCGAACTCACCAAATTAATAGGGTTTAGAAATAAGATAACCCGAATATCAACCTTATTTAGCTCACGATAACTTTTTAGGAAAAAAATCAAAGAGCAGCAGTAAAATGAAATGCACCTCGATCTGCACATTGGACTTTGCAAATAGGGCACTCTGATCCAAACTCAGTTCGGGCTATGCATGAACTGCAACAGTATCATAAAAAACCATGAAAACTAAGCAATGGAAATCATAACTTTCAGAAATGAAGATAAAGATGGGGAGAGAGATGGCACTAACTCGCAAAACAGATGGTCGCACGGCATCAACAATGGCCGTTTAAACAAATTCAAACTGCAAAAGATTACACTTCAAATAACAATAAATTCGAAAAACACAAACCAAAACAACAAATCACAGAATATGAGAAAACAAACCAGAGAGGACATTTAAGCTCCAGACCCAGTTTTTGAAGATGAAGAACCCAAGGATTCATAGCTCTATTAACACTCTGCTTAGTCGAAAGACTCATTGTTTGCTCAAAAGCAATAAAACCCAAGAAAATAAAAGGAAAAATAAAGCTCGATATTGAGAGATCTTCGCCAAGAAGTGGGATTGGTTCGAGGTTTATAGGGAGATCTCTAAAAGACAGGGAAATCTTAGTAATGAGTCTACGTGTGTAGGTATATAAACAAGTGGACGGCTGTGAATTGTTAGATTATAATAGGCGGCCATTTAGATTTCTAATTGGTGGATTTTTTATTTTGAAGTTCGCGCGCGTGTTGGTTAGATTTTAAATATTCTCCCGCCTTTCTTAGTTGATTCCTTAAATACAACAGAGTTTTCCCGCGTATTTATTTATGAGAAAATAATTTCAGTAATTGAAAATATCTTATAATATATATGATTTTAACTAATTTTTTTGGATTTGTGAAAATAACCAACAAATTCGTAACGCGAAATCTAATTTCGCAACACAGTTTCCAAATTCGCAACGCGATTTTCCCAAATTCGCTACTCAGTTTCTGCAATCGCAACACGATTTCCAAATTCACAATACGAAATTTCAAATTCGTAACTCAATTTCTGAATTTGCAACGCGAATTTCTTTTTTGCAACACAAGTTTCCTTTTCGTAACAAGATTTTCTAAATCACAACACGCATTTTGTTTTCATAATTCGAATTTCGAATTCGCAACACGAATTTTAATTTCGCAACAGCTTTTATTTTCGCAACACAAATGTTTTGGGTATATAAACTACGCATCAGCAGCAACTCATAACCTAAATCCCTAAATCGCAACTCATTCCATCTCCATCTATCACTCTCTCCGGCGACATCCGTTCTTATATCTAACGACATCCTTCCTCATCTCTAATTTTTTTTATATAATTTTATTTCTATATAATTTTTCAATGATTTATCTCCCAAATTATTAACTATCAATTAAATAAAGGTATGTTTTTCTCTAAGTTGGTGATGATATCTAGTTTATAGCTCGTTTGTTTAGTAAATTAATTTACAAATTGTAGAATGAAATCATCTAATGTTGATCATGTTTGGATATATTTGTGTTTCGGAGGGTCATGGGAGAATGTTCATGGTGTTTTACAATATATGCTTTTACCCATGAATCTTCAACTAAAACTGTCATTAAAAAAATTAACTTATGAAACTCTAACGTTACGTGTTGTAAAGAAATTGAATTTAGAGCCCCTAAGTGGATTTAGGTTATCTTATCAGAGAAAATATAAAGTTTATTTGTTAACCGACAATGAAGATGTTGAACGATTCATTACTTACATTAGTGTTTAGCAAGAATATGATGTTACATTGTATGTTGTTGAACCTAGAAGTAGTAAAATTGGGTCAGTAGCTGGTAGTAATCAACTAAGTTCTTCAACCCCAGTTTATGGTGCTCACAATGTACAACATTGTTATCAACCTCAAAATTTAATGGTTTCACCACAATTTCATCACCAAGAAAATTTTGTTTCACCATATTTCTAATACCAAACACAATCTCAAAACTCACAACCTTTCCCTAATCCAAATCTCAATCAACTTTCAGCACCAAATTCCGGTTTTCGTATTGACCAGTTAGACGATGATGAGCCAACAGAAAAAATTGTGAGTACTAGTCAGTATTCGAAATTTGATATTGGTCAATACCCGGACTTTGATATTGGTCAATACTCGGATTTTGATGATGTTTCAGAAGAAGAAACATACCCTGTGTGTAATGATTTTGATATTGGTCAATACCTGAATTTTGATGATGAAATAGCCATTGCCGAGGAATATGTTGTTGATGATAATGATGAGGAAGTTACGACTGTGAATGAACATATTGAACATTCATTCTGTAATTCATATAACCCTAAAGAAGAAGAATAAAAAGAAGAAGAAGAAGTCCCCGAAGAAAGGAAAAAAAAGAAAATGCCACGGGAGTATAACTGGAATATGCCATAATTACTTCAGATACCGGAAGAAGAGTTGGTAAAGATAGTAGTTGATTGTTACACAAAGGAATACTTGAAGATAGCTTTGTATACGAAATGTGTGGAAGATGGCTATCAACTAAAAGTTAACAAATCAAGTAAAGATCGTTTCAAAAAAAAGTGTATGATTGACAAAAACTGTACGTGGCGTATGATTGCAAAGAGGATAAAAGATTGTGAAATGTTTCAAGTTAGGACTTTTATTGATAAACATACAAGAACCCAAGTTTTTCCTCACCATAGAGAGGCAAACAAAAAGGTGTTGGGTGGTTTTCTAGCTGAGTTAATGTTTTTGAATGGCAGGGTATATCGGGGATATGAAATTATGACTGACATGAATGCTTGGTTCAAGATTAGTATATCATATTCTCAAGCTTGGAGAGCCAAATATTATGCATTGGAATTGTTGAAGGGTCACCAGAAGCATCGTTTGCCAAACTACCGGCTTATTGTCACAATTTAAAGCTGAAAAATCCTGGGTCGGTAACTCATATCAAAACAGATAGAGATGGACGCTTTGAGTTGTTGTTTATCGCCATTGGTGCTGCGGTTAGTAAATCAATATAATTTTGTTGACTCATTTTTGTTAGTTACATGCATTTCACATTTAAATGATTATAGTTATTGTTTATATTATTTTGTAGATTCGTTTGTTTATTACTTGCATGTGCTTAGTTATTATAGTTGGCGGAGCACATTTGAAAGGTCAATACCTTGGAGTAAACTTATTAGTAGTAGCCATGGAAGCTAATAATGGGATACTGTCATTGGCTTACGGGGTTGGCAAATCTGAAACCTCTGATTCATGGACATGGTTTATGGGGCATCTTAGGGATTGTATAGGTCTTATTAACAATCTGACAATCATATCTGATAGGGCAAACTCAATTGACAACGTTGTTAGAAAGTGTTTCTCATATGCTTTTCATGGACTTTGTGGTGTTCATTTGTACATAAATCTAAAATCAATGTCTGATGGTATAAAAAATCACAAATAGACATACTGGAATGCTGTAAAAGCTTACCGGGAAGTGGATTTTAATAAGTATATAAATTATTTAAGACATGTTTTGCCTCAATGTGCTCAAACACTAGAAGATATCGAGTTTGAAAGATAGTCAAGAGTATATCAACTTGGAGCAATATATGGTTTCATGACGTCTAATAGTGCAGAATCAATCAACGCTCTAAGTCGTCATTCCCGAAAATTACCCATTACTATGTTAATGGAGTTTTTTCGAGCCTATATTCAACAGTGGTACTACAAGAAAAGAAACAATGCATGTATTATTTCTTTAAGTTCGTAACTTATCATATTTAATATATTTTACTAAGTATTATTTATTTAAATTTACAGAAACATTGGAACGTCGTGTTACATCATGGACTGAAAAAAAGATAATGAAACGTGTTGTGAAGTCAACGTCATGGAGATTTGAACCATGTTCAAACACTTTGTTTGAAGTATTGGATAAGAACTTAAATGGGCTTCTCGATCTAAATGCAAAGACGTGTAGTTGTATGAAATAGCAAACATTTGGTTATCCGTGTGGCCATGTTATAAAAGTTGCTCTTCATCTAAACCAAGATGATTCAAGCGCATATGCTATGGATTGCTACACTACAGAAGTATATCGACAGACTTATGCCGAGATTGTCTACCCTATTCCACATTCTTCTGAGTGAGACATATCAGATGACTTACAAACAGTTTTTCCACCAGTCATGGACAGCAGGCTACCTGGCCGGCCAAAAATCACTATCGTATACCGTCTAAGGGTGAAGAGAAGAGGATATCAACATGTAGTCGGTGCAAGGAAAGTGGTCATACAAGGTTTGCATGTGGATCACCAGTGCCATTGCAATCATATTTTCCTCTACCAAAATATAGATCATCATCAAAAGCCAAAGCTCATATGGTACAAAGCAAAAGGAAATCAAAATCGTAATCAAAATCCCAATCACAACCGAATTCAACTTTTGAGACTTATTAACTTAGGTAATTTTTAAATGCAAACGTTGTATTATGTGTATTTTATGTGTGAATGCATACATTTTCAGTTAGACATGCATTAGTAACTTGAGTTTGAACATTGATATGATATGTTCAGTTGTTATCAATTATCAGATTGTTGTCTGTTATTTTTTTGAAAGTGTTTTCCTTGAATTCGCAACGCGAAAGTCAAATTCACGTTGCGATTGTTGCGAAAGTCAAATTCACAACGCGAATTTGATTTTCGCGTTGCAAATTTGTACCTTCAACAGGTCTTTTTTGCCTTCAACATAATGCAGATTGAAATTAAATAACAAATCAATTAAACAAAAAAACAATTCTTATTTACACTTGACATCCCCATACAGTATATCCAAATGCTCCTAACAATAGGGAGCTTACATCCAAATACATCAATTTGTTCACGCAACTCACTTCAGGATTAACTTGCAGAAACGTTATGGCCATGAGATTTTCTACACATCTAAAACCAGCAAACAACAAATTATTAAATTCTAGGTACTTAACCAAACATTTTCAAACCAACAAAGAGTATATATGTTAACAACACTTGCTCAAACTTACCAATAACAAATGGTTGTTTATGCACACTTTCAGCAAGCGGATGCATATAGGAAACGCCTCGATTATATCGCTCTAGCCATAAAATGACGAAACCACAACCATATTGCACATCTATCTCTATTTGTGGGAGGTAGAAACTGTTTATCTCATGTCGTTATACGTTCCAAACACATGTATACAAGAGGACCACAATCCCCTCTGGCTCCCGCCGTTTGTTGTGGCGCTGTCTCATCTCTTATCATTGTAACTTTTAACTTATTTGGCTTTTTGTTTCCTGAATTAGTCCAATAATCAATCGTGTCTAAGAATTTAGCCAAATGAGCGCTCCATCCCTTAAAAATAATATCTTTCAAATCAGACAATGGTATGTAATTCAACATGCTGTCATATACTATCGTCTTCATGGATGGGAACTGAAGCTCGACAAGAAGCCAATGACGACGTTCCATAATAGGGATAAACACCTGCAATCATAAATAATAATTCAATTCCGCACATCAAATAAAATTTATGAACACCTTTAAAATATTCAAAAATAAATACTAACCTTATCGACCTCCCACCACGCAGGATAAAGAATAGCTTTTCCATTACCCAACGCTTATGAAACGTCTCTATGATCCTTCAAGTGAGCTACGCGAAAAGACGAAGGCATAACAGTCCATCGCGTCTTTTTTATTTTCTTCAATTTCCTTATAATTAGAAGACGTTACACCCATGCATCAATATGTTGTTTTATAAAAAATATATATATATATTAGTGAATTTAATAAATTTTTAAAAAGAATAATCAAAATGCAATATAAGAAGAATATAAGACTTACCCCCCATTCGAAATATCCATTCTCTTCAACCCCTAATAAGACACCCCACCAAGACCGATAAAGAAATAAATGCATATCATCGTCGATTTTGTATATATCAGCGTAGCACCCCTGGCTCTGCTCATGTAGATAAAAATCAACTGCGGTCTTAGCCCAAAGGGTATTATCCATAATTGTGTCTGGTAGTGTTCTCCTCTCCTGCTGAGGAATGGTACTGGCCGGTAACTGATACGAAAACTAACTCTGGTCCATTATACCGGGCACGTGAGGGGGTTTATCAATAAGTCGACATAGTATGCCATGTGAATCGGCCTCTTGAACGGTGGGAGGGGCCTCTTGAACGGTGGGAGGGGCCTCTTGAACGATGAGAGGGGCCTCTTGAACGATATGAGAAGCCTCTTGAACGATGACATGTGAATCGGGCTTCTTCTTACGGAGTCTTTGAACTATTGGGGTGAAAGGAGACGTAATGTCACGTGCACGACGTCTGATGCGTGAACTCTGTCGTGCAAGAAAAACCCGACATAAAGCATCTACCTTATCGGGCCGGTAAAAATAAATGAATACATAAATCAGTAAATAAATAAATAAATAATGCCGAAAAAATGTTATTTACATTTTTAGTATAGTATTAAACAAACTTACCTCATTGCATAGAGTATGAACCTCATTTTGTAACGATGAAACAATCTCACGTAGAGCGGCTACCTCGTCACGTAAAGTAGATACCTCACCACGTAAAGCACCATTGTCATCGCGTAAAACATCTACATCACCACATAAAGACCGTACCTCATCACGCCATGCACCATTGTCATCACGTAAAGTACCGACCTCATCACGTAAAACACTGACCTCATCACGTAACTCTCCTAACTCATCTCGTGGAGGTGGAGAACAGGGAGATAAATGTCGTGACATCTTTGTCGGTCGCCTATCATGAGGTGATGGTGGAGAAGAGGCTCTATGATGTGATGGAATAGGTGATGGCTCTCGTTGTGGAAGTGTATAATCGGCTCAATCAGGTGATGGCTCTGGGTGTCGAGCTGTAGAATAGGCTCGATCAGGTGATGGCTCTCGAAATGGGGGTGCTCATCATCCGTCCCATCAAAAAAACGCTTACTAGCTTGCCACCAATCAGTGGCAAGCTCAGCCTCTGTGAGTGTCAGCTTCTGTAATGGATAGTTTACCTCCTAACAATATAAAAGCTCAAACAAAGTCAAACATCTACTAGTAATAACTTGTTTATATATGGTAGTATTTGTGTTAACTTACATAATTCATCGTCGTATATGGTATTAAATCTTCCCAATCCAACAGTCGGATCCTCCTCCAGGTAATAGCCCTAGGAATATCATTTGACTTTTTGATGGCATATGTCCACATGTTGGGAAAAACCTCAAATATCCAAATCTACAAACAATATAATACACAAACATTAATTTTAGTAATTGTTAAATAATTAATTATAATTTTGGAAACATTATATAGAAATTATTATCTTAAAGGCCCAAATAAAGTCTACCAAAGTGTATTTAGAACCATGGCCACACAAACTACGATGGTCCTCAAAGGCAGTTGACAACTTTTTCCAGGTAGCTTTCCATAGATATGAACCCCACGGAAACACGTTCCATGCATCTAGGTCCTCTACCAATAATATTAAATCCCCAAAAATAAGTTGTCTGCCCTCTTTGCCTAAAAAGCCGACATTCAAAAGTAATAAAAGACATACTCGGATAACATCAAGGTCATACATCCGAGTAAAACCATCTTTAAGAAGTAATCTTTTATAATCGTCGACTTGTAAACTGGGCTTCTCCTTTTTTCAGCTCAGGAAAAACCCGAAATAACCATGATGGATAGGCGATATGACTAGTGTACCAACCTACTTCATTGTGTCGTCTGAAACGTAGACCAATGATTAAGTAAAACTCCTCCCGCCCAAAACAAGTATACGCCGGTGGAAAATGAAACCATATCTCTTCATCACCACTTTGTATCCTCTCGGGTAGATCATTAGCCATGGTCTGAAGAAACAAATGGGTCAACATAGCATCTTCACCTGGATGTTGTACTTTCAGCCATGGCCCGAAACAAGTTTTCTCAAACAAATTTCTTTGTACAGGTGTAAGTGTCGACGCAATTGTAGTGGCTAGGATTAATTTATTCCTTAAAGTCAATGAAGCCGAAAAAAATTCCTAACAAAAACAATAAACATACCAAGTTAGATATACCAAAAACTACAAATTATACACTATAAACAGACATGATATTAAACATGGAAAATATAGCCAAATATGTTTCAAACTAGCACGATATTCACACAAGTCATTATTCTATCATAGTTCACAAAATGCATCAGATAACATTCCAGAAGTAAGCACTTATATCACATTTAAAAGGATAACACATAGGTTTAGTGCAGGTTCAAGGACAACATAAAGAGTAGTAGTTTATTCTTGAAACTTAAATTCGCAACACTGTGAAGTTAGTATTTGTCTTTGTTTTTTGGTTGAAGTAATGCAATTCATTCAAGTTTCAATTTACAGAAGAAGAGTAGTTTTTGAAACTTAAATTCGCAACACGAAAATGAAAATCGCAACGCGAAAATGAAAATCCGATTTTGCAAATTTCATTTTCGTGTTGCGAATTTAAGTTTCAAAAACTATTCTTTTGCAAATTGAAACTTGAATGAATTGTATTACTTAAACCAAAAGACAAATACTAACTTCACAGGGTTAAAGACTAAACAATTTAGCAGTATTGACAGCAACCGAATGAATTTACTAAGCAATCTAAGTGAAATGGTTAATCTATATATTGAAATTACCAGTAATTTATCATCAATTTAAATATGAAAAATCTAATAATAATACAAAGATTTCAAAATTAAAATAATTAAAAAAACTAACTCTCGGTGGTTGATTTTCCATTTTTTGGCCGTGAATAGTTGTAAGGGTGGCTCTGAGAGATGGAGATAGAGGGGGGTCGCCGGATATGGGGACGGATGTCGCCGGAGATGGGGACGGATGTCGCCGGAGATGAGGACGGATGTCGCCGGAGATGGGGACGGATGTCGTCGTAGAGAGTGAGAGATGGAGATGAGACTGAGTTATGATTTAGGGTTTTAGGTTATGCGTTACGATTATACTCTTTACATTTGTGTTGCGAAATTAATATTGTGTTTCGAATTCGAAAATAAAATTTGCGTTGCGAAAATTAACGCGCTTTGCGAATTTGACTTATGTGTTGCGAATTTGACTTCTGTGTTACGAATTACAAATTCGCGTTGCGATTTCCATATTCGCGTTGCGGATTTCAAAACTGAGTTGCGAAATTGGAATTCACGTTACGAATTTGTTGGTCATTTTTACAAATCCAAAAAAATGGTTAAAATCGTATATTATAAGGCATTTTCGGTCACTGGAGTTATTTTCTCTTTATTTATTAACCTTTTGTTCCCTACTATTTCATCTTGTATGAAACTTATATTTATATTATGGGTTTATTATAAAATGAACGCTTAAATTATATTTTATTTTTTTCAAATATAGAAATATTGTTTAGATTAAAGTAGGCGACGTTTAAGATTTCATTTTATAATAATTTTAAAGTTGGTCCATTACATTTGTTAAAAAATATTTTGTGTATCGATAATTCTTTAATCTTACAAGTTTTTTCATATTTTAAGGTTTTTTAAAATAAAATATTTTTTTTCTAGAGTTGAGATTTTATTTCACTTTCAAATAGATAATTTTTGAAATCTCATATATTAGAGTATTATTTTAAACTTTAAGGTTTTCAATTTCATATAAAAGGGGAAAATGGACATAGATCAAAATGTACATATAAAAGGAGCAATAATTTTGGAATTATGTTGCAGGTTCAATTGTGAGCTGGAGTGTAAGAAGAATTTTAAAAATGTGTTCTACAGTATATCCTATTATTTCCTCTTATGGTCTTTTACAACTAAAGGGCATTTGAGATGCGGATAAAGTATCTTGGCACAAACTAATTTGGTTCCTTATGCATATTCCAAAATTTAGTTTGATTGCTTGGATGGCTTTGCTGAACGGACTTTCTACAAGAGATAGGTTGCTTAAAATGGGAATCAACTCAGAAGGGTCTTGTGTTAACTGCAGCATTGACCAGGAGACAAGAAACCATCTTTTTTCTCGATGCCTCTTACTGTTCGTCTTTGGAATGCTCAACGGGTTGAAGAATACAATCTTAGCATGGGAAGAAATGGTTGCTCGAGCTTCTTCAACATGGAAAGGGAAGTTACTACTCACCACAATCTTGAAGATATCTTGGACTGCCTATATTTATATATTGTGGGAGGAAAGGAATCATAGAATTTTTCAAGGTCGATATAGAACAATCGATGACATGCTCAAGGCTATTATTGAAGCTGTGAGGATTCAACTTAAGGGTAAAAATATTAATAGAATTGATAGTACTAATTATAATCTTTGTAATGCTTGGGGCATAGTCTAACCAATCTTTGTTTTTTGTAAGTAGGCTGTTTATAGTCCTTTTTGTAACAGATTAGTTGATTGTTTGTAGCAGAACTCTGCTATTTGGATAATAAATTTTGATTTATAAAAAAAACGAAAATTTGAAATCAACTTTTGGGACCTAAAGTTTAGGTTAGCCCTCCATATGCATGATGCATGATATTTTAATGCCTAAATATGTATTTTTTTCATAAGCAATTAGGGATGAGTAAAACTCGACTCGATTTGAAAAATTGATTTTTTCGATTCGATCAAATGTCTACTCTACCGAGGACCGATAACCACCTCGGGTAAGAATCTTTCCTTTGTCTTTGATCTGAAATACGACGTTGATAAAATATAAATTACTCTCCATAAACTTTATTGACTCTTCATTCTTTTATGTTCAAGTAACTCACTCCAGTTGATTGCTTTTGAAAACGGATCTTGTTCTATTTTGTTAGTGAAAGTTCCAAATTCCCTTCAACTATTTATCTGCCAATAATAAAGCCTGAGAATATCCCTGGAAACAGGCAGTCAAAGTGGATATCAATATTGAGAGAGATTTGGCATATGGCCGCAGGTTTTATTTTTACGTGGAAACAGGATCGTGTACAGAGAGAAAAGGTGGTCTTATACAAAATATGGGTCTGTCAAATTCCTTTATTTGATGCAACAATTTATTGAGGGTATTGGCAGAGTTTCGCAAGGCTGATGAATTGGTCAAGAAGCCTGCATGGATTGATGAGGTATCCATGCTTCGACCTTTTTAGTTTTGTATATTTTAAACACTCCAAAAGATCTACAGTAATGAATACGTTTCCTCGTCGTACTTTGTTCTTGATTGTTTTGCTTCTGTTTTTCCCTGGGGACTATGATCTTTGTAATCCTTTTATATGCTTCAAGGCAGGTCATCCCCAAGCTTCATCCTTGCTGACGACCTATGCGAAAAGTTGAGGTTGACTCGTGGAAACATGAACAAGTAATTAATCATCTTTCCCTACTTTTGATTTTTAAACATTTTAAGTATCATATCTTGCACATGTACAATTTCAAATTTAAAATGAACACCCCATGCTTTGAAACTTTTGCTTCTTTGAATACTGAATCATAGAACCAGTTCCAAGTTATTTTCGTTTTGTTATCATACAAGGTTTCCCGGAACTGGGAAACATAAATAGAAGAAAATGAAAAGAAAAGGAAGAACACGTAACTCCTCTTGGTTTCTGCTAAAGCAAAAAGAGAGTCTAGCAAACTAGCTAGTTATAGTAGCTACCAATATGTTCATATAGTACCAGCCAGAAGAGGAAAACAAAAAATTAACTTTCTCCATCTCAACTCAAGTGCCATCCCCGTCTATTAAATCTGAAGCATAACTAAATTGGGACCCTGCCTCAGAAACAGTATCCGATTCAGTGGCTCTGGACCGCCTCGAGCTTCCTTCACCAACCAACTCTTTCACCTTCTTTCGTTTACTTTTCTTTGGCTCTTTTGAGGCCGAATCGGTAGCTTGGTTCGACTCCTTGGGTTTTTTAATCTTCTTTGATTGCTTTGATTTATCTGCTTTATCCTTTGTTGAAGGCACACCATTCCCATTTGTGATTGAAGCAGTACGCTTCGATGATTTAGGCAGTTGTGGTGTGTCTTTCGCTGCAGAACTTTTACCCCTTGAACTTTTTCGGCTCAAACTATTGTTTTCTGTAAAATTGTATCCAAAATAATTATTGCATAATATACAAATGAATCAAATGATGCAACCAAAATATTTTGTTCTTTGTACCAACTTCTCCTGCAAGAGCTAAAGGCGGTGTTTGAAACTCTCCTGGAGGTGTTTGAAACTCATTCATCTGCATGTAGTGAAAAAAGAGAGTCAAGAAATATAACCATTAATCATGTTGGCAACTTCTGGTTTTGTGATTACAAGAACAATACGAAACACTTTTACTCAATAGTTATGTTACTCGGACAAGGGAACGTATCCCATTTCAGGCTCTATGTTAATAGCTATAATTGTGGTTAAATTTTAGTGAATTACCCAGGTGGGTTTTGACTGTACTGTTGATGGACCATCCCATCCTATATGAGCCACATGCTTTACATCTGTTGGCAGACCAATCTGCATTTCAGGCTCTTTTTCACTTTCTGCAAAAATAAAGTTCACCCATTTCCAGCCATCATTACCAAGCATCTCAAACACCAAACAAATCCACTGCTTGCTTTGCTTGCTTAAATTCTTCTAATGTTTTCTTTATTTTTTTAGTGTTCTTTTAAATGTTAACAAATTAGGGTTACACACAAACACACACAATGTATTTCTGTATTGTATAATGTCATAAGGAGAGAGATGGAAATACATACCAAATATGTGAGTAAAGTACTTAAGACCTTTTAGCAACCCTTTCATCATTATGATTCAATGATGTCTACAAACTAAATCAGCATATGGAGGTGGAGTAGATCAAGCTTCAAAACTGAATCTGGAAACTAAGAAGAAAAAATCAAACTGTTTTAAGTAATCGTGTCCTTCGTATATTTAGATATCGACATAGGCATAGATCCTTCGAATATATGAAAAAATGAATATATCCGTATAGGATATACGAATCGAGGTAACATAGAGAACAATCCTCTTACAGCACTGAAACATTTGCTCCGCTAATACATCTCACCTTCAGAGGAAGAACACAATTTCGTGTGATACAAACATGCATGGCTTTCATGCATGCTTAAACATGTGGAGGTGTGTGTTTCCTAAAATTCAAGGGGGGGGGGGACTGTAATTTTGTTTCTTGAACCTTAAATAATTAAAAAACGTGATAATATTGGATCAAAAAAGCTGGACTGTTTCGGACAAATGTGTGTTTATTAGGAAGGGAGGTTTCTGGTTTAAGGCAAAACATTCGTTAATTCAATGGAAATGCAATCTAAATTAACAATGACTTAACGAAAATTTAGGGGTTTGAGATAGAACAGATGTATGTATTTTAGGAAGGTTTTAACTAATTCTCTTATTTAGCGATAACTTTAAGATTATTGTTTTCTTCTTATTCTTCTTTCCCTTTCTGTTTCCTAATATAGGTTATGATAAAGAAGAAATCTTAGGTCGCTCTTAATTTCGAGATCTCAATTTTTTAATTGGATAAATCGTGTTGGTTTTTTGGCAAATTTTGAATCCCACATTGATTTTGTATAAGGAGGAGAAGAAATTCTTTCGTTATAAATAAAGTCCTCCTCCTCCTTAGTTAATCATCCCCACAAATATAAGTCTTCTTCTATATTAAAGGCTATTTGTACTATTTCTCTCTCTTTGTAATATTTCCTCTATTAGTGAAATATTATTTTAGTAGTGTTTGAGGACTTAGGTATAATTTTGGCCTAACCTCGTTAAATTTTGGTGTTCTCTTTTATGTCTATTTAATAGCTATTGTTGGGTATAGTTGTTGTTAATTATTGTCCTATTAAAATTACTTGTGTTAGTAGTTCTGTCTAAGGAGAGTGGGTTTTAAGAGGGACCATTGTGACCCCTCCATTCTTTCTTGGGAATCTACCTTGGGGGTGATTTTTAGTAAAATCATTTTCACACTAGTCACCTAGATAATAATTTTCAAGGTGAATTTGTTATTATTGGTGGAAATTAAGTCATCTTCCACAACAATTGGCATCAGAGCTTTTGGTTTATTTTAGTATGCTCTGTGGTTGCGACTTAGGCTGATCTTCCACATCAGAAAAAAATTTCCTTGGGCTAATTGACATTCCGCATTGACAGCTATTAAATAGAATTTGTAGCAGAAATGATAGACGACACAAAAACATCTACATCGTTGTTAACAGCTTCTTCATCTTCAATTTTGGCAAGAAATGTTGTGACAAATGTTAGATTTGCAATAGAGATTTTTGATGGCACCGGTCATTTCGACATGTGGCAAAATGAGGTTCTAGATGCCCTATTTCAGTAGGTTCTAGACATTGCTATTGAAGGAGAGAAACTATATGATGTTGAGGAGAAAGAATGAAAGAGAATCAATAGATTGTCATGTGGTACTATTTGATCGTGTCTTTCTAGAGAGCAGAAGTATGCATTTCCTAAGGAAACTTCTGCAAGTAAATTGTGGAAGGCACTGGAGGAATTTTGTTGTTGAAGAAAAGCGGTCAGAACAAACTCTACATGAAAAAAGATTATTCCACTTCAACTATGTACCAGGTACCACTATGAATGATCACATTACTAGTTTTAATCAGCCGATGACTGATCTGATACATATGGACGTGACTTTTGAAGACGAAGATCTGACTCTGATGTTGATGGGATCACTTTCTGATGAGTTTGAGTATCTTGAAACTACTCTACTTCATGGGAAGGTTGATGTGTCTCTCAGTGAAGTAATTGTTGCCTTGTATAGTTATGAATTGAGAAAGAAAGACAAACAAGAAAACACAAGTGTCGAAGCAGAAGCTCTTGTTGTTAGAGGCCATTCGAAGAGTTAGAATAAAGGAAGGAGATGGAGATCGAAGTCAAAGTCAAAGTCCATATTGAGCAAAGATGAATGTGTCTTTTGTCGAGAAAAAGGGCACTAGAAGAAAAAATGTCCAGGCTAAAGAATAAAGACAAACCTGAAAGGGAAAAGGTTGTCTCAGAATCAAATGTGGTCGAGTATGATGATGCAGATTCAGATTTTGCATTCGCTACTACGTCATCAACCAACTGTTCCAGTTCATGGCTATTAGATTTAGCTTGTAGCCACCATATGACCCCACTAGATAATGGTTCTTTGATTTTAAATAACTAAAAGGTGGAATTATCTACACGACAAATAATTCCCCTCTTGACACACTTGGGATTGGTTCAATTCGCTTGAGGAATCAGGATGGATCAATCAGAACCTTAACAGGTGTCCAATATGTACCAGATTTAATGAGAAATCTCATCTCTGTGGGAACCTTAAAGTCAAAAGGTTTAGAAGTGAGGGTTAAAGATAGGATTATGAGGAGTATCTCTGGTGCACTAGTGATAATGAAGGGAATAAAAAAAAAACAATGTGTATTACTTTCTAGGTAGTACAATTGTTGGGACAGCAGCAGTGACGACTTCTACTGATGAACAGGAGTCAGAAGCAACCAGGTTATGGCATATGCGCTTGGGGCATGCTGGTGAAAAATCCTTGAAATTGCTGATAGATCAAGGATTATTGAAGGGTGTTCGGGCTTGCAAATTAGTTTTTTGTGAGCATTGCATCAAATGGAAGAAGACGAGGGTGAAATTTGGAACATCAATCCATGATACTAAAGGTATTTTGGATTATGTTCATTCAGATGTATGGGGGCCTTCCAAGACAACTTCTTTGGGAGGTACACACTATTATGTCACCTTTGTTGATAATTTTTCCCCGAGAGTTTGGGTGTATACAATGAAGACAAAGGATGAGGTGCTAGGTTTTTTCCTTAAATGGAAAAAGATGGTGGAGATTCAAACAGGCAGAAAAATCAAATGTCTCCATACAGATAATGGTGGAGAGTACAAAAATGATCCATTTCTGAAAGTCTGTGAAGAATAAGGTATTGTTAGGCACTTCACTGTCAGATATACATCATAACAGATTGGGGTGGCAGAGCGTATAAATCGGACATTAGTGGAGAAGGTTCAGTGTATGTTGTCTAATGCTGGGTTAGGCGAAGAATTTTGGGCTGAGGCTTTGGTTTATGCTTGTCACCTTGTCAACCGCTTACCATCTACTGTTATTGGTGGTAAAACACCATTAGAGAAATGGTTTAGAGAACCTGCTACAGATTATGATTCCTTACATGTGTTTGGTTACACTGCATACTACCATGTTAAGGAGTCAAAGCTGGATCCAAGAGCAAAGAAGGCGATCTTTATGGGGATCACCTCTGGTGTGAAAGGCTATCGTCTTTGGTGTCCAGAAACAAAGAAAATAATCTTCAACAGAGATGTTACCTTTGATGAATCTACCATGTTGAGAAAGGTGACTTAAGAAAAATTGGAGCAGAAAGATGGAACTCCCAAACAGGCGGAGTTTGAAAGAAGCAGAATTGTCCCAGCCAGTAAAGAAATTGATGTTGACTCTCCTATGGTAGAAGAAGAGTCAGATGAAGAAGAGGTTCAGACCCAAGAACCTCCATAGCAATATGAATTAATTGCACTCAAAAAGGGAAAGGGGACCATTAGATAACCTGCTCGTTATGCTGATATGGTCTATTTTGCATCACCAATTGCAATTGATGACGTTCCTGCCACTTTTAATGAAGCAGTCCAAAGTTCAGAACATAAAAAGTGGAGGATCGCCATGAATGAAGAAATGCAATCCCTTCAAAAGAATCATACATGGAAACTAGCTAGTCTTCCGAAGGGAAAGAAGACAATTGGGTGCAAGTGGGTATATGCAAAGAAAGATGGATTTCCTGACAAGAATAACATCCGCTACAAAGCAAGATTGGTGGCTAAAGGCTACGCTCAAACGAAGGGAGTTGATTATAATGAAGTATTTTCTCCAGTTGTAAAACATTCCTCCATCATAATTTTGTTGGCTTTGGTAGCACAGTTGAATTTGGAACTAGTTTAAATTGATGTAAAAACTGTATTTTTACATGGAGACTTGGATGAGGAAATCTACATGACTCAGCCAGATGGATTCAAAGTTGCTGAAAAAGAAGAGATTGTGTGCAAATTAGAAAAATCGTTGTACGGATTGAAGCAATCTCCAAGGCAGTTGTACAAGCGATTTGACAAGTTTATGATAGGGCAGAAGTACACAAGAAGCAAATATGATCATTGTGTGTATTTACGCAAGCTACAAGACGAATCCTATATATATCTTATTCTTTATGTTGATGATATGCTGATAGCTTCCAGGAGTCAGTCAGAAATTGTGAAACTAAAGACTCAATTGAATAGGGAGTTTGAGATAAAGGATCTTGGTGAAGCGAAGAAGATTCTAGGCATGGAGATATCAAGGGATAAGAAATTGGGGAGGCTTTGTTTGTCTTAGAAAGAATATTTGAGGAAGGTACTAAAACGTTTTGGCATGAATGAGAAGTCAAAACCAGTTAGTACACCTCTTGCTCCTCATTTCAAGGTCGGTGCATCCATGTCACCCAAGGATGATGCAGAACAAGAATACATGTCAAAGGTTCCGTATGCAAGTGTTGTTGGTAGCTTGATGTATGCAATGGTGTGTACGAGACCCAATATTTCATATACAGTTAGGGTTGTGAGCATGTATATGCATGATCCTGGAAATGAGCATTGGCAAGCTATGAAATGGATTCTGCGGTATATTCTGAACACCGTAGATGTTGGTTTGGTCTTTCAATAGGACAAACAAGATGGTCAGTGTGTAGTTGGGTATTGTGATTCAGACTATGCAGGTGATTTGGACAAGCGTCGATCAACTACTGGTTATGTGTTTACATTTGCAAAAGCACCAGTCAGTTGGAAGTCCACCTTACAGTCAATTGTGGCTTTGTCTACTACATAGGCAGAGTATACGGCAGTTACAGAGGCTGTGAATGAGGCAATTTGGCTTCAAGGGTTGCTTGGTGAATTGGGAATGGAACAAAAGCACATCAAAGTGCATTGTGACAGTCAGAGTGCTATTCATTTAGCAAAGAACCACGTTTACCATGCAAGGACGAAGCGCATCGATGTTCGATATTACTTTGTATGAGAGATTCTAGAAGAATGTGGAGTCATAATCCAGAAGATTCGGACCACTGAGAATCCTGCTGATATATTGACAAAAGTTGTAACTGCGGTCAAGTTTAAACATTGTTTAGACTTGGTCAATATTGTTACAAATTGAAAGATGAATTTGCAGACACTACTGAAGATTGGATTTTTTTGAGAGATGTGTGTGAAATTTGCCAAGGTGGAGATTTGTTGGGTTTTTGGCAAATTTTGAATCCCACATTGGTTTTGTATAAGGATGAGGGGAAATTCTTTGTTATAAATAAAGCCCTCCTCATCCTTAGATAATCATCCCCACAAATATAAGTCGTCTTCTATATTAAAGGCTATTTGTACTCTTTCTCTCTCTTTGTAATATTTTATCTATTAGTGAAATATTATTTTAGTAGTGTTCGAGGACTTAGGCATAATTTTGGCCTAACCTCGTTAAATTTTGGTGTTCTCTTTTATGTCCATTTAATAGCTATTGTCGGGTATAGTTGTTAATTATTGTCCTGTTAAAATTACTTGTCTTGGTAGTTTTGTCTAAGGAGAGTGGGTTTTAAGAGGGATCATTGTGACCCCTCCACTCTTTCTTGAGAATCTACCTTGGGGTGATTTTTAGTACAATCGTTTTCACACTAGTCACCTAGATAATAGTTTTCAAGGTGAATTTGTTATTATTGGTGGAAATTAACCCGTCTTCCACAACAAATCGCTCTCTAAGAAGTAATTACTTATATTAATTTCAAAAGTGATTAGTTAATGATAATTAATCACGTTTTTAAAATTTTCTATAAGTTTTACATAATTATGATCAGCAAAAATACGAAATTTAACCTCCATAGCTTATTTATTATGCCAGTTTGATACTAATTCTAAAAATATAACATATAGTTTATGTATTCTCTAAACGTTAAGGGTGTTATTCCTAGAGATCTTACACTCAAGTATCATAAACTATAAAAATATATATTTTACTTCTAAAAAAAACTTTAAAAACACAATTTTAGATGAGAAAAATGGCCAATTTGTTTTTGAGTTTCCTTTTATGTTTCTCGCCTAAACATTGGGGTTTAGTTTTTTTAGCTTTTTTTTCATTTTCCTAGACTATAACCAGTTTAATAATAATAACTTTAGGAGGTTTATCTTATAAAAAAAATACAATAACATCATAATTAATTATCGGTTAAATAAAATATAAAATTAGAATCATCCACCTAATAAATTTTTACAGTAATTGATTTTAATTAATCGGTCAATAAGTCAAATAGTGATAGTTATATCAACAAAATTACAATAAATATAATAAACTAAATCAAATTTATTACACCACGAATTGCAGAATTAAGCATTACAAAAAAAAATACAAAAACCAAGGAAAGGTTAAAATATCAGAAGAAAAATGATATTGAAGTATACAAAAGTTTATGGTCTGAAGAGATTGCACCTATGACTTGTTGGCCTACATTTAAAAAAATGCAAATAAATAAATAAATAACCAATTTATCCATTTAATGAACTGTTTTCATATATATATATATATATATATATAAACTTACCTTTTTCAAGTACTTGTCTTGAATCTTCAGTGCCTGATTACATGCTTTCTTGGCATCCAAGTTTCGAGTAATCTGACCCAATATCTAGAAGAAGAAGAAGACTTTAAAGGCGAGAGAAATGCTGCAGAATCGAAGATTTACGAGCACGAGAGAGATACATTGGCAATGTCGTCGAGACCCTTAGCATCCTTCAGAATCTACTTATTCTTGGTCTCGGGAACGCTTGCAAAAAGGAAGACCGAGAGTGCACTGCTTTTATCCCCATGTCCACGCTGCACATTTTTTATTTGGAATTTACCGTACTGCTTAAGCATCTTCCGATCTACTGGTTGTGCAGTGTGGTTATCTAGAGCAGCATCCGGTTGCTCGTAGTAGCAGAAGATACTTGTACTCCATTGCCCACATTACCTTGAACCAATCTCTGTCTTAGTATAATTAGAAAGAGATCATTCCTCTCTCCTCCCAAAGATACAAAGCATCGACAAAAGAGATCTCTCTCCGGAAAAGCACCATTAGCATGCGAAATGCAAACAAATACTCGCCGCCATCTAGATCCTCTGTCACACAAAATTCTCGAGATTTTAGTCGAGCGGCGTAAAAAAAATTTGTAAAACCATGAAGATGGAAAAGGCATACCAAGGTGTTGATGAAGCTTAGGGTCGACGGTTTTAACTACTTGTGAAAGTGTACCGAGCTGGGATTGCACTCCTATTGAAGTTGTACTGCACCTAGAGTTCTCCCTCTGTTGACAAAAACAAAACCAGAAGTCCGACTTCGTACTTCACGGAATATAAAACCGTAAACATTATACGGAAACGAGCACGAAAGACGAATTACTAATCAATTATGCTATCAAGAATACTGCAAGAAATAAACATTTTACCAATCTGCGCATTGCGCGCTCAAAATACCAAAAGGCGTCAGCTTCGTCTTCAAGAAGAATTACTATCGGAGAGCAGATGTCATTCATTCCTGCTCATGAAAGAACAAAGCCGAAAATGTCGAGGATGAGAGAATTTAAGCTTGGTAAAAAAAATAACGCAACTACCAGCTGCTACTCACCTTGAACATAACCGATATCATCATCTCTACCCAAGAATATATAGCAAGAACATCATAGAATATACCGGAGTTTTGCTTGATTAGCTTCATCCTCATAAAAGAAAAGTGCTCGATCAGTTCGAACAACGTCCAAACCTACAGACCACATACATCAAGTACATAAGGACCTTTGAAATTTAACCAAAGCAACAATTGTAATTTTAGACGGATGCATTGATGATCTAGAGCTGCAAAGGAAGCCCGGTTTATTCATGCCATTAACCCAGCATCATAGAATGTTAATAAGAATATGCTAGACATTTATGTTCCGATGCCGTAAAGTATACAGAAGATCCAATCAGTTGAGCATGAAACTATACACCGTACATACCGACTTGATGCAAGGAATGCATCCACTGGGCAACTTTCTTGTCTGAAACAGCATGTGGCACATCACAACCTTCGACTCCTATCGGTTGGCCATCATCGGTAATAATTGGTTGTATAATGAACTTTCCACTACCGACAACTGACACCATATTCTGGCACTCGGTCTTCCAAAAGCCATAACGCTCCCTGGGATGGGTAGTGTGAAAAATTCAGTCATGATGATCGACCAACTTACGAAAAGTACAACATCATCGTTAAGAGAAACAAAATGCAGAGCATTGTGATTGAATCATAAAGTTGTTACCTCCTTTGTTCTCTAAGCTGATTCCGATCATCAAAGGTACTGTTAGGATCAAAGCAACCTAAAAGGAATTCCCAGACTAACCCTTTGATTGAAGGGTGAATACCCTACCATAACAAATCAAGTAAAGCAAATAACAATTAATTCTTGAGATTCGATATAAGTTGTTGAACTTTCAACATGATAAACATTAAATAATTATCTGCAAACCACACCAGTGTAAAATGACAGAGCAGGCACCCAGTTGAATAACAATCATGAAAAAAGAGACAAAAACATGTGCATATACACAAATATGCACTGGCATTGGAGAAAATACGATGTTTTGATTATTAGTGTGCTAATAACATAGAACTCGCTACGGCAATCGCACATTGAACAAAATTAAAGAATTTCATTAAAGACTTTAAAGCCATGATTCTTAGAACTCTCATCTAATCAACTCATAATCCTATCCAAAAATTTTAAATGCTGCAACACTCATTCAATGTCCAACAGCATGTGTCTGTTCTTTAATCCAAATTGCCTATATAGATATAAAAAAGATGTGCGTGTATGTGTTATCAAAGCAGCGTAATTATAAACAGAACCCGAATGAAGCACACTCCTCGTTGGATCCGCCTAAGAACTTTTTCTATATCCAGGTGACTATCTTCGGAGAATGCAGCCTGCCATCTTCTTGCACTTAGTGTTTTCCCTACCTGGGAAAAATGCATACAAACATAAACAGAAGTGAAGAGAAAATCAAGGGAAGTGGTGAGTGAAAGATGCAGACCCTAGGCCGAGAGCGAGTCTTTGGAATATCAGCTAAGCTTTCGGGTCTTATGGGATAAAAGGACTCCAACTCCTCTGTTCATATCTCTGCATTGCCGCCCAGCCAACCATCGAAATTCTAAACAAGCGACCCTAATCATTTACTGCCATTAAAACGCCATCAAATTAAAGACATTAACACATAATACATAGAAAACTGTGAGTAAAAACATTAAACCGTTTGTCACTGGCAAATAGAAAGAAGGAAATGGTGAAAATCATCACCCTGCATGAAAGAAACCAAACAAACAAATAACATCTTGGCAGCATTCAACAGCTAAAGACTTTAACAATCGGATGTCAGATCAATTTCATTGATGAAATCCAGAAACAAATATCATCACTAGGCCATCAAATGGTGGATTCAAATATTGCTCAAATTCAAAACAACACATCAGCCTTTTTGGAGCAGACTCCCTCTTCTTCATCATGGAGGATCCAAATCCATATACAGGAAAAAGGAACAAATCATAATTTCTCAAAGAGAAAATAACTTCAGTGACCAAAAATATTTTATAATATACGATTTTAACAAACTTTTTTTTGGATTTGCGAAAATGACCAACAAATTCGCAACGCGAACTCCAATTTCATAACACAGTTTCCAAATACGCAATGCGAATATGTAAATCGCAACGAGATTTTTCAAATTCGCGTTGCGATAGTTGTGTTTACCTATATCGGTAATTAGAGTTGCGAATTTGAAAATCGCGTTGCGAATTTTAAAATCGCATTGCGATAGTACTGTTTACCTATATCGGTAATTAGCGTTACGAATTTGATAATCGCGTTGCGAATTTGAAAATCGCATTGCGATAGTATTGTTTACCTATATCGGTAATTAACGTTGCGAATTTGAAAATCGTATTGCAATAGTACTATTTACATTGCGATAGTACTGTTTACCTATATCGGTAATTAGCGATGCGAACGCGATTTTCAAATTCGCAACGCTAATTACCGATATAGGTAAACAGTACTAAAATTCAAGTTGCGATTTACCTGTTCGCGTTGCGAATTCGAGATCGCGTTGCGAATTTGTTGGTCATTTTCGCATATCCAACAAAAATTAATTAAAATCGTATATTACAAGGTATTTTCGATCACTAAAATTATTTTTTCTTTCTCAAATTACAGGTTGAAAAATTGCATCTTTACATCTTATTATCGTTGTCTTTTAAAGCTTACTTTGCAGAGTGGTGAGATTAGATGGGAAAAGCCAACTCCTTTTCAGGCAAGTAGCAACGGATTGGAAATTGTACAAAAAGTTCCTTCATCGAAGCGTTTCTTTTGTAATTATTTTCTTTCTTTTGCTATTTTCTAGGAGACAAGACAGTCATGGAACAACGCAATGAAGAATGATGCGGATGAAATGAGATACATGATAAAGCAACATTTAGTCCCTAAATTTATTAAGTTCCTTTAATTTATCCTCTAAACTCGTTTCTATTACATATCAATTTTAAATTTTGACAAATCTTTTCACATTAATCCTTAAATTTCATGTCATTAAATGGACGAAAAATCTAAACATAGGGACCGAATTAAAAAAATATGTTGTCAGGAATTAAATATTGATTTATTCAATTATTTGGTAAGATGGAAAAAATGAAGTTTCTTATTTTAAGCTGAAATACGCCGTTGTCAATGGAAAAACCGCCAAGTATTTTATTTTATTTTCGTTGTACTAAATCCGACAAAGGCGGAAGACATCGTCCTAATTCGAGAATTGATAGTTCCCCATCCAAGTAAAATCATATATTAGAGGTTAATACATCAATTGATCCTTGAACTTAATAATTTTTTACACTGATATCTATCATTTAATAATCAATTAAATTGTGACAAATTACCAGTATGTTGATCAATTATCTTAAATATATGATGGAAACGGTCAAAATTTTTGGTTCAATTAAAATTTAAATATTATTAAAATTAAAATTTAAATGTTATTTGATTGTGTTTGTAATTTCATTTATACATTGTACTTAATTAAGTGTGATTATAAACATGCAAAACTCATTACTCACACGTAAAAAAAAGTCAACGTAAAAATACTAAATATTTAAATACTGGATTTGTTCTAAAACTTATGTTCCATAAATTGCAATTTCCCTTTCCCCACAAAATCCCAAAAGAAGAAGATCTACATTATACAGACTACAGAACCCAAAAGAAAAAGCAAAAGAGAAGGGATGAGCCCACCGGCAATCATAACAGCAAATGGTTGTTTAATCAATTAATGAAACGAAACAACGACATTTAACACACTAACGAATAATATACTGTTCATACTGAACAAGGAAGGTACGGGATCATCCCTCGTCGAATGAAGCAACCGGCTCTTTCCCGCACACGACACGGCAATGCATATATCATGCTGATCAGAATATATGCATGTAAAAGCTATTCGAACCGACTTCGTATTTTTGGCAGCAGCAGTATCCCCATGTAGCTTCATTCATTCCGAATATGTTTGACCAAGGGTCCTACGAAACTTGCTTCAGGAAACTTAAAATGGAGCTTCAAGGGACTCATCCCATACATCAGCACTTCCGTTTGAGGCATCTTCGACATCTTCTTCCATTGAAAGCCTGATATACTCCCTATGTGCAAATCGGTCCCACTCTGTCAAAGTTGGATCCTCTCGTTCCTGCTCACCCACGCACACACCAAAAGGGAAAAGAAAAAGCAGGTTACTGACATCACAGAGAACTAAACTAGCATCAATTTAACGCTCAATATCTAATAGTGCAATCACTGACCTGCCGAATAAGGAATGGATCACGGGTTTCGAATGCCATAAACTTATGAAGATTAAAGAGGATGTTAAAAACATTTCCTGAAAGTTTGCTCCCTTTCAAGTCCCGTAGTGTGATACAATCTTCTCTCTGCAAAATATCAGCAAGTTGCATCATCTTCACATGCAACAAGCAGGTAAAATGAAATCACGGTTTTTAGGAAGAAAGTAGCTTCAACCTCAGGTGCAATCATGTCAATGATTTGACATAATATGTCCTCAAAGAGCACAGGTTCTAGGGCCAAACATTCCATTCGGTGCAGCTGCTCCTCGTAGAAAAATTGCATTTCATTTGGAGTGAGCACACCATTTCCATCCAAATCTATGCACTTGAACCTATAGAGATAACTAATCAGATGATAAAAGCTGATCTAGTAGATCAGGGAAAAAGTTTTTGATGATACAAGGCACAAAAGAACGGTTGTATATTGTTCTTGCAAACAAATGTTCATTTGATATGATGAACCACAGAATTTTGCAGGAGAACTGGAAAACATAAATTAAAACTCTACCCATGTCAGCCTAAGACCAGGGAGGGATAAACAAGGAGTGTTTTGGACTTGTAAATGCCTAGACAACAAGAATTCAACTCACTTCAGATAAGCAACAAAACCCTGCAAGGCTTTGCTTGGTAGAGTGGAGAGAAGATTGGGAAGATTGAAAATTTAAGGGTTAGAAAAATGGAAAGATGAAAAAACATTTTTTTTCTTTCCAATGGTGTAACTGGTTGGAAGGACGGAAAATTTTTAAGAAAATATAATTTCCTTTCCATTCATTGTTTGGTAGAGCTGAAAAATGAAAAGAAAATTAAGCTTTGAAAAATACATATTTTGAATCAAGTCACATCCCTCTCCTTTTCTTTCCCCCACTTTTATTTCCTACCAAGCACACTCAAAATTTATTTTCTATCCACTTCTCTACCCCATCCTTCCATTTTCCATCCAACCAAGGGAAGTCTAAAACTCTGTAGTGTAATTTCTTTAGGAAATGTGAGATGTAAAAACAAATATAAAGATACCAATATTCAATACTAGGGCCGGATGACTTGTCCTCCTCTGAAAGCATGAAGTAAACAAAGTCTTCATAACCCATCTTCCCTTCTAACTCACTGGAAAACTTCCGAGGAGCCTGAGATGGAATTCATGCATTTACAATTGCAGCCAAAGCAACATCATATATAGGAAAAGTTTTATTGTACTTGAAATAGAGTCTAATTGATTCAGAAATTTAGATAAGATGACTGAGAACGAGGGCAAACCAACCTGTGAAAAAATCCTATCAACAATCCTGTAGGTAAGGGCATGATTGCCATATCTGATGAGGCTTTCCCTGTCGATGAAGAAATCATGGTCTGTGTCCAACTCCCAGAACTTACAGTATATAACATAAAAGTGTTCATACGAGAAGTACCTAAAAGAAGAAGAAAGAGGTACAATTTGCAGCATTAGTAATTCACGTGACAACAATTTGATAAACAGCTTTGAACAATGTTCAATTGTTCACAGACCATTCAGCAATGTAAGGGGAAATAAATTCCTTGCTTTTACCATCCAACTAAAGACAGTAGATGGAGATATTGTAGTCTCGGTTTTACATAATTACTGTTTGGTGTGCAAGGGTTTGTATGTTGCAGCTTTCAATAAAATAAAGCACATATACTGTAAAGTTGTTCACCCCAGATACCAACCTAAGGACTTTGTTAATGTCCTCTTCCTCATCTGCATGTTCCATGGCAGAAATCAGTTCTCCACATTTGAGCTCCCTGAGGGTAAGACGGCCATTTCCCGATCTATTCATGGTATAAAAGATTCTGTATATGACAGTTTCAGCTGAAACATTAACAAAGAAATTGATATTGTCCAGTATCAGTTGTGCCAGTATTGAATGTCCAATCATTGGTGAAACAAAAATAAAACATAAAAGAATGAAATGGTCCTCGGTACCACCTCAACAGTTAGACCAAAACCAACTCTTCTAGAGGCATTTTCAGCTTGACAATAAAGAGAGAATGATCCCCTCCTCACCCTCTTTCTCCCTTAATTTTAAATGATGTGGGAACAATTCCTGAAGCAAATATGTTGTCTCAAGAATCAAGCACAACGATTCCCATCTTTAGAACCCCATTTACTGGCCCTTTACCTTAATTACACAATTATCGTACAAAAACTGCATAGAATCTCCTGGTTATTATTCTTTATGTGTTCTTCACCAACTAAATATTCCTCATTCAATAACTGCTCTAAATTTATTTTTATTCATGAGGTTCAAGAATCAATTTTTGATGAGATTTCCACAGGAAAATTATAAAATCAGCACGTACAAATTCAACATGCCAATTCAGGATGTATAAATTTGCTGCTGTAAAAAAAACATGTTCCAACTTCTGAGTGCTTGTCAACCCACTAGGGCAAGGAGCCTATAAGAACATTAGACTTATGTCGTATACTATGCATACAACACCTTCATAAATTATGCCTATGATGTTCTCCCATCAAAATCACCATCCTTGAGATTGAATCAATCAATGGGACTGCATTCAAATTTGCTGGTAGATTACGTGTTCAAAAACTAATCTAGCTTTGCACAAATAATTAAAAAAAAAAAAGACATGAAAAAAGGAAATAGATTCACAGCTTGATAGACATTATTAAAATAACTCACAATTAAGAAAATGCATACCATATCTATCTTGAAATTCAGGTGTGTTTCGCAAGAATTTTAATCCTGGATGGGTTGCCAAAAGCTCTCGGACAACAGGTTTGAAGTCAACCTGCATCCCAAATCCCAAATGATGTTATGAAGAAAAGTATACATGAAACTTTAGGCCTTTGAGAGGATAATTTTAACAGAGGAACAATTGTTAATCAAAACAATTATTTCAAAGCGAAAACAAAAGGAAAACCTATGAGAGATGGAGTGCAAAATAAACCTGAGTGAGGTAACTTTGGTCTGGCCGCTTAAGAATTTCAAATATTTGAGTTGCTATATCCATTGTCAGCATATTGCCATCCATCCAATACTTGATGAAAGCATCTCTGAAACAAAGTGTTAAACTTAATAATGTACGATAGAAGCACTATCAAATAATGCAGTCAACACCATCTATTAAGTACTTTCACCAGACTGCTTCAGCAGCCACATAAAACAACTATTCATCTACAAAGATGAATCGAGTGCATACCTGGTCACTAATCCCACACAGTCTACATCTATCTTTCTAAAAAGCGCGGAAGAGAGAAAAGATGGTAGCTTGCAAACTTCCTTTGTCACTGTTTTAAACTCTGCATAGCCAGAGAAAAACATTATTTCGTTCAGTTTTCAAGGGTTTTTTTAAACCTTAATAACTGGAAGATAATGTGCAGGGGTGGGGGGACTTAAAATACAAATGAACAGAAAAGATCAATTATATATCTCACCATCTATTTTCAATCCATTTAGAGGATTATCGAAAAGGATGTTAATTTCAGAAAGATGTTGTTCTTTCAATTCCTTTGTAGGAGGACGACCATTATGGAAATAAAACTGCAAGCAATTATCAGACAAACTTTATAATTACTTTTTAGCAATTTTAGGTGGTAAAGCCCAAAACCACAAATCTAATAAAAGCTTTCAATATAACAATATCTGGAAGAGGACTTCCAATATCAAACAAACCTGTGGAATAACTTCTTGCATTGATTCACTAAGTAATTTCAATGGAGAGCCAAGAGCTGAAGGGCTCGATTTCTGCTTGGATGAGCGAGGAGAACCAGATGAGCTTCTTGGAGAAAGTGGAGGTGCACTGGCACTGGAAAACATGGAAGGAAAAGAATTGCTCCCAACAGCATTTCCATTAGAAAAGTTCGCACAGGCATTTACTGCAGTCCCTGCCCTCGCATCATCAATCAAAGATTTCACCTGTTCTCAAGAAATGAAAGTTTGTTGCATGATAAAAAACATTCATGTATTGATAGATACAAATTGCTAGCAAAGGAAAATCTAGCAAACAGAAAAGAAAATGACCTAACTGCAGGAAAGATTCTAACTTCTCATAGTTCCCAACTATATCAAATTCAGTCATCAGGGAAAACAAAAATTATCCCTATCATAGCCATTTAAAAAGTAATAATGAAAAAATCTCAAAATCTTACAAAATTCTACCATAAATTTATAGGTACCACATGCAGTGTTACAATTCCCCCCCCCCACAAAAAAAAAACATTTTTCCTCCAAAATAAAGGGAGGAGTGCAGAAGTGCAAGTTAAATTGATACATCAAACTCTAAACATAACTTACATTGAATATAAAGATTACAAACACATAACACATCCAACTTATGCAAATAATGCAGACATACATGTGTCTGTTGAATACCATGTTAATAGAAATGAATTTCATAATCTATTAACATGAACTAATGGCATTAACATGACTCGAATCGAGTATTTTCATTTACTACCATAAAAACTTCCAAATAAGTTACTCTATGACTACGAGTCAAAATGTCAGAGATGTTTGTTCTAGGTTGCAATAAATATAAGTTCGTACCCATCTACACACTGTTGTTTTCCACTTTCAAAAAACCACAGTGGCATCATAACAATGGTAACTCATGATCCATCACACAGAATGCTGAAGTATCAACAATATTCAACTCCTTTTCTTTTTTATAATATTGAAGCTATGTCTGTGATTATGTCCCTTACTTGGAAATAATTAGTTTTTATACTTCTATCTAATCCTCATAACTTGAGTTTTATTCCTATGGGTTTTATATGGAACTGGTGGTAATGACCAGCCATTCATGGAAACCTACACCGGTCATCTTGAGGTTTACTTCACCAGTCAGATTCAAAGACATCAATATATTACTAATTCACGCTTTAATTAAAATAATTTGACTTTCAAATTACAACAGTTAACAACATTAGACATTATATTCATCAATAGGCAGCCAATTAAAGTTGAATACAAAATCTACTATCTACGAAATATTGAAAAAACATATAGACAAATCAATAGTAAAAATAGTTTAATTTTTTGAAAAATGAAGTACCAGATGGCCGGTCTCTGGAAGCGAAAGCCATTGAGCGAACAAGTCCTCGACAATTTGAGGACTGGTTTTTAGTGCAAATGGAGACACTTCAGGAAGCTGCAAAAGCTCGGGGTCCAAACAAGTAACGTCGTCCATTGTATCAATCTCCATTTTTAAAGATAATGACATCTCGCCTACCTTATCAACCACTCTAAAACCCTAACGCTTTCAATTCTTCAAATGCAACAGTCAAAAGAAACCAACGCCACTTCGCCTTCAAGAAATTTCTTGCTAAAAAGCGCTTTCAAAATCTAGGTGACTTGACGATGCCGCAGGAAAATATAATTACAAAACTTCACTCCGATTGTTATGGAAAAAGACTACACGATCTTTTATTTCTCACCGGAAGTGGAAATTCACCGCTTAAATCACGCCGTTCACCGAAAACCTAAATCTTCAAGCTATGAATAAAGTGAAACACCAAATTCTTCGAAATTCAACCCGTTTTGCCTCGAAAACAAAACTTAGAAACCACTTCCCTCGACAGTTTCTGTTCGTTAAGAACTGATAATAAATAATAATAACGAAGGAAGAGAAAAGGATTACTAATATCGGAATTTTCTTACAGAGAGGAAACCGCTGGGTGCGGAGGAGGAGAAGGAAGAGGAAAGATAGAAAGAAAACAGCGAAGCGCGTGGAGCGTTTCAGTGTCTTTGAAGGTGAAAATTATAAAATCTGTAAAAGAAATAAGATACGTATATTTATACGGTCTACTTGCTTTGACTAATGGTCATCTCATCCGTAATCCTTATCCGTTTTTCTATTGGAAATTATTTAATATTAGCTTTTGAATGATGTTTCACCGTTGGATTTACTTCTCTATCCATCTACACCGTTCGTGTCTTGGGCTCTCCCGTGTTTGTCAATTTTTATAATGTGAATTAAATCCGAGTAATTAAATTTTTTCAGTTTATGAGAGGGACCTCATTGGCAAATTTGAAGTTTATGAGGGATATTTCATTTATTTTAGAGGATTTTAACTATTTAAACCCCAATTTGTAAAAGTTGAACTAATTAAATTTATTGTAAATTATGTAGTAATATATTTTTATTTTGATCAGGTAACTATAAAAAAATGAATTTCATCACCAGTGATGAAACTAAAATTGAACATTCGGAGAGTCAAATTTTCTAATTTCGAAAAAGACGGTTGAATATTTATATGTCAAATTTGGAAACAATGTTAAATTTAATTAATATTGAAATTCAATAAATAATAATAATATTTAAACTCATTAGTACCTTAAATACTATTACACTAATTTTTTTAGAAAAAGTCCCCCTCTCAATAGTACATAGTTCTATCAGGTTCATAGTTAACATTATGAAAAATGATTAAACTATGACAATTATAAGATAACATATGTATAAAAGACTCTTAATTATGACAATGAACATTCATATATCTCTAAAGATTTTGTGTTTGAGCCCGAAACTTCAAAAAATATTAATCATCCCTTAAACCATTAAGATCGCTTGATAGCAGTATTGAATTATTTTTTTTTTGATAAACAATATATATATATATATATATATATATATATATATATGTAATACAAAGGATGAAGATAATTAAAAATCACTGCAAAAGAAGGTATCTCTAGCTATCGAGAGGAATGTGATGTCCAAGCCGAAGCAGTGAACAAGCTAGTATCTTTCCAGCCGAGCCTAAGTGTGCCATCTCCTTGTACCAGCCTATAGCCATGAGCCGGAGGGAACATGTTCAATATCAGTTGTGCCTGCGCCATCGAGTTGCTGCTCATCGGCACTTGCACCAAGCAATTCCTTGCTGCCAGCTCGCTTCTCCATTGCTTGAACTTCTCTTCCCCGCTTCTGGCCGGCCCCCCAATTGCCAATATGTTGTTGATTTCCCTATACAAAAGGCAATGCTCGATGCGATGCCGGTTGGGGTCATCAGCCGGTAGGTACTCCCCTAGTGAATCGAATATGGTGGAATAATAATGGAGGGATCCGACAAACCGGTCTAGAAATGATCCACCATGGGACAGGTCTTGCTCCACCAATGTGACAACTCTCGGAGCCAATTGCTCGATTAGTCTCATTGTCTTCCAGTCTGGTCCCGTGGCATCATACAGTGAATGTTGTAGCCAGTGGATCGCTAGAGTCTCCCCTCTTCGGAGTTGTATGGTAGTAACGTCAGTTTCCCCGAATTTCTTTGTGATCGGGTGGAATTCGAACGACATTCCGAGACGTTTAGCGAAATTTGAAAGCTGTTTACCGGTCTCCACTAGAAGCTCCATCGAACTACCGAAGCCGGTCATAGTGATTTGGGGAGGGCCTTCCATACGCGTCGCGAGGATATGAAACAAGGCCGGCCATTGCAAGCCCTGCATGATATCGAGGTCGATTATATGAACCCGATCGCGCCGATGAAACGCTTCGAGGATGGCTTGGTTGGAGGTGAAGTGAGCGAACTTGATAAAGGGAGAGACATTGTTAAAACCTTGGAAAGCACAATGAAGGCTTTTGTAGTTAATCAAGGGAGAACAAATCCCTAACCACGAATTAATAACCCTACTAGACATGGCCTTAGCGAAATACGCGACAACCCTTTCCGCACAAGAAAGAGCATAAGGAGAAGCCATTTGGGTAAGTTCAAGCAACATTCTATGAGCTTCACTGAGGTTGTCAATGGAGATAGCAACCGCACACTCTAGAAGAAGCGTTATCAAGCTTAAACCTCGCTCATCGAACCGATGCTCTTCGCCGCAACCGCTAACATTTTTCCTGGGCCTGAAATCACCGAGAATCGATGGAGCAAAGTTGTCCTCACATACCATTGATGTATCAGCTGCCTGCAAGATGGTACGGTGATCATCGGTTTCGGTATTCTCAGCCGGCAAGTCATCAAGGAGTTGCTTGGTGACTTGTTCGACCCACTCGGAGAGTTCATTTCTCTCCGAGTGTACGCAACGTGTTTTGAGTGCTTGTTGCCTCGGGACGGAACTGACGGCGGTGGTAGTGAAATCCCATAGAGGTTCACGGTGAGGCTGGATCATAGCTAGAGTACTCGCATGAACCACGTTGAATCCTCCTTTCATCATTTGAAAGATGAAGCAGAAAAATGGTGGAGGGGATAAAGGAAAGGTGGAGACCATTTTTAAAGGGGAAATGTGGGGGCGAGGATGACCGCAGACTTGAATATTTCAGGGGATTTATTTAATGAAACAGCGCGGCCGGCATAGCCAGGACACAGAGATGAAGCTAAGAAGTTAAAAGACTAAGCACACGTCATTTTGGTAGTGATTTTTACCATTATTAACTTTCTTAGATATCTGGGGTAGTCTCTAATTTTTCTTTTTCATGATAAGAAGGAAATTATGATAGTGAATTTTGTGTAAACAAACATATAAAGGAGATGTTTAAATTATGATGTCATCTTAAATTAGTCTCTAAATTTTATGTAAGCTTTTAAATTAGTCTTTAAACATTAAAAATATTATATATGAGTCTTCAAGTTATGAACATTCTAAATTGATTCATAAATTTTAAAATATTCTATGTCGATTCTCATAATATCATTATCATTATATTTTGTATGAGTCTTCAAGTTATGAACATTCTAAATTGATTAAAACGTCATTAATTCTACTAGTTAAAAAATTAATCTATTTTTTAAGATCATGAAACTCAACCTAAAAAAATTCAGAATCTTCAAAAACATATTAAGTTTTATTAACCGGTAAAGTAAAAGGTACACTAAAAGAATGATCAAAAGGATTACGATAAAAATGTTTTATAATTTAGGGATTAATTTTGAATAAAATCATAATTTAAGGACAAATTTAAAATGAAACTAATTCTTTTAATTGTTAACGTATTCTAATTATTAGTTTGATAATATATAAAATTAAATCATTATAATATTAACAAATAAAGCTATGACATGAAAAATACTATAATAAAGGTCTTAACTCGTTCTTGGTCAATGCTGCTTTATTAAGCCCATATAATATTAAAATTTATTTGTTATATAATTAGTAATATTTAATTTATAAATCAATTAATTAAATTAAATATTTTAAAAATATATAATATATTTTTATATGTAATCTATTTTTTTAATAAATTTTAAATCTAATTTTAATTTTACTTAAAAGAGAATGAGACAAAAAATATTAGGGCAAAGAAGAGAAGTACTTCTAATCAGCCTAGAAAATATGATTTAAAGAAATACGAAGAATAAGATAAATAATTTTTTTAAATTAATTACTGTTATCTGGTCTATTGACCGACTAATCCAGATTTAGTACTGCAGAGGCGAGGGCAACCCTCCCAACCCATCCCAACCCAATTTGCTCCATTCACAAACGTCAATATTCGAACTTCTAACCTTTAAAATACATTTATATTTTTAACACGTTTAAGTCTATGATTTTATCAGTTTAGTTTAATTTATTAATAACATCGAATTTTAAACTTTAATTTTTTTCAATAAATATGAAATATCAACCCCGTTAAATTAATTTTTAAAAATACGTGACCGCTTAAAAGGTAAAAATATATGTTGGGTCTGCACAAATAATTTATTAATTTAAAAGTAATAATAATGCATGGTTTGGTTAATGACGATGACACACGTTTGTGCCGACGGGTGAAAGCAACATCAAACAAAAATGACACATCAAAATTCAAGTTGTAAATGGGCGAAGATACTTTTTTATAGAAAAAAATAAGATTTCATAATTTTTTTAAAAATAAAAATATAACTACATCACTTTTGGTTTCAAATTACAGTTTTTTATTAGAATTAAACTAAAACTTATCATTCTGAGGGGTCAAAAGAGAATTTCACCATTTAATAATTTTAAAACATAGAATTCTAAAGAGACTACCCTTTACACCCAGAAAAATAAGCAACAATGCCTTCATTTATAGACACAGAAAAACATAGAAGATATCTGCAAATCGAACTCAAAGCATTTCCGTTAATTAAATGAGATTACAACATTATTTCCCGAAGGCATATTGTTGGATCAGGGCTTCACTTGTATAGCCAACAAGATCCAGAAGCACCTATTCAGCATCGACTTCTTTCAACAAAAATCATATAGATATTTCACTGCCAAAGTAGATTACAAATTACAGAACTATTGAAAAATAACCATGAGCTAAACAAGCGTATAAAGCAATTGTGGCCGACTATACGTCTCAATAGATGACTACGAAAGAACTTTGCTAATCGTATAAAAATTATTGAAAAATAACCGGATTCAGAGAGATCAACGGTAGTATGACATGTGCCTCGACGACATGAAAGGAGAAGTTCCGCAAGGCGAGGATTTCTGGACTTGAGAAGGTTTCTTTTTCTCAGACTTGGTTTCAGAGCGAAGCCAGGCTTCAACGACAGACAGCAAATTTTCTGAGATTTTCAACTCATTCGTTTCGGTTAACTTCCCGGATCTCTTCAATTGACCATCTTGGATGTAAGCCAGATGTGTTGCCCATTTCTCCAACCCATCAAAAATGTGGGTAGCATATACGATCGTGGCTCCTCTCTAATACAATAGAAAATATTAGCTAGAGAATGAACATGAGATCTTTGGTCGTAGAATAAAGCAATCACCAAAGAGTGATTGAACAGTAACAAGAACATTGAACAGTAACAATAACGTCTATGTTATAGATGTGGTTAGCAATTGAATAAGTGAGCCTATGTAAGAATTAAGACAAAAGACCAATTTGGTATAATTTTTGAAAATTGACTTTTGAAAGTGTTGTAAGAAGTGCAACTTAAAATTTAACTGTCTGAGATTAATGTTAAAAAGTAAGTTTGAAAAGATAAAATATTCATTATAGACATAATGTTGTAAATTTAAAATATAATATATATATATATATATGATTATAATAAAAATATATTTTATAATAACTCATTGTTAATATTTTAATATATAAACTATGAATTTTATTTATTTGTAAGTAATTAAAATAAACTATTAAGTAATAAATTAATTTTTTAAGTATGTTAGTACTAAATTATTAAAATAAAATGTAAATACATAATTGATTGGAGCTCATGCATTATTAAGGGTAAAATTATAATTTGATTACAAACGTAAAGTTGAAAATGAAAAAACTATAAATCTTAGTTTTTACGGTTGGTTTGAAACCACCGTTCCCACCACAATTTTGTTTTTCATTTTTTACCATTTAACATTAATTTGGCGGTCAAAACAAGCTTTTTAACTAAAAGTACTTTTAGAAAGCCGTATCAAATGTACCCTAAGTCTATAATCAAAATGAAACTCTCATTTTGACTGACTGTTGCAGAAAGAACATACCAGATGATGAAAAGTTATAACAGTTATATGCTTTTCCTATGAAATATTCAACCCAGCGACGTTCCAGCACCTATTCAAACGCAACCTCTCGTTTTATACCACTCCAATATCAGTCCACACAGCATTTAAATGTAAGAACAAAGAACTGAAGTCAGTACCTGTTCGCATTCTTCCTTAAAGAAATCAAGTAAATCCATCCTTGCAACAACATCAAGGTCCACCGTAACCTCATCTAGCAAAAGAACCTGAAAAATGAAGTTTGCAGCAAACAAGTTAGAAAAACGAGTAATCATGCAAAATAGCAAAGTCACAAAATTACCCAGAACGAGTAATCAGTCCTAGATTATAGCAATAGGAGATTCGTAAAGCTTTATTGTTATTGATCACACAAAAATAGCACATTCATAACTTCAAATATACCTGAAAAGGATGAAGAAGACCCATACAAATTTGGACTCGACGCCGTTGCCCATCAGATACCTTATGCATTCGCCATTGCAAATCAATATCAAGTAACTCAATCAAATGATCTCTCCTCGCAGGATCAATCCCTTCAACTGCCAACAATAAAATTGGATCCAAAAAGAAACTTGTCTACTTTCAAAAGTGAACTAAGGAGCAAGTAGGGAAAGCAGAAATCAAATAAGAAGATAATTTGCACTCACCTCCAAATATCATGTGTTCCGCTGAGAAATCCCCCTGCAATGGAACCTCCCCCTGCATATGTTGGTCCCAGTAAAATTACAGTTAAAAAATGGTGGATATTGATCATTAGGATCTTAATTACAAATTTCATTCTCTACTTTAAGAAAGCTGAAAAGTTGATATTTAATTTGTCAAAGGTTATCCTCGTTTTTCAGTGAAACAGAGAAGTTAGTCTCGTTATCAGTTAACATATAAACTTGAACTACTGTTTTTTGCTAAGTAAAATAATCAAATTTCTGAATATATAGACTAATTTCTCAAATTTTCAAAACTAAACCTAATCTCAAAACAATAAAAAAGTTAGGAAATTTTACTGACAGCGGAGCCAATAGTTTTACTCCAAGACCCTCCCAAATAAGCTAAGTCACCGCTACAAACAAGTTGAGTGTCGTGAAAAGCCGAACGGTTAAGTACTCTCACAACATCTCTTCCACCGACCATATGCTTTCCTGCTAAAATTTTCAACAACGTCGTCTTCCCTGCTCACAATGAAAACAAATAGAATCAACTTTATTTTTCGAGAAGTCATCGTTGTTAGAATTAAAATGGAATCGAAAGTGATTGAAATTACCAGATCCGTTGGCACCGACGAGAAGGCAACGAGATCCACGAGTGATATCGAGATTGAAATCGAAGAAGAGCGGATGCTGCAATTCGTATGCGAATTGCATGCCGCATACGCTGATGCCCTTCGATTCTCCATTTTCTTTCTCTTCTCCTGATCTGCAACAAGCTTGCTCCGCCATTTTGGTAGATGTCCGCGGTTCTTTACATCTTTTCGCGGCCATTTTAATACCCTTATTGTTGTTGAGATTTAGCCAGTAGAGCATGAACGCGTAGACGGTTGGTGGAAACAAAATTTCCAAGCACACAATTTCTACACGTGGATGTTATACGTGGTGACACATTATTCGATTAGTTCGGTTCGGTTTTTTAAATGGGGAGGAAACGGAGGTGTGCGGCTGCGTTTTGATAAGAACTGTGAAAGCTAAAACGACAGCTTTTTGGGCAAGACAGACAGAAAGCGGGAAAAAGGATTGTGAATAAAAAAAGAGAGTAAATTTTAGTTGAAAATGTATATTATTATTATATTACAATAATAAAATTATTATATATATATATTTTTTATTTTGAGTTTAGTAATGATAATTATTAGATTGTCAAATTTTCTATATAATTGATATGATAATTCATGTGATAATTTAAATACACATCATTATTTATATGCATATTTTTTTTAAACTTGACGGTACATAGTCTTATACAATTTTATAATAAATTAATTTTAAAAATATATTTCTAACATTATTTTTAACTTAATATTATATTATATTAATAATAAAATACATCTAAATTGTTACATTAATCATTATTATATTATCATTGTTAAAAATTTAATTACTTATTTTAAATTTTAAAGAAATTGATAAAAAAATTAATAGTCAAATTAAGACTAAAAATCAATAATAAATTGTTCAAGAGTGTAAATATTGAGAATTTAATTTGTTATCATATATTATAGTTAACAATTTTTTCAAGTATATACAATATTAAGAATTTAATTTGTTATAATATATTATCATATATTATTCTTGTTTGATATAAATTGGGTTTGGTTTTCTTGACTTAGGGGATCTGGTATTGATTTGATAGATCTTAGCAATGTAAACAGATTTCGACAATTGATTGAGTGAGAGTTAACGATAAATAGAGAGTCTTCTCATCTCATTTGTATTCATCCATTTTCACTTTAAAAGAGTAATAAAATTCTGAGACATTTATTATATTTCCCTCCTCTGCTGATTGAATATCACTAAATATGGGTATATGTGATGAGTGAGTACATGCAATTTGAGGTTGTTGAATCATAGTTTATGGTGAAGGTGTGCTTGATGGCTAACTAAAAATATATTTTAAAATGATTAATCAAATGGCATGAACCAAGCAACTGTAGTGGAGAAAGGGACAATTGTTATCCCTAGAAGTCCCAAGTTCGAGCATCAGAGACTGTAAGAGTGTTTGAGTTTTTATTGTTAAATGGTTGAGAATATTTAGAATAAATACTACCTTATAATCATCACTGTCAGAGTCAGTATAGAATCAATTTTTTTAGAAATTATATTTTTCTATATAAATTATATATATAATATAAAAAATTAAAAATATATTATTGTTATTAAAAAGTTTTGATACCCCTTAAAAAATTGATCCTATATATTTTTTATTTTTTTTATAAAATATTTAGTAATAGAAAATCTAAAATCTCATTTCAATCTAACATTCACCCCCTCAAAATCTATTATTATTAATATATTTATCGGTGTAACATAAAAATATGTATCACATATTGATAGCATCAAATCAAAGCTCCTTTTCTGGTCCAACAAACACCTCAGCTACGCAGGAAGATTATAGCTTATCAGAGCAGTGTTGTTCATCATTGCTAATTATTGGTGCAGGCAATTACTGCTACCTCATTTTGTAATCAACAAGATTGAACAACTGTGTTGTCGATTCTTTTGGAAAGGCTCTGATAAAACGGCTAACGGTGCGAGAGTTAACTGGAACAGTATCTGTCAGTTGAAATCTGAGGGAGACATTGGTCTGAAAAAATTAAAAGAGTGGAATCGAGTATGTATGATCAAACTCATAAAGAATATCCTTACTAGTGAAGGTTCTTTATGGGTTGCATGGATAAATGCTTACGTTCTTAAGGGCAATGATTTTTGGCAAATGGAAACATGTTCAACTCTAAGCTGGAGCTTCAACAAATTACTTAAGCTGCGAACCGAAGCTCATTCGACCTTTCAGAATGGAGCTCTATCGATAAGGCAAATCTGGCAAGAGATTAGAACGAAGGGGGAAAAGTTCCTTGGCAATCTATAATATGGTTCCCATAATACATCCCTAAACACAGTCTCATTGCATGGATATCAGTGATCGATAGGCTGCCTACACGTGATCGCCTTCAATGCATAGGCATTGTCTCTAATGAAAGTTGTGTTCTTTGTAATGATTCTTTGGAAAATCGAAATCATATGTTCTTTGATTGCCAGACTGCTTCTCATTTACGTGAGCAGATTTTACATATCAATGGGATTCACAAGACTATTTTATCTTGGCAGGACATGATTACTTGGGCTAGCAACTCTTGGAAAGGTAAATCATTACTAATCACTATTCTCAAACTTGCTTGGAACGCCACCATCTATGTTTTATGGGAGGAACACAACCGAAGAATCTTCAAAGGATGTTCTCAAAGCACTGAAGAATTACTTAGTTGTATCAAAGAATTGGTAGGAATTAAACTAAGGGGGAAAATATTAATAGGATCGATGATGTAAACTCCATTCTTTGTATTGCTTGGGGTATTGATTAATACCAATCATTCTTTTTGTAATTAGTCTGTATATTCTTGATGTTTTCTAGGATCGATGATTTTTTGTAGCAAAACATTGCTTCTTGGATAATAAAATCTGAATTATCAAAAAAATATGTATAAAATAAAATAAGGTTATAAAAGTACAACTAATTAAAAATACAAAATCACCTCACAAAGATAATCATATCATAAAAACTTCTTTTAGTAAAAATATAACTTAAAAATTGAATAGATTGATGGCCAAAATAATTTAAAAATGAATGGTGGTAATGTACATAGTTATGTCTATATAAGTATGTGTTTATTTCTTAAGTACAAAGATAGTGATAGATTTATATATTTTTTAAGTACATGTGTAAGTGTGTATATATTTCACTATCATATTACCTAATCATAAATACATACTCAATTACTTACACCCTAGGACGAAGTAAAATTAAATATTGGCAGGGCCGGAATATTAAACTATTTAAGAAAAATATAAAGACTTATTAGGTTTTTAAACTCAAAATTCAACATGAACCAAATGACATTAGTGATTAAGGGATTATTGTTATCCTTGAGGTCTCGAGTTCAAGCACGTATGTAGGGGTATGAGCGTTCATTGTCAAATAGTTGAAAGTCTTTGTAGAAATATTACTTTGTATTCAGCCTAAATTAAAAAAAAAACTCAAAACTCAAAAGACAATTTCTAATTTGTATAATATATTAAACTTACACCGACTTAAATTGTAATTAGACCAAAAAATTGAGAACACAGACTTATCATTCTTTAGTTCAACCCCTACTTGATTAAATATTTAATAAGTTTTTATAATTTTTAAATTTAAATATTTATTTTTACATGAACCAAAATACAATTAAACCAAAATTGTATAGAATATATAAATTTTAACAGGGATCGGGACCCCTTTGGGCCCTAAGAGAGCTTCGTCCCTGCTTACACCGATGTAAGTAAGCACATCTAGATTAGTGAGTTAAAAAAATAGAGGAATAACATTTTAATATTTTATAAGAAAATGTCATTAATAATAAAACGAGTCAATAAACATGTGTATAGATGAGTTAATAAACAAACTTATTCATGAATATAAACAAACTAAACACTACCTTGTTAGTGTTTATTCATTTGTTAAGCGAATATAAATTTTTTTCATACTTGTTTATTTTGCTTAATAAACTAACGTATACGAACAATTCATCAAATTTTCTATTCATTTATACCCATATTTTATCCATATTATACATTAATTTACAGGGTATTAATGTTATGCATTAATGTACATGACTTTATTAAGATGTTTTAATTTTTAAATTATAATACCGCAGTTTACAATTTATGGTTTTGCCCCTAATAATCACCTTAAATTAATTAAAATAACTAATCAAATAATTTTAATGATAAAAACAAATATTGATATTCCTAAAAGCCTTGAATTCAAATAACAACATTTACGTTTATATGGTGTTTAAAAGAGTTAGAGCGGTTTACTGAAAATTTCTTTTCAACATCAATTTTTCTTTATCCGCAAGAAATGAAAAAGTAACTTTTTTATAAATAAATAAAAAATCTGCTAGGTAAAAATATATGCGACAAGACACGTGTTAAAATGTACACAAACAAAGCAACATTGAAAACTCTTTCTAAGACTATCCGTTTCACTCAATACTAACGAAAGTTAGTGGTTGAATATATAGTTTTTATTAAATAAGTATCTCACCATTGTGGGATTCAAGTTACTTATATGCATTGCAATATTATACCAGCATAGCCCTCATAAAAAAACTGGGGCCTTTAATTGGATTCAAAGACCACGAAGAAGAAATCCAACACAACCCTGCAAATATATCATCTATAAATATAAACTCCAACTCCAAAGCTTGTTTCAATAAAATCACAGTTATCAGGAAACCATGGCTCTCCTATTCACTTTTATGTTGGATCTCTCCTTAATTGGAGAGGTTTTAAAATATTCTAGAGCTTTCTGTAGAAGTGTAGAATTTTTTAAAATATTCCAGAGAACTCTAGAGAAGTGTAGAACTCTCTAGAAGCTTGTGGAAGAGTGTGAAATCCTCTTGAAATATTTTGGAGATGTGTGGAACCTTATGGAAAAGTATGGAAGAATATGAAAGAAATGGAAGAGCATGGAAGAATATGAAAGGAATGGAAGAGTGTAGAGCTTCTTAGAGTGTGTGGAGCATTCTAGATAATTAATCTCCACATTTGGACCCTTGGATATAAGTAATCTCCACAATTCATTGCGGAGGTGGAGTAGTATAATTAGGGGTGAGTGACTTTATTCCTAACTATCAAAAAATACTAAGAGAGTTCATTTCTTAGAGTAAAAAACTAGAGAGTTAGAGAGCCTTTTTGAGATAGAATAGATATAACTTGGGAAGTCTTTATCCTCAAGCTTGAGTGAACCACCAAGTGTGAGTCAAATTTTGTGAACACATCTTTGTAATCATACTATTTTTTGTATAGTGAAATAATCTCCAAATTGGAGAATTATACTCTTGTGCTCTCTTTACTATCCTTAATCTCTAAGTGTCTATCTTAACTTCACGAAGCGGGAAATACCGTTATTCCCAACATTTTCCTCCAACTCCAAAGTTTGTTTCTCATTTTGCTTCCTTTAGAAAATTCAACCAAGACAACAAAAGAATTTCTCATGTAATGTTTTGTAATCAACCACAACCCAGACCATAAATATTCAAGTGGTTGCACCTAGTTGAGCTAACAAACTTGAAAAAATAAGAGAAACCCTTGTTTGGTAACTTTGAAGTTAAGAAAGCATTATACGAAGAAGAATTTTGGGCAAGTAACGACCTTTTCTCTTATTTTTCTTTTATATTTCTTGACTTTGTTTCTTTTAAGCTTATTTGATATTGTAGACTGCTGCGTATATCAAACACGAATGTTTCTTGGAACAAGAACCAAGAAGCAGTCACACTCATACCTTGAAAAGAATCGAAAGGTTTGCTCATAAGGTAAGGAACTCAATATCACAATAGTGATTATTTATATTAAAAATAAATGTTAATAATATATTCTATTTTAATAAATGGGTAAAATCATGATGAGAGAGAATAGGGATGGAGAAAGTACTTGTGTCATTGCATTAAAGTCTGAACCTAATTATAGAGCCTATCATGTAGCCGAGAGAGTTGTGGGAACACTCAGCTATCAAGATTGTCTAATGGGTGAAAACTCAGAATAATGTCTACATATTCACTATCAACGTCGTTAAAACTGGTGAGGTTTATAACAATAGGTAAGAAACCAGTGTACGCACATTTGGATCCACAGAATATTTCCAGAATAAAAATGTTTAACAAACTTGTTCAAGCAAGTAGATGAGATTGAGCAACTATTTCGTTTGTATTTCTTTTCTGGTATAAACAGTGCCTAAGGGAATATGTTTCTTGTCAACTTTTATTGCAACTTGCCATTTCATGTTTTTGAATTATACACCCCTCATTAGACAGGGTTCTTGGTTCTGAACATGCTTCCTTCTATGTCGTTTCCTTCGTTTGATTGGTTGCCCCATAGATTATACATTGTACACAGGCATTAGTCAAAATGTAGAAACTAAAACGGCTCATAGCTTCAGAATTTTATGTTAATGAGTAATTACATGTTTAAATAAGGAACCGACACATCATCAATTTAGTTCCGAGATATATGTGTTCATCTTTATTCTAACAAAAAGGGGTAAAAGTTAAACACCGACTCCTGCTGAAGTTGCTTCTAAATTTATATCAAATGTCCTTCATCAGTATGAGCACTCTAAGATAGCCCAAAAGGATATATAAAGGAAAGTCCAAAACTTAAATGGCAGTAAAAATGTTGATTATGAAAGAGAAAGAAGTTAAGAAAAGAATAAGGGGGGATAGAGAAAGGATGACAAAGCAACAACAAACCATAAACAAGTGAAAATTTAAGTTTTGACGTTATTAACAAACAAATGGAACATGTGTTTCCAAAGATAGAAAAAGGAACCATGTCTATTAAATAAGTTTTATGGCTCGGGTTCCTCCAAAAAAAAAGTTTTATGGCCCATGAACCTAGGAATCCTAAGGATCATATATGTGGCAAAATTGCAAACATAAGAAAAACTACCATCATTACCAATTGCATATTTTCTATCAGTTATGAGTGAAGAAATAATTCTTTCTATTCAACGATACCCATACAGATCTGTTAAAGCAGGCAAAAGGTGAGTAACACATACACCTATGTTTTCTCATATAGATCCACCTTTTAGCTCACTAGCCACACATGCCACCAATAGTTGGCTTGGATGTTCATAAAATAATAACTACTAAACCAAACATGAATTTTGACCGATCTCATGAAAGGATGCAATTTTTGTTGCAGAAAACGGCTATCGGATAGAGCAAAAACGCAACTGATAATTTGAGAAAATAAAAATGAAGATAAAAGAGACACAAAATTTACGTGGAAAACCCCTAAATAATATATGGTAAAAACCACGGGCAACGGTAGAAGAATTTCACTATGAGAAAATAAGAATTACAACTTCTCTCGATCTACCAAGGAGAAAACAATGATAATTCTCTCTTGATAAAAAAGGAGAAAACAACTCTCAAGAAACTCTCAAAATTATCTAGTATTGGAAGAAAGCTAGAATGCTTTGGGATGGTTTTGAAGCTAAATGAGCTAGGGTATTTATAGTTGAAGCTTAAGGATTAATCTTATAAATACCCTAAATTACAATGACTAAATTTGTCATTTACCCATTACATAAATTCAACAATTTGGTGGCCAAATTTAACCAAATTTATCATCCAATAATGCTTCCAAATTGCTACCCCATTATTTTAGCCGCCCATGCTTTACTTTTCAACAATCTCTCACTTGAAGATTTGATTGGAATAATCATATCTTCACACCATTCTTTTTACCTTGTACCGTCATGTTGCTTACATTTCTGGCAGGCCACTAGAGGATCGACACCAAGTAAATTTATCAACATTGATCGCCTTCGTCATGAAATATGCTATGTTGTCTTTGGTATGGATCTTCTGCATATCTATCGTCTCTTCTTCCACCTTTTCACCAATGAAATGGTACTGAACTCGTATGTGTTTTGTCCTTGAATGAAATGATGGATTCCTTGCTAGATGCAAGGCGCTTTGACTATCACAAAACAGAAAGACATACTCTTGATTGTGCCCAAGCTCCTCCAATAGCATCTTTAACCAAATTGCTTCTTTACTGGCTTGTGTAGCTGCTACATATTCTGCCTCTATTGTGGATGTAGCCAAAACTGACTGCAATTTTGAAACCCAGCTTACAGTTCCACCAGCAACTTTGAACACATATCCTGTAGTAGATTTGCTTTTATCCAAATCCCCTGCATAGTCAGAATCTGCATACCCATTGATTAGTAAGTTTGATCCTTCGTAATATAATGCAACATTTGATGTCTTTTTGATGTATCTCAGGATCCTCTTTACTGTATTCCAATGCTCTTTGCCTGAATTCACCATGTACCGACTAACCACTTCCACTGCTTGTGCAATGTCTGGTCTTGTGCATATCATAGCGAATGTTAAACTTCCCACTGCTGATGTATACGGTACTCGAGACATCTCTATCCTCTCTTCTTCACTGCTAAGACTCATACTGGCAGATAATTTGAAGTTAATAGGAAAAGGGGTAGAAATTGGCTTACAATCTTGTATGCTGAATCGTGACAAGATCTTCTTCAAATAATTATTTTGTGAAAGCCAAATCTTCCTATTACCTCTATCTCGGTGAATTTGCATCCCTAGAATCTTGTTTGCTGATCCCAAGTCCTTCATTTCAAATTCCCTAGCTAGTTGTGAATTCAATTCTTCAATATGATCTTTGTTGGGTCTTGCAACTAACATGTCATCCACATACAACAACAATATAACAAAATCGTTATCACCTGACTTCTTGAAATAAACACAAGGGTCTGCATTAAGTCTGTTGTATCCAAGCCACATAATGAAAGAATCAAATCTCTTATACCAACACCTCGGCGCCTGCTTTAGACCGTACAGAGATTTGTTCAACCTGCAAACCAAGTTCTTCTTTTCTTTTTCTTCAAAACCTTCAAGCTGGAGCATGTAAATTTCTTCTTTAAGATTTCCATGAAGAAAAGCTGTTTTAACATGTAGTTGCTCTAGATGTAAGTTCAATGTAGCACACATTGCCAAGACTACTCGAACTATTGTTAGTCGAACCACAGGGGAAAATTTCATTAAAATCAATACCTTCATTTTGAGCATATCCTTTGACCACCAGTCTTGCACGATACCTCTCCACTTGATCGTCACCATTTTGCTTGATTTTTAAGACTCATTTGTTACCAATTGGATTTCTTCCTTGTGGTAGTGGCACAAGGTCCCGTGTATTATTTTTATGAAGGGCTTCAATTTCTTCTTGCATCGCCATCATCCATAGTGAAGCATCTGAGCTGTTTATTGCCTACTGGTATGTTAATGGCTCACCGTCCTCTGTTAAAAGGCAGTATACAATATTTCCTTCTATAACATAATCTGAGTGCCAATTGGGACGTCTTCTCACACGATCTGATTGACGAGTTGTTGGAGCTTCAGAACTCTCTGGTTCTTGTTCATCATGTGCTAGTTTTGCTTCAGAAGAATCTCATTGTTCAAACTCCTTTTCCACATGTATCTATGTAGTCTCTGACTTTTCAGCGCTATCATCGTCTTCTTTTTTTTGTAGTTTATCTTCTACAAATATAATATCCTTACTGATGATCACTTTACGGATAGTGAGATCCCACAAGCGATACCCCTTTACTTCATCAGTATACCCCAAGAATTTTCATTTCGTGGATTTTGAATCCAACTTTGAAATTTCTTGGGAGTTATACATCATGTACACAATACTTCCAAATACATGGAGGTTTGAATAATCGGCTGGTTTACCAGTCCACATCTCCATTGGTGTCTTCAGCTCTATTGCAGTTGATGGAGCTCGATTCACCAAATAACAGGCGGTATTGACTGCTTCTTCCTAGAATGATTTTTCTAGGCTTCCATCCCTCAACGTTGCTCTTGTTTTTTCTAACAAGGTTTTGTTCATCCGCTCTGCCACTCCATTTTGTTGAGAAGTGTTCGCCACTATGAACTGTCTTTTGATGCCTTCTTTCCTGCAAAAATCATCAAATTATTCACTTGTGTATTCTCCTCTATTATCTATTCTGAAACACTTGATCTTATTTCCAGAATCAAGTTCCACCCGCGTTTTAAAGTTTTTGAAAGTTGAAAACACGTCTGACTTTTTATTAATAGGGTACACCCAACATCTCCTGGAGTAGTCATCAATAAATGAGACAAAGTATTTTGCTCCGCTTAGGGATGTAACTGGTGCTTGTTATACGTCAGAATGAACTAATTCTAGAACACTTTTGCCTCTAGAATTTGACGTGTTGAATTTCAACTGGTATTGCTTACTTGTTATGCAATGCTCACACAAAGGCAATGATACATTTGTTAAGCATGGAAGTAGCTTTTGCTCTACAAGGACTTTCATTCCTTGTTCTGACATGTGTCCAAGTTTCTGATGCCATAACATTGCAGAATCTGAACTACATGAGGCAACAGAGGCTTCTGCTTCTAGCACAGTCTCTCCCTTCAGCATTTACAAGTTTGCTGCTATCTTTTCGCCTTTCAGCATCACAAGTGCTCCACGGAACACCTTCATAATTCCTTTCCATGTTTCAATCTTGCTTGCATTATTATCCAACAATCCGTAGGATGATAAATTTTTCTTCAGGCCTTTCACGTGCCGCACATCTCGAACAACTTTAATTGTTCCATCATACATCTTCAACTTGATGGTTCCCACGCCAACGATCTCTAAGGCATGATCATTGCAACTATACACATATCTTCCTGAGACAGATTCATAATGATGGAACCATTCTATTCTTGAGGTCATGTGATATGTTACTCCCGAATCAATGAGCCATATATCTGCATATCTCTTTCTACCTTCCACGGTGGTTGACGCTTCACAATATAGAGCATCTCCATCATCTGAAGTGTTTGCGGTATTGCCTTGTGGATTAGAGTTTTTATTTAGACTCCAACAATCCTTCTTCAAGTGACCCTTCTTTCCACAGTTATAGCACTTTAAATTCTTTTTGCTTCTCGACGTCGATCTATCATGTTTGTGACTGCTGCTTTGGTCACGTTCTGTTGATCTCCCTCTCATCGTTGTCAATGCTTCTGCTTGTTGCAGATTTACTTGTATGTCTTTCTTGTTCTTGAGCCGATTTTATTCTTGTAGAACAGCAGCTGCAACGTCATCGAAGACTAGACTGGTGACATTACTGTTTGTCAAGTTGATCATACGAATCCGGTAGACTTTGTACTAGAAGTTCAGCACGTTCTTGTTCTCCTATTTTACAGCTTAAGGATGTAAGCTGAGAAAATAAAGTGTTCAGTGTATTTAAGTGCTCCGTCACTAAAGTAGATTCTGACATACGGAGAGTGTACAATTTACTCTTAATGAAAATTTTATTGTGCAATGATGTGCCCTCGTACAATTTGGTGAGATGATCCCATATCTCCTTAGATGTCCTATTCTCCTCGATACTTGACAATACTTCATCTGCTAATGCTAGATGAAAGTTTGCCATAACATTCCCATCTATTTCGATCCATTTGTTGTCATCTGTGAAATCCACCGGCCTTTCACTGATAGCTGCTAGACAACCTTCTTTTCTCAGGATGACCTGCATCTTCAATTTCCACAATGAGAAATTTCTCTCATTGAATTTTTCAATATCAAATTTCGTTGTCATAGTTTCTTTTACGGATAACTCCCACTATTTCACTATCGTGAATAGTTCTCTGGAACCTTCAAAGAATGGGTAATAACTTCTTACTTTCTTATGTTGGAGGATCCACCTTTTGGTGGTAACCACAAAGACAATAAGCAGATATTACACACTCTAATCTGGCTCGGATACCAATTATTGCGGAAGACGACTATCGGATAGAGCAAAAACGCAACTGATAATTTGAGAAAATAAAAATGAAGATAAAAGAGACACAAAATTTACGTGGAAAACCCCTAAATAATATAGGGTAAAAACCACGGGCAACAGTAGAAGAATTTCACTATGAGAAAATAGGAATTACAACTTCTCTCGATCTACTAAGGAGAAAACAATGATAATTCTCTTTTGATAAAAAAGGAGAAAACAACTCTCAAGAAACTCTCTAAATTCTCTAGTATTGAAAGAAAGCTAGAATGCTTTGGGATGGTTTTGAAGCTAAATGAGCTAGGGTATTTATAGTTGAAGCTTAAGGACTAATCTTATAAATACCCTAAATTGTAATGACTAAATTTGTCATTACCCATTACATAAATTCAACAATTCGGTGGCCAAATTTGACCAAATTTGTCGTCCAATAATGCTTCCAAATTGCTGCCCCGTTATTTCAGCCGCCCATGCTTTATTTTTCAACAATTGTGACCACCCGCAATGCAAACACAGATAGCAAAACAATGATGAAGGTAAAATCTAATCTCTACCGGTAATCAATTTATAAACACATTCTATGACGTTTACTTAATTAAATATTACCAAGCGTTTGTAAAATATGGAAATAAAGAAAGCCACCAAAGGGAAGAGAAATTCTTCCATAATGACAAATGGAAAAGCCAAGTTATTAGCAGAGATACAAGAGATAGGGGAAATGCACTATGACTTATGATCCGCAATGATATATTCCTAAAAATGTCGGATACTGATAAATAACTGAAAGTGGCTATAGTAATCTTAACATAAACTAATGGGGCACTATTTAGGCAAGCATCCCTAGCCCAAGAGGGAAAAAAGGTAAAAAGAATATCAGCAAGCTGCCTAGTTCATACATGATGGTAAAAGAAATTGTATACAAACAACTGATACCAACACAATCAAGAAGCGAAATTAACAGTGAAACCATTAAATACCACACCTGATCAATCGATTATTAATGCAATCTTAACATGTGCATGTGGTCGGCAGAATCTGAGTGCATGGGATGCACACTAACTGATTTTGCATTCTGGCTTGAACTTTCAGGGGCATTTCCATTATCAAAAAATCTAGAAAGTGGAGTAAGAAAGGAACACTTCTCATTACACGTAAATTTGATTTTGATTTCAATAATGCAGCATAGAGAAGCAAAGGGATTAAAATCTAAAGCCCATGCACGGATTAGATTTCCAAGAAGAAAACAGCAGACTTGATGCTGGTAAAGCTGAAATCATTCGTAAATGGTATTAAATAATAATAATATGAACAAACCAATGTAAATCCCATGAAAAGTTTGCAGTCAACTATTATGAACTAAAATCGAATGATGCTATGAAAGAACGTACCAAGGGGACCAACGAAAGATGTTGAATAAATTGTATCAGTTATTGTAGAAATATTAGTATAAATAAGTTAGAATGGTTAGGAATGTTTCACGTCATTTTTGTTTAACTTTTCTTAGCTGCGGCAAGTTCAGTATTCCTTGATATAATTTTCTTCCTATTATTCTTCTCTATTTCTTCTCTTTCTCTTACCTAAAATTGCAGGAAAGTTCATTACATTGGTACTTTCATTGAGAGGTCAATGACGATGGAAACATAATTGATTCGGCGATTACAGGAGCCAGGGTACGTAGAGCTTCCATTCTATACAGGGAAAGACCCCGAAGAACGGATTGCCTCAGCACTCGATTCTTTGAATTTTATGGGACAAAGGATCGTCAACGGGTATCCATGGCGTGTTTTCGGATGGAAGGGGAAGCCAAGAAATGGTTCCGCTGAATGCAGCAGTGGCGACGGTTGGACGGATGGGATAATTTCGTTGTTGATGTTATTCGAAAGCAATTTGTTTCCTCAAGAACAGAGTTGCGAGACAATTTCTTTCTTCACCACCAGTCATTCTCAATTGACTCTTATTATGACAACCGAAGCAAAAATAACCTCTACATGTTCGATGAATTGTCGCCATTACTTGACAACAAAATTGGCGATCAATTGATTCATAGTCGTAAGGGAGTTGATTTCCAGTGCAATAATGTAGACAACCTAAACACGGTGGTCACCCATGTGTTCGACAAATTGTCAAAATCGACAAGCTAGACAATTGGTGATCAATTGATTCAGGAGGAGCTGACTTTCCAAAAGTTAAAATAAAGAACGCAGCTTCTTTCAACAACATTGAAACAACGAAAAGTCACATTGAAGCTAAGGCTATAGAATCAAAAGATCAATTTTCGGATGACATTTGAGATGAGATTCGAACTACGAACTTGACGAACACAAAGAATCCTTCCTATGACATAGTTGATTTCAATTGTATCATTCCAAAGGAACACAAAGTGACACAAAATCCATTTTGTTTACTCTTTAAAGGTGATGAAGTTAAGGCGATTGAATCACAAGAACCATGATCGAATGAGATCCGAAATACAAATTTGATGAGAATCAAGAATTCTTTTAAAGAGATTAAGTGCCTTTACCCTATCTTTGAATGGGATATTCAAAATGCTAAAGGTTTAGTAAAGAACTCTCTGATATTTTATGTGGTGCATGTTGATGATTGGTATAAAGCCTATGAGAGGAAGATTTCATATAAGGGGTTATTTATTGGGGCTTTATTGTTGTTAATTGTTGTTCGGACAAATCGAAAAAGAATTTATTCAGGAGTGTTTATACATGTAAATAAGTGTGTTGAATTTGATGTCCCTTATCGATTTCAGCTTATGTTGATGGGAAAGCCTATGAGCCACCTCATTAGAAGCTCCAATAATAAAATCGATCACTACTTGTCCATTGGCACAGATGCACCAACTTTTGTCGATCCAGCCTTTGGTGGTGCTAGTGTGGGAAAAACTCTGCTTATTATGGAATTTATCAACAATGTTGTAAAAGCTTATGGTTGTTTCTCCGTGTTTGCTGGAGTTGGAGAACGCACAAAAGAGGGCAATGACCTGTATAGTGAAAAGATTGAGACTTGAGAGTAGTGTCATCAAGCTAGGTGACAAGCAGGCTGAGAGCAAGTGTGCTCTTGTCTATGGTTAAATGAATGAGCCACCTGACGCACGTGCTCGTGTTGGTCTTACTAGTTTGACTGTGACTAAACACTTTTGTAATGCTGAAGGGCAGGATGGGCTTCTCTGTATTAACAACATTTCCCGAGTTACTCAAGCAAACTTAGAAATGCATGCTTTGCTTGACCAAATTTCATCTGCTGTTGGTTACCAACCAACTTTGGCTACTAATATTGGAGGCCTTCAAGAGCGTATTGCCATCACCAAGCAAGATTTAATCACTTACGTGCAAACTATTTATGTGTCTGTTGTTGACTTGTTAAGCCACACATCAGTGTTTATGTGGTCCAAGCCTTTGTTAGATGATTTGGGACTAGGAATATTGACAAATATCTTTGTTGGCACTCATAGACTTTTAAAAATTATTGCTAAAAGATCGGGTGATGTGTATATCCTTTGTGGCTTCACTGTCCCAGCTCTCAGCAAAGCTAATATTTGAGATTTTCAGCCTAAAAAGGTAGGTAAGTGTTCATTACATTGTTTGCTTCAACCTATGATGAATCATTTTGGGGTCAATTGATGAGCCAGAAATATTTGAAAGGTTACAACTAGGTCTGCAAACAGTTTTAAACCCCAATGAGATGTTTTCAAGAGATCAGAACTCTGATTCAGAGTTTTTAGCTGAACTTGTTGCTGTAATTATGGATGAACCTTGAGCTTTCTTTAATGAAATTCAGTCATTGTGGGTATCTAGCTCAACAGCTTTTAGACATGTGAATGAAATCCAAGCAAGCAGAGTTGATATGATTATCTCCGTCCTTGTTGAGGAAGCTGATCTGGAGAACCAAGAGAATGATATTTTTCTAAATGCTATCAGCGGAGTACTATTGACGAAGACTGCAGGCGCTCAATTTGTAGCAACTTCTTAAGAGTTTCTTATTTCTAGTGGAGTTGCTTTTATTGATAAAATTGAGCTTGGTGGTGAGTCTCGCATGGTATCCATGATGGACAAAAGAGCACACTTGCAAAATTAGGATATAAGAAGTGTGTAGTACCCAAGTCAACTGCGAAATCATTAGCAACTCTTGATTTGGGAAGATGGAGATGATCGACTGCAATGATTTGAAGAAGGGCATCAATACAATATTTACCTCGAACATTGAGGACAAGTTTCTCTTTGAAGGCGCGTACAATGTTGTGAACTAAAATCGAATGATGCTATGAAAGATCGTACCAAGGGGACCAACGAACGTTGTTGAATGAATTTTACTTCAGTTACATTGTAGAATTATTAGGATAAATAAGTTAGAATGACCGAGGAATGTTTCACGTCATTTTTGTTGAACTTTTCTTGGTTGCGGCTACTTCCCTATCCAAGTTCAGTATTCCTTGCTGTAATTTTCTTCCTATTCTTTTTCTCTATTTCTTCTCTTTTTTTTACCTAAAATTTCAGGAAAGTTCATTGCATCAACCCTCAAACCCTATTAAAGTGAAACGGCATTCACTAATTCACTTCTAAAAGTTAACCAGGCATAGGATAAGGGGGCAAGATGACACGAAGCTCAGCCATGGTTTTCTTTTTTATAAAAACAAAAAAGAAAGATAAATTCATCATAATTTGCATAAAGTAAAGCCAAAACTTTCATCGTGTGAAGCTAACAAAGCTGTCCAATGAGTCTGCTTAGTAAAAATCACAAATATCTCACCCTTGAAAACAAGTCAACCCCACCAACCTACCCCCTTTCATGCAAGCCAACACAGTGAAAAACACAAAAGAACAAAAAGCTTATTTGATATTGTAGACCGCTGCCTATATCAAACAAGAATATTTCTTAAAACAAGAGCCAAGAAGCAGGCACCGTCATACCTTAAAAAGAATAAAAAGGTTTGTTGATGAGGTAAGTCACCGTCATCCGACAATTGTGATTATTTTTAGTGTAATTTGACGATATGCATAGGTTTACGTTTTATTCATTAATTAAAGAATGAGGCACAGTCCCAACTAAAACAAATTTATCCATATGCTTCATAAAGTAAATCTTTTCAATGTAAGAAAGAAAATAGGGCAAAACATCAATGGCTTCTAATTCTACCGCCGGCTAGTCATTCTCAAGAAAGCATTCTATAACTAGAATAATGGTCAATGATTCAAAGAACACTCATTGCTACCATTGACATTGAGAACCACAACATTTCCATTGGAGTCTACATCCACGAGCACTAAATCACCCTCCTTGATTTCCCTAGCAAGCATCTTCTCCACGATGCAGTCTTCGAGAAGTGTCGTAATGGCTCCTCTCAATGGCCTTGCTCCATAGCTCGGGTCATATCCATCATCCACCACCCTATCCCGAAACCTTCGAGTGACATAAACCCAATTTTTTTTTGCTTTAAGCCTGTCAAGCACCTCCTTAAGAATTATGTCAGCAATCTCCTTCGCCTCTAACCTGGTGAGCTGCCTGAAAACATCACCTCATCAAGATCAAATCGTCCACCCTTACCAATTACACTGCTTCCAGCATTAGATGTCATTATTAGAAGAGCATTACTAAAATCCAAGGCTCTTCCATCACCGACTGTCAACCTTCCATATTCAAGTATCTGAAGCATCATGTTTAAGACATCGGGATGGGCCTTTTCAATTTCATTGAAAAGCACTACAGTGTATGGTCGTCTCTGAACAGCCTCAGTTAGTTGGCCCCAGTGTACCAAGGGGGTGAACCAAAGAGCTTGGATATTGTGTGACTTTCCACAAACTCACTCATATCAAGTTGGATTACAGCTTCTTCAGAACCAAAAATATTAGCAGCTAGTGCCTTGGCTAATTCTGACTTTCCTACACCGCTCGGACCGGAAAAGATGAAGCTATTTGGCTGACTGCAGCCCTCAATACTCAGAAGGTTACGGCCAATGGCTATCGCAGGGACACGGCTGATGGCTTTCACAGCTTCATCCTGACCAATTACTCGCTCATGAAGAGTGTCTTCTACCCTGAGGAAGATACTTTCATTTATTATTAATTTCTCAACGGGAATACCAGTCCATGAAGAGATTATATCTTCAATGTCCACACTTGTCACGATCTTCTCGACCTTGCTCATTTCATGGAACGTAAAGATCTGAAACCTGAGCTCCAATTCTCGATCATATAATTCCTTGACCTGTTAAAAGACTGAATTGTGATATGAAGCTTAAATCAAATGTTGTCAAACCCACGAGAAAAAAAGCAATGGTTGACATTTAAAAGCCTTGTAAGGAAACAAATCTTCGAGGCCATCAAACAATCTAACACCAAAAAGCTAGGACCTAGAGAAGGAGCGTTATAATTATTCCAATCCATCTTCGATGGAAATTAACATAATAATGGTCCATGAACCTCGTAAACCTTTGTACCTTCTCAGAGTCCAGGTTGAGACCTGCATTCATTGACTCTTTTGATCTGCCTCAACTCTGTTCTAAACTCTCTAGCTACCTCAAGGAGCTTCAACAACAATGCCATGAAATCAACTAGGGAAAGAAAGACAAGCTTAGATTAGATTGTAATAATAGCACACCTGTGCATGACGGGAGGAAACACGAGCTCCAGCTTCTTTCATCAAATCAATTGCTTTACCAGGCAGAAAACGATCACCGAAGCATGCCGAAATCAAGGTGAGAAACAAAAGGACAGAGAGTTCCATTTTGAGTGACTAACCAAATTATAACGATACTTGAATAAAAAATTCAAAGACCCACCCACCTACCTATTGTACTTGTCTGAGAGCACTGCAGCAGCCATTAAGGACGCCTCTGTGTAACAGAGGCTGTGGAGAATCTCATAATGCTCTTTCAAATGTTTCAAAATAATCAAAGTTTCACTTTCAGATGGTTTAGGGACTTTGATTGGCAAGAACCGGCTTTCCAAAGCTGGGTCTTTCTTGAAATTCTCAACAAAGTTTCTTACCTCCTCAGCCAGCTTAGTCAAGTTGGTTCCATATCCCTCGAGTGTCGGCGTTCTTTTGTTGCCGGTTAACCCTTCGGTAACAACACTTCCCTTATTGCCTTGTTCATCAATCATACGAAGAACCTGGTCAAATAAATAGGTTAATCAAGCCCCGTTAAGGACAGAAATTAAATCAGACATTTGAGACAAGATCAAGTCTATAGATGTATTTAAACCTGTGTGACAATAATCACAATATTACTTGGGTCAGCGTCTAGATGCTCAAGAAAAAACCGCGTTCCACTTTGGCGAAGCAACCCAAGAAGAAGGTTCTCTGGTCCGATGTAATTATGGCCTGAAATTTTTCGATTTACAAATTAATCCACGTAAACTAATTAACAACAAATGAAAAAGGTGGAACTATATATAGAGATACCAACCAAGTTTACGGGCCTCTTCAAATGACCGCACCAGAGCCTCTGTTGCAAATAGAAACCCTACAGAGGCAAAACCACAGACTCTTGGACTTGTCTCCTCTACTTGTTTACGTACATCTTCGAGTGTGATTCCCATGGATTTAAGAACTTTGGCAGCAACGCATGTACCTTCACCAATAATACCCAATAAAATTTGCTTTGCACAAATATAATTCCATCCAAGTATTCCTCTCGGGCAAGCATAATTGCTTCAAGTGCTGTTTTTGTGAAGCCCTCGAACTTGGGTTTAGCAACACATCTGCTGCCACTTCGTAGCTGGGAAGACATTGTTAACAGCGAACGGAAATGTTGGCCGAATCCCACCATTTTATCTAAAGGAATCGAATCACCCGTCATCCTTAAAAGTGGTGTTTGTAAACTAGACGTTTTCACAGACCTTTTCGATTTTTCAATCCGATGACCATGAGTAGGAGTAGTAAGTAGAGCCGACTGAGCAACAACCCTCGCCATCACTCACAATTTACTGAGAAAAACAACAATAAGGTTTAGCAAAAACCTTGGGATTCAAAACTAGCGAGATTTGAAACGGAGCAACAATTCAACATATAATTTTTGCAAAAACAATTAACAGCTGTGAATATACATACTCTTAACTCCACCATGCTTTGGTGTAACTAAAACTCTCATTTAAAGGCTTTAAAAGATTTAGATAAGCATGTACTTAGAATCCAATTTATAGGAGTCTATTTAAATTGCCTACCCTTTAATTTCTTTTAATAAATAAAATATTAACATATTAATTGAACAAAATAATGATTTTGTTTTAATCAAAATATTTATTATTAATAATTTTTTAATTATAAATATTCTCTGAAAAATAATTAGTTAATTACTGAGAATGTAAATGTTACCGCTGGTAGTGGCAACTATGGAGTGCCCTTCTGACAGGTTTTGGTATCCTTCAAATAGTTCTACTTCCTGGGAATTGGGTGCTAGTAGGGCAAACTCATACCCAAAACACAATCTCCATGCATGCTTAAGCGCCTCATGGATCACCTATAGACTGTAGTTCTGCTGTTAATATCGAGCAACATTTAAGACTCCTAGCAAAGTTGAACCACCACCTTCCTTGTTCACATCTTAAAACTTCACCAGCCACGGCTCATATCATTACCATGAACAGCACCATCCGCATTTGCCTTGATTCATCCCTCTGATAGTCGCTTCCATTTGGAATTTCCGATTTTTATGTGTAGCAAGCTGTATGAAACCATATCCAACGATGATTTCCTACAGTAATCTCAAGCTTCGAATAACAATATTATCATATTCAGTAAAATTCTCATTAAAGATAATGAAGTTATGTTGCTTTCATAAATTTCACCAGATTATGGGAACAAAATTTTCCAAAATTAGAGCCACCACTCCTGGTTGTCTTGCTTTCACAGGTTGTCCTACAACCAGTCGATCAATGGTCTCGCCATAAAATCCGAAAGCTTGTTCTTCTTAATGAGTTGAGATCAGTGGCAGATCCAGAAATTCGAAAATGGAGATCCAAAATAAATATTATAATATTCATTAATAAAAAAAACTACATAATCCATAATCCAAAATAACAATTCATTCAAAAAGTACAAAAAATTACTATTACTGAAAACAATTGTTCTCGAGGAGCTTTCATTCCTTGAAATCGTTTCATGATTACTTCATCGTCGATTTGGAGAAAAGCATCTCTTTCTATATTAGTAATCAAACAATCATTTAAAAATTGGCCACCTATGCTATTTTGCAACCTATTCTTCTCGATGTTCATTTTATAAAATGCTCTTTTCACACTTGCGGTTGCTACGGGGAGAATCAACACCAATTTTATGAGCAAATATACTTGTTGGTATACTTGATGCTTCTTTGTCTCGACTAGCTTCATGGAAAGTTCACCCATATATTTTAATATTTAAAATCTATCATCCCTATGCATATCAACAATTTAATTATCAAGTTGATCATCAAGGCCTAGTCTATAAACACTTGTAAATTCATCGGGATATAATTCAACAAGTTTAAGTATATTTTGTTTGTTAAACGAAGAAAACTTATCAAGTGGACTCAAAGAAGCCATACAAGTCAAAACTTTATATTAACCTCATCAACTCGATTGTTTAACTCTTGAAGTTGAAGATCAATAACTTCTAAAAACACTTCAATTCAGAAATGATGACTATTAGTTGTATCCAAACGACAAGTTTCTTTCTTCCAAGAGGAGTATACACAACATTCATATCAAGAATATCATTGGCATTCTTGTTACAAAAGGAAGTGGTTGTAGTCAAAAAGATTCCCACTCGTTTTCCTTCATGTTTTGCGATCTTTCCTTAGTTAAAGTGACAAGAGACATAGCATTGATGATATCTTGATATTTTCTCTGCAAAACTTTGTTTCATCCATAATCCCAAATATTCTATTCACCAAGTGAATCATGAATATGAAATCAAATGACTCGATTGCAAAACTCACATTATCGACTTTTCGAGTATTATCATCATTTCGAGCATCATCTTGGCTCTCAATCTCCATATCCCTTGATGCAAATTCTTGCTCGGCTTGGGTTGTTGAAGGTTGAGTTGGTTATGAGACACAAATTGACACTTGGGAATAACTTGCATAATCCTTTTTAGACTTTTGAATAAACCAATCCAACGTTCCATTCTTCTTCTTTCGTTGAGGTTTAATCTCTTCATCATTCACCTTCTCACTACTACAATTACAAAATTTACAAATGACAATAATTATTAATTAGACAAATATTCATAATTTAAATTACACAAATTTAATATAATTTTTTCTCATCCTCAAAAATACATATTCATAATTTCATTTTCATGTATCACAATTCAATATTCAAATATTCTTCACAAAATCACTAAAATCTATCAAATTGAATCTAAAATTTTATTTAATCTCTTAATTTAACTCACTCAAATTAAAAAAAAAATTTAAAAAATTTAAAAACTAAAAAAATTATTTTATTTAAAAGAGTAAGAGAATAAGTGAAGAACATACAAATAAAAGAGGAGCAACAGCTTGCAGGAAACTTAGATGAGAAAGTTCACCGGAGAATAACTGGTAAATAACGCTAAAACGTTGGTTTAAACTAAAGAAAAATGAGAAAGTGAAGAAATAAAACAGAAGCTTGGCAAAGTGTAATTTTTTTATTGAAAAAAAACAAAATAGAAGCTTTGGAATTGGAAGTAAGAAAAGTAAAAAATTAAAAAGGCGAAGAAATGATGATATAAAAGCGAAAAATAAATAATATTTTAATCATTATAAGCTTCTCATTCACGTTAAACAACATAACACCCAAAAAAATGGTTGTGCATCATTGAAGAAAAGATGATGTAAAAGTTAAAAGTAAATAATATTTTAATAAGTACAAACTTCTCATTTACCTTAAACAATACAACACCCAAAAAATGAGTGTGCAGAATTTTCTTTTTCTAATATAATATATTAACTATTTATAACTTTTCAAAGAAAATGGGTATGCATTTGTTACCTATAGGGTCACGTGGGTCTGCCCCGGTTGAGACCAAGTTGATTGGGGCTTTTAGTCGATGACGTAGAACTTGATCATGGGCCAAATTGATTGTGCTTTTGGGCAATGACATATTTTATTTAATATTGTCAAAAATAATACAATATTAAAGAAAATATATTAAATATTTCGGATGTGGTCGGATAAGAAAAGAGTTGGAACATTTTTCTTAATGTCGTGGATCTTCGTCATTCGAGATTGTTGTGACACTGCACCAGATACTGCTACTGGTGGTTGAAGGCATAGGTTCATTGTCTCACCGGCATTTCGATTGACGCCATGTTCTCTTACGAGAGGTGTTCATGTCGACGACTGACAACCAATTTTACGGTTCAGCCTGCTAATCCAATGTCTCTTGTTTCGAGTCAAGGGTTTAAATGGGATGTGATTGTACAAGATTTACGGGACTCTCCATTCATCGCTCTAACTTATATGGGTTCCGATCCCTGGAACAAACATTTATGATGAACATTTGGCTACTGCAACTGATTCGTTCTCATTAGAATATGTACTATTTTCAATTACGGTTAATAGATTTAACATATCAATTTATTTCTTAAATTTATGCAAATATAACAAAACATTTCTTGCATCCTTTGTCAATAGCGCAATTATTGAAGTGCATGCCGCATGTCGACAGAAAATTAATAGTTTTCTCTATTATATTCAAATTATATAATAAAAACACACAAGTTCTTGTCAGACAAAGGAGGAAAATATGATATTGGTAGCATTATTTTTCAAAATATGAAAGCATATGATACCTTGTCCCTTTCTTCTTTTTTCCTCCTTTCTTTTTTAACATATCAAAAACATCAAACAGTAGAGCTTACATATTCTAGAACAAATGGTCTCGCAATTCAGAAAGCTGCCCATCCTGATGCAGTGGTCTTCGAAGATCCTGATCCGGTAGCAGGAACATTCCTCTGTAAATGAAATGTCACAAAATATCGTCGTTAATTAAGGAACCAAAAGCATCACCACTTGGGAACAGAAGGCATTGATTTAGCACAAAGCAATCACCAAAGTAAAATACAAAAGGAAGTTACCGTGGAAAAATACATACAAACACACAGAATCATAAAGATGTAAGCACGATATTGCCTGCCAGGAGTATAACTTCTATCCATGTGGTGTATATATCATGATAACCAATTCCCTAGCAATGCTATATTCAATATGATAGGTATCAAAATTCGCAGAACTTTTGGCTATATAGAGCAAATGAAACGTATATCCAATTGAGGGATCATAAAATCATACCTCTAGTTGAGGAAAATATGTTGAAGGGTTGGTTTGTTTCATGTTTTCTTTGGGTGTTATTTGACCAACACCTTGACTAGAAGAGGTTCGCCGAGCAGCAACAGGGTCATTAGGAGGAGGTGGGAGAGGAGACCTTATTTTTCCAGCACCACTGGGCGGTGGAGCAAGGCTCAAAGTCTTAGGCTTTCCCCCGGACAATCCAGCAGATGAAAGCATACCAGTCCCACTAGATGGCTTGTGCTTCACGTTAATCCTTATAGTCTCACCTTCCTACAACCCAAAACACCATAAGATCAAACACCTAAAACAGAAACAAATACCATATTTAAAACTCATCAATAATAAAAAAGACTGAATTGTATTATTTGGAGCAACAAACTAAAACAACCAAGTGCAGATCACAACTCATGAATCCAATTAAAACTTATTCATCATAACAACAGAGCCTGCAAAAAATTTATATTTATATATAATTTATTCAGACATATTGCCAAAAGGAACTTGCACAATCTCTCCACAACATGTAGATTCTTTTATAGTGTCACAAAAATCCAAAACCACAACAGATTCGTCACCTAACGAACCCAAAAACATACGGACTAAATTATATGTAGAACAATCGGATCAACTGAATTTCTTGCTTTGCTCACAGTCAAAGAAAAAATTTGAGTCTTTCAAAATATTAAGTTGATAAATTCACTAACCTCAAAGCTCCCCATTCTCAAATCAATCAAAGTGTAGCTTAATAAAGGTAACTTAAAAAATATGAAAATCAGTAAAAAATTGAAGTATGAAACTACTGAAAAGTAAAAGACTTTAAAATCTTCTACCTTCAATCTATGATTAACAGCGGGATGAATATCGATGTGAGAATCATTCTCACTCGTCTCACCAGTCTCTTTCTCGTTCTCCCATCTAACATGCTTCTCGTGATCGGACAACGCCACGTTGAAATCGAACGCCTCGTTCCGTTCATTAAACCCGAGCCCGATAAACGCGTGTTTACCATTCCCGTCCTCGATCTTGAGCACGAAGTAACGAGAGGAATCGAGAGCCGGCTCGACGGAACTCTCGCGCTGACCCGGGTGTATGAAGCAAGCGGCGAAGAGGTCACCCGAGTTGGGATCCTCTAATCGGATCTCGCAGCGGTCCTTGCAGGAAACGACCCGGAGACGACCCGACCAGATCTTGTCGGATTGGAGCCACTCGCCGCATTTGTAACCGCCGGAGGTGGAGCGGGGCGGGATTTTGTAGACGGAGACTTCGCGAACTACGAGTAAGGTGTGTTCGATTGATTCTTCTTCATCGAACGACATTTCGGAGAAATGCGGTGGAGGTGATGGGATTAGGGTTTATTTTTGAAACGAATAATGAAAATTTTGAGAGGAAATTTGGAGACTGGGAGAGAGAGATCAGAGGTGGGAGGGAGTAATCGGATGTGGAGAGGGGTGGATGCCAGAGAGACTTGGATTCTAAGAGTGATTGAAATGTCAACTGCCTCCTGGGGAAGAGGTGAAGTTCTCAATTACTCTTTTACCCTTTCTGTTTTCCAAAATATCAATTTGACTCTGTTTTTCGACGGGATTTGATTTCCACGTTTTGGGTTTTTCTCTCTAACCCAAATCTCATGGTTTTCAGAACCGGACCAGTTAAATAATCGGTCCATTTAAATAACTGGTCATGTTATCGATTTATTGGTTCAATCGATTGAACCGATTTGATCGGTCAGAAGAATCGGACGACTTCATAATTATTTAAAAAAATTAAATAAAAATATCAAAAATATTTAATAAAAAATAATTTTGTATATCACAAGTCATATTCAAAGCAAGTCATAACATATATAAGTTAAAACCCATAAAATTAAGTGAAACAAAATGATTCAAATTAACTATAACATAATATTTAAGGTAAAACATATTAAATAATAAATATAATTATATAACTATAATTAAAAAATAAATTTGGGGCTAAAAAATTATAACAAAATGATATTGTTTGGTTTAATTTTTAAAAAAAAAACAATCTCACATGGCTAAGAAACATAGAAGAACATCCCAAAAGTCTAAAGATTAAAAATATGAGAATAAAGTAATCTCACATGACTAAGAAACATATAAGAGCATCCCAACTAACTTCTATAAATAATAGAAGTAATTTGACATTCAAAATCATTGAGCCTTTTGGTGAGCATAGAGTGAACTATTCTTTCACTTCAATCAAGCTCGAATTTTAGGCTTCAATTGAACTTCTAAATTTTCTTTGAGTTCAAGCATTTTCGAGTTCAAGTTTCAATATTATATTTCGAGTTCGAGTTGAACTAGATAATTTTTAGTTCGTGAGTTTGAGTCGAGTTTAGCTTATTTTTAAAGTTTGAGTCGAGCTCAGCAATACTCGAGTTCGACTTGGCTCGTTTAACAAATGACGTCGTTTGGTTTAATTTTTTTTTAAAAAAAATCAAAATTCCCGATTTTTCCCGATTTTTCCGATTTTCAGCCGGTCCGGTTCGAACGGTTCAACGGTTCCGGCCGGTTCACTAGTAACGGTTCAACCAATGTAATTTGAACCGAACTAGACAACGATTCCCGGTTGAACTTGTTGAACCGGTCGATCTGGTCCGATTTTCAAAACACTGCCAAATCTTGTTTTCATTTTTTTCTCCTTTCATGTCCATATTGGGTTCGGCTAAATCCAAAATGGAGTTGGATCAAATTTTAATTAAAATTTGAGTTAAATTAGATTAAATTTTTAAATATAAATAAATTGTTTCAAAAACATTTTTTATCTTTAGAATTTAAATTTAAATTGACTTCATATTCAACCTAATAATAGATGTTAATGCATTGTTTTTCACTATATAAAAATATCTAACATGACTTTTCTTTAAATAATAATAAATATTTATATATTTTTTAAAATTGAAGAGATCTAATTCATTGAACTAAGAATTACAAACTGATATCTAAAATTGATTCTATTTTCGATAGAGTGTTTTTTATGAGTGTTTTGTGTTAACTACTATAGTATTGTTTGGATTGTTCGGCATCCAACTTCCATCTTGTTGTGCTACTCCTTAATGTGTATCCATACCCATACATTCAGGTGCTTATGTTTTGGTACAATGTACATCCACTTCGAATCCTTCTTTATCTTTTGATTATGAATGCATCACTTCAATTGTATTGAATGATGTCATCTTTGACTAATATGAATCGTATTTCTATTTTTTTTAAAACTTATAACATTTTTAAAACTAATACTTCAATTTTTTTATTTCAAAATGATATTTAAATTAAAAATTAAATTGATATAATATAAAATAATTAAAAAATAATACATTAAGTGTGTTCCACAATTTAATTAGTTGTTATAATATCACTTACTAGTATTAAACATTCATTTGAGATTTTTTTAATAAAAAAAATAGGTATATAATAAACCTTTTACTTATTAGATACTCGTACTACCGTTCAAAGCCCAAAGGGAAACCCATAGAAGATTTGGAGGCCGAGAATAGCGGATGCTGATCAATTCAGTATTTCCGTTGCTCTCGGAAGTTGGTTCGTAAAGCGCAGATGCTTCAAACAAATTACAACAAAATTTGCTTTTCCAGTTTAGGTTAGGCGAATGATTTTCTCCAATGTTTTCCCAATTCCAGAGAAAAATCTTAAGCTTTAACGACACTTATGTTGCGTTTCCTATAATGCGAGCTCAGACGGCTCAGTTTCGTCAAATTGACAAGGTTAACTTTTTATATGAACCTTTTTTTAAAGCTATGAAGTTTACAATCCGTTCATTTGATTTGGTTCTGTTTCAAGGTCGCAATTACACCTCTCGCAAGTCTAAAGAATAGAACTCAAGGGGATAGAGAGCCCGAGCTTTGGTTCCTTATCCTTAAATTTTAGATTAGAAGTAAAATTGTTCCTGAAGTAAATGTTCATACAACTGTTTAGTTACTTTAGTTTTGCATGTTATTCTTGTATATTCTGTGCTGAATACTCGATTATTATAGTTAGTTGTGTGTTATTGTTTTAAACGTTGGTGCATATTTGGGTTATGTTTCACGAAACATGATAATGACAATTCTAAATATCTGAACAGTAAGCGTCGAGTCCGTTTGAAGTGAACATTTCTTGATTGGAGTTTTTTTTTTTTTTGGCTACTTTTTCCCTCTGCAGTTTCTAAGGAGGGAGGAAGCACTGAAGATGTGCATGTTTTCAAACTAAATAATGGGCAAGATGATCACTGTATAATGTTCTTAGATGATTTCCTGAAACAGATTGGTTGATTGATATTTGTAGATTTGTTTGTTTAAGAATGATTCAAACTAAACCCTTTTACACATAATCTAGGCTGGCATTGATTGAGGTATTAAGCTCTATGGTTCTTGGAATTCTAGGTGAAGGATGCTTGCTTCGTTGCAAGGCTAATTATGTAGGCTTCCTTGTGACAGATTTCTATGCCCATAATATTTACAGATAGAACATGACCTCAAAAGAGTTGAGGAAAGGAAACAAGGTGATCTTGAAGTTTTTTAGGGGTGTAAAGTGCAAGTTATTGCATCTAAGCTGGAAACTAGCATTGAACATCTAGAATTTGTGAGTGATCCAAACATCAGTACTTCAAACATTTTACCATGCTTGAGATAGATATTATTTTGTGTTTATCATAACCGCAGGCAGTAACTGTATTCTGCAATTGCAATTTTGTCATTGTGTGAACCATTTTTTGTTTTGTCGGTTTGGTATCTAGCTGTATTATATGTTGGCGACACACGGAACAAGCGAACCAACATTATATTTTTCTGTACTGGGTATAAGCATTCACATCTGCTGAAGATGGTATAGGTTTTGGTGATTCTGATTTCCACCATAAGGTAGTTATGCAATTTCATTTCCATCCAGTTTTCCTTTTCCCACTCTTATTACATAGTTGCATCGAACATGTTGTATCACCCCTCAAGTGTCTTCCTGTTCTAACAATGACATTTTCCTTTTAAGACTCGCCAATTGATTTATCCAATCACGTACTAGTTGTAATCCCTGATATTGGTTCGATACTGGCCTCTCCCAGTTAAGGTTTTGAAGTTTATTTTCCTGCACAAACTAGTGGGATGTTAATATTTGCTTGTCACATTCTATTCCTTTATAGTCCACTGAGTTCAGGTGTTTTGACTAACTAGGTATGCTGGATTCCTAAGATTGTGAGACAATATGGCAGGTTTTACTTTGCAAAGCAGAGGAGAATGTTTATCCTTGGCATGTTGATTACTTCCGTAACTGTAGTTGTCATCACAATTTGAATTAGGTGCTCAGAAGTCAGAAGCATAAATATATACTACCAACTCATCAATGGAACCATATGGGATGTTATTTTGCTGGTTACAGACAGGAGTTGAACAGAAATTGAAGATATAATCCCATTAAATGCTTTTATGTTCTTTTGGGTTTTAGCCATTTCATTTCACCTATTTGGTTTCCATCGAATTAAAAGGTTAGGAGTCAGAAGGAGCCTGAACTTAGGAAGTGGATGTAATTTAAACCCTGGTTAGTTACCAGAGTATGAATGACACATACTTGTCCTCCATTTGCGCTTACTAGGTACTTCGAATGTTTTGCTCTAGAAAAGTTAAGAGTGCTTTTAAGATTTTATTATCTGAATTTTTAAGTCCTCAGCACTGTCAGCTTTGTACTTGCAGTGTTCTAATTATGCTTGGTATTCAGGGAATAAACTCTCTTTCATTCGTTGATGACAAAAGAGATGATGTCGGCCCTTTGGAGAAGAAGGGCCTTCAGTTGTTTCTTCTTGATATGAGGTTTCACTTTCATGACCTGGTTGGATATGATCATCCCAAAATTGCTCATACACCAACATCTGTAGTTGTTCGGGTTTCAAAACATTAGATCTGAAGAAGATAGATACCTCTAGCAGTGACAGTTGGACAACACTGCTTCTCTTTTGGCTCAGTCTTGAATTTGAGGTGTACTAATTCACTGGGGTGATTAGCTTTTAATTCTTTATATCACCTTCTAATAGAAAGGTGATTTTTTTTTTGATCAGGTTGATGAAGGAACAACATACAACTGCCATGCAAACATGCACATTGGCATTGAATGGTGGATGAAGGGAGTGTCTTCTCTTCCAAATCCTGTGTTATTCATTTATTTGGCAACTTAAAGTGTTGTAAGATTTAACGCTAAGAACACTTCAGTTGATTGCATGTCACGGTGCTCAATTGCAAATTCATGAGGTTCTTTTGCTTCTATTAACTTGCCCTTCTAATGTTTCTGCACTTTCCTTTTAGTCTCCCTATGCTAAATCGAAAGAACCATATTCAACCATACTGACCTAGACCATAACTGAGATAATTTGGATATTTACACCAACGACATTAACTAAATACTTTGAATACTGGAAGGCTGGAGCTTGCTGAAAGTCTTAATTTTGTAATTGAGAATAAACCTGAAGCTCCTCTATAAACATCATAATGCCTATTAAAAAACAAAATGCTTTTGAAAGTAGAAACTTTTTGCTAAAGAACCTCGCCACATTTATTACCCCTCAGCTTTTATATATGTTGTTGTATTTGTGTGCTTGAATGAAAAAAGAAGCAACACTTCCCTTGAAATATTGAACATTAATAGACCTTAATGTATGATTAAATACTCTTAGCTGCTTGATAAATTATTGAAAATAGTAAAACAAGTTTAGAGTTTGATACAAATTTTAAAAGGAAGATAGTTTATTTGTTAATTTTTTTACCCTTGAATCAATGGGGTAAAAATTTAATATATTTTAAGGTTGCAATGGTGAGACTTGAAGGTTTTGATGATTGTGCCTCTGTCACCTAGAGCAATCTTAAAAGATTAGAATGATTATATTGATGCTGCAGTGAGAATTGTTAGTTCTATATCATCTTTGATCTTGGAATAGCAAGAATCTCTAGGAAATTTTCTTGCAAACCTACGTTAAGAGGAAAGTCCTGGATATTGTCTCATACTAGCTTGGCCGACATGCCTTCTGGCTAAGAATTTTAGGCATTTGATGAAATGTAAGGATAAAAGTCAGTTGAGTTGAGTGACATGACCATTTGGTCAAAAGTAAGGATATCAATCTTGTATCTGAAATTAATGCATTCCTCAGAAAGTAACCTCTGCTCTGAGGGACAATATCTTATTCAACGTAACAGGATGTTTGCACGGTTAAGTATGATTTGTGTTGATAAGTCAGTGTCATCCGACTTTTGATTTAATTGAAGATGTTATGTAAGAAGTTAATCTTAGAGAACTTATGCTTCTAATCAGTCTTTACTTACCCTACAATCTCTACTGTGAATTCTTCTCATTGATCGAGTTTGCAAGTATAACCATCTGTGTCTGATGTTACATTCTAAATTTTGTGTATCTGATATTGTAACATCGATTGTACTGTCACACTAACCGGAGAGAGAGAAAGAAAGAGAAAACGTAGGACCGGGAAGATTTAGAGTCTTGTGATCTCCGTGCAGATATGACCTGTGGCAGGCTTGTATGTAGAACTGGATTCTGTTGCCCTCTCCTCATAATTAGGACAAATTCATTGCTTAATGATTACTTCTTGGGGTCCATGTTGTTGTGACTTCGATGCAAATTGGCATTAGATTTCTCACAATTGTGATAAGATTTGTGAACAATGAATTCTATTAGAATATATGGCACTTTTTTTATTCATGCCATAAGATGGAAAAGTTTCATCAGGTGTATGTTTTGGCATAACCGTTGCTCCTTGTTGTGTATTGCGAGTACTATAAAATTATACGCAAATAATGTGCAAGTATACACAATCGCAAAAGTAATACAGTGATGAGTGAGTATCGTCTCCACAGGGATTGGAAGGATATTGAGTAAAATTTATGCATTATTCTAAATTAATTAAGTATAGCTAATGGTATTTATAAATGATTATGCCGAGGCAAATGAAATGTGTATGAGTAACAAAAAGAAATGTCATGACAAAGGAAAATGGTAAAAAAACAGTAAATAAATAAAAAGAAGATAATCCTCACGTGACAAGCTTTCAATGGAATGAATGGTAGGGATTGATCTAAGGATGTTAAACTTATCTCTCAGGCAGATTTAAGCTACCTGGTCGTTACTTACTCGACAGGGCTTTCCTAAAATGTTCTCACAGGAACCTAACAGAATAGGATGCCAAGGCATCTGCTCTCACTCAACGATGTTGGACAGCCTACCCTATTGATAAAGACACCCTTTTTAGTCGTTGAAATCCTATCCTAGTCTCTTCCGAGATCTAAGGGATTAGGTTATAATACTCATAGGCCGGTTCAAAGCCCCTTGAAAATACTATAACACATTGCTTATGAGGATCTTGTCTTGCGTTTCTTCCGAATACTTACAAGTATTTTTAGCTTAGGATTCTTCCGAACACCTAACCTTCATCTAAGAAATGAACATTTCCATGCCTCTTACAAGCCTAGATGGTGAAGCATTCATAAGCAAAGCAAATAAAGAACCAAAATAAACTTAAACATACCATTAAAAATAAATTTTAAACATCCATTAAACCAACCACCACCAAATAAGTTAGTTCATGGTGGGGTTCGAAATATTCATAGAAAAATCCATAAAATATTCGTTCCAACAGCCCACAAATAAAATAAATAAAATAGGAGCAAAGGGAAGTGGAAAGAGCCTTCGACGCGCGCCACCGGATGTCTCCTCGGCCACCACGAACCACCTTAGCTCGCTAGCTCCTCTCGGCGCCTAGCTCACCACTCCTTGAAGCTTTATCAATGGAGGAAAACCCAAGGAAGAATAAAGGAAAAGGGAAAATAAAAATCTGATTTTTCTGCTACAGTATACGTCTCCTTTCTTCCACACACTCTCTCTCTTGTGAGGTGTAATATATAATAAAAATATCTAGGGGTAATGATGATGTTGTTGGGATATTGTTGGGTGTAAAAAATACCCCTCATACCCCTAAAATCACATGTTGTGTATGAACTTTATCCTCCAGGTGTCAGTGGTCCCCTAGCAGGTTGTTACAACCATCATTTCACGTGTAGAGCCAGCTGTCCACGTACAGCTGTATATTTTTGTCGTTTTCTGCGCCAGAAATGCCGAGGCATTTCAATCTGCTTCAGCGTGTGATGCCGCGACATTACTTCCCAGCTCGCCTATTTTGCTTGTTGTTTCCTGCACATCACTAAAAACCACACCTTCCTCCTCATATAGCACCTTAATAAAATAAAATAACACAACCACCACAAATGCAATTATATGCAGCTACATACATCTAAAATGACTTATATGTACCCTTAAACAAACAATAACTTAAGTCAAAAAGGCCTTAAAAGTAGTCTTTTTACAGAGTTATCACACCTCATTGGCCTGCATCGGCCTTATTATTTCATCATTCTCGGCATAATATGTTCGATCCGGTTGCATATATTTGTTTTATCATCTTAGCGAAGTTATCTTAGAGCTTGTTTATAGAAATATTAGATGTATACCAGTATATTGTCAACCGAGCTGAACTCAATCGGCATAACCAATCATGTTTTTGATTAGTTATTTGGATGCTGATCACAGATCACAATTAGGGTGTAATAGAGCTGAGCCGAATTAAACATCTCAAGCTTTACTTGATTAGGGGCTTAATGGTGTTGAACCGAACTCAAGTTGTAAGAAACTATAGTACAAGTTGCACTTCAAGACTCAAAGTTCTGCTAGAGCGTAATTAACTTTTATTTTTTAAAGCTTGAGTTCGATTTCAGATAACAAGTTAAAGAGTTAACTTGATTAGGTTCTTTTATCTTGTAAAAACCTTGATTAGGATGGTGAGTTACTCGATTCTAACATTAAGATGCATGTATTTGACTCAAATGAGTTCAATGGTTGAACTCGACTCAATAACGATCGAATGAATTCCATTTTTTTTTAAATCAAATCTGAGCAGCGAAATAATTCATAACCAACCCATAGGTCTCATTTATGGTTTCTTTTGTCTGGTCTATGCAACTAAGGTATCACTGTCGATCTTAGCTAACTGACAGCCTAGTCTTCGTCCTTGGATGATGAAAGCGTTTCCTAGCTCTTTTACACATTCCCATTTTTCAACAAATGATAGTTTTTTTTTCTATATAAAATATTTGGGATTAATTCTTTCAACTTTATTAATTCCTTTTCTTTAACGTTTAATCGACAAAATTTTAATTAAATTAACATTATTTAAAGATTATAAATTTGAATGTATTTAAACGTAATTGCCTCTAATTCAGAGATTATGAATAAAACTCATTCCAGATACCAAACCAAGTGTTCCTTTGTTAAATGTATGAATGAGACGGATAAATGATTTTGTAAAGATTTATTTCACATAAATCAAATAATTAAACTTGACATGAAATAAGATAATCAGGTTGATGTTAAGTTTTCAAAAATTTCCACGCCCTTTTTGGATTTATTAAGAGCTATTAAATTAGACAAATTTGTTTACATGACTCTTCAATCAACCTTAACCACCTTCATAATCTTAAGTTCTATACTTTCTAATAAATTAATTATCAACTTGGTAATTATATACAGTTATGTTTTCTATTATTCTCTTTTAATATATATATCCAATTCTAAAGATTTAAACATATCCCCAATATTTTATACATAAAAATTTTGACTAATCTTAATTAATCAACATAAAACAAAGACCATAACAAGATTAAAGATTTGGCGAAGAATATTTACATAAAAAAAAACCCAATGGAAAAGGTTGATATTACACATATATGAAGCAAGAAAAGAAGATTAAAATTCAATTTGAGGGCATCGCCATCATAAGAATGTGGGGGAGAAAAACACATTGCAAAAGCAGTTTTGAAAGCTTCCTCAAACCCACGTGTATGTAGTGTGTACATATATACAAAAAATCCATGTAATCTGTAAAAAAATTCTTATCTAAAATGCAATTTGCAGCAGCTTCATTTAATATCTGGGGAACAGCTTAGATTTTGTTTTGTGGCATAGATTTGATTTTCGTTTCGTTTCTTGTTTGATTATAATTGTTTTTTTAGTTTAGAAATTGAATGAAAAGAAGCCGATCTGAACAAATAATCACAAAAAAGATTTAAGTAATATTGTTGTGAGTCCAGTTAGGCAAATAGGTTATCTAAGAGGTGGTTTAAATTATTTGCTTTCAGATTCTATGTTGCGTTACCGATACTTCATTTTTTTATTATTTTAAGGATAAAGTAATATTTAGTACTGGTAACTTTTTCCGAATTTGTTCCAAAACTTTTATTACTCCTTGAGTTTGATATTTTTTCCGTTTTGGTCCTTTTAGTCCTCACTAATTTCGAGATTTGAAAACTTTTCCCAACTTGGTCCTTGAACTTAGATTCCATTACGCATTTAGCTCTTAAAGTAATCCAAGTGTAGGGACTAAGCTGAGAAAGCTCGTCAAGTTTTAGGACTAATGTGCTTAAAGAAATGGAATAAGTTGGAAAAGATAATAAGTTTAGAGATTAATACTGAACACAAAAAATTCAGAGATTAAATTAAAATTTTATCAAATTCGTGACTAGTATTGACTATTGAACATAAAAAATTGAGGATCAAGTTAAAATATCATCAAATTTAAAGAAGAACTGTTTCTTTATTCCTTATTTTAAATTCTTAATCTAGATGTTGGGAGATCGTGCTCTATCCATAGGACATATAAGACTCTTGGCATTAATTTTTTTTAATATTTAATATAATTTTTATACCAAAAAAATTATAATTTTATTTCCATCCTTTTAACCCTAAAAAAATTCTGATCTTAATCCCTGAGTGGTTGCTTCCACAAGGGTTGGGAGCATGGAAATTTTGTGAGTGCTGTTCCTCTTAAGCTGACATGGACAAGTCCAGAAGAAATCAATGATGAAATAAAGAAATACAAATAGGTCCCTGTAATCTGAAATATTACTTTATGATCATATGATACATAACTTATATGATGAAATGCAATGACTGAAACTTGGGTCATCTTCTTCGCTCGAGCAATTTCGGCTAATAATTATGGATTAGGGTTTAGATGAGTGGATCCCAGCGATGAAACCCCAAAAATGCAATCAAAGAGTTTCTTTTACATAGAATCTCTTAACAGTTAACATTAATATATATATATATATATATTATCATGAGTTCAAGTAGTTATGTTTATAAAATATGTAATTGTCACATATATTATCTTTTTAATTATTCTAAACTATTCAATTTTTTTTTACATAGAATCTCTTAACAGTTAACTTTAATATATATATATATATATATATATATATATATTATTTGTGGATGCACGTTACTATTATAATCAGTGGTTTTAAGAGAGTGTACACATATAAACAACATAAAATGAATATAAATAAAATTTTAAGATGGACACAATTAGAAAAATAGATAACTATTAGAAGAAAATTTGAATTTTAAGAAGGACATATGTCCATCCTCACAAAAATATCTACTTTTTATTATAGTTTTAAATATAAATTTTAAAAATATATTATGCATATTTTATATTAATAAAAAATATATAATTTTCTTTTTATGTCTCATACATCTAATTCTTCTTCTTTTACTTACTTTATTACATAACAATATATATTGAATAAACACATTGTTATTATTTGTCAATGTTGATCTACAACCAAGCATTACAAGGACACGCGTCTTCTTCTGTCATTCAACTACATGTAATCTTACCATAACATGTTTTTTTCGTCCTTTTTTCCTCTCTTTTTGGCCGTGTACTGTTTAACCTGTTATGGTAAATTACTGTTGGTGAAAATTATAATTAAATTTCATTTGAAAATATAACACTTGGAGCTGACATCAGAAATTCAGTGAAACTAATGATCTTCCTTAGCTTAAACTTCACGGATATACATATAATTTGGCTAATTGCTCTCAACATCCTTAAACTATAGTATAAGTTCTATACTTTCAAGCATTTTAAACATTTATACCAATTAGACTTTAGTTGGATGTTAAATGCTAGTTGAGTCTTAACATGAAACATATTTGAAATATATGGATCAAATTGTAAATATGAATAATCTAGACTTGGGTGTATTATAAAACAGATAATGTTAGTAAAATTTAAAAGAATTATTTTTCTAATTTGTCAAATCTAAACTACCTATACAGTACAAGCGCAAGCGTTTAATTAGAAGTTTATCTTTGTGTTTTAAGTATAATCAATATTATATTTGAGTTGACATTTAACATCAAAATTATTATATAGGTTAACATAAACACCATATTTATATGATATTGATATTATGAGAACTCAATTAAAATAATTAAAATTTGTAAATTAATTTAAAAAATAAACTATATAATTTAAGGAAGTGTGGTATGGGTAACCTTACACAATTATATGTATGTATATGTGAAGGGCTGGAGGCTCCTGATATAATAATTCAGTTGTAGTGTGATAGCAATTTTGGTGTTTAGCAGCTGCTGAATTATCTGATATTAGCTTTCGCCTTCTCCTATAAGATTCATATTTCCCTTTCTCCATTATTGAAAATATATGCAGTGTAAGTACTACATCAAGAGAGGAAGTTGAGCTTAATCATGTATGAAAACAACAGGTCTTGAGTTTAAGTCCAGTTTCAACAGTTCCTTAGTGCATAGATTGAACTAGAGTTTAGGGGCTAGGGGGTTGAAAATAACAGCTTGGATGCCAATGATTCAGTGAGTTTTACAAGTATATATACATATACAGGTGAACGATAGTTTTCAATATATAGATAGCTAAGTAAATAATGATAGTGTGGGGGCGTCAATCTCATCGACTTAAAAGGGAAGAAAAAGGAGGGGGGAAAACACCCAATGTGTTGTTGGTGGGTCTTTTGGGATGGAAATAATTTTAAGATATAAGAAATCTTCATGTTGATAGTTATGGCTATGCATGTGGTTTACATTTGCGGCGCTCACCAATTAAAAAGTTACAAGGAGAAGGAGAAACACAGAATTGATCGCCATACACGCTATCTCTGCAATTAAAATAGACCTAGTCGCTGATTCTTCTTCATTTTCTCTATTAATTATTATTGTCGTTTATCCTACATATATATTATTTTCTCCAGCTGTCGCCAAATCAAGCATGCAACGTAAGCATTGCTTGTATACGCGTCAATTCGTACACCAAAGCATAAATCGTTATTTTTGCTTTAATTATCTACATATAATTCATTAGTTAATTGTACAAGACAAACGACATTAATATTTAAGATATTATTGTTATTCCTTAAAGTTTTGAGTTTGAGCGCGACATTTGTTGGAGTGTACACTCAGTTCATTATTAAATGGTTGAAAATTTCGAATATATACTATTTTATACTCGCTCTAAATTAATAAAAAGCTCATTAGTTAATTATTCAAAATCATGTACGATAGAGTCCTTTTACGATGATCATAAATAGATATCTCAGGAGGCGAAAATATATTAAAAAAATTAAATTATCAAGAACAATTGCTTTCTGCAGTTCCTTTTAATCCATCCCTGACAAAAATAATTATATCAATTTAATTTACTTAATTTATAATGTTATAAATTCAAATATATAATTTCAAATATTTACTGAAATAATCTTATATCTTGTCTACTAGAGTAATTATCGTACATGAACTTCTTTTTTCGACATTATCCTGAGATAATGTATGAGTAATAATTAGTTTTCTTGAGTTAAAATCGGTATTGTGACAATATTAATAGCTTACTAAATACAATTGTCGGAATTGCAATTACGACTGCCAATCACATCCATGGCTGCGTAGTCAACGATGCGTATACTTGTAGATATCAATTTCCCTCTTTTTCAAGCTATCACCCGAATCTTTTGATATTGTTCCACTCTTTTTTTTATATATAAAATAATAATTCTAAAATATTTTTCCTAGTTTGAAAATGGTATATATTTTAGAGTAATAGTATATGCATTTTATGAATAGTTAATAAATTAAATGATAATATATAATTATATAATTTTAAGATTAAATTATTTAATAATAATATATTTTAATTTTATTCACTAATAATTCATTTTTTCATTTTATTACAAATCAGCTTCTAAATCTAAATCTTTTTTTATCAGTCCAACATTTTTAATTAAATTCCTTCATTTCTGCCATTCCCCAGCCTTGTTGACAACATAGCTGTGTCTACTTTGTTCTTATAGTAATTATTGATTCACTTTTACGATTAAACACATGAATTCTACTAAAAAATATTGAGAATTAAAATTAAACTATTATCCAAAAGATTATTATTAATTAAAATATTACGACAAATAACTTATTAAATAAGTAAGTCTACTTGAAATAAAGTATATTTATAAGATAATAACATTTTTAAATATTTGTTTCGATAATTCATGTACACTAGTCCTTCTATAAATCAATACTTGATAAATTAAAAATCTCCCTAAAATAATAATTTTTTCGGTCTCAACTTGGGTCCGACGTCTAAATTAATAATTTTGATAAATTAATAAGATAATAAAATTTTCAGAAAATCCTTATATAAATTTATGGTCCCTTCAATATTATAATTAATAATTCTATAAAATTACAGATATAACTAAGACAACTTAGTAAAACATGATTCTATTGTTGTTTGCTTCTTCTTAAAATTTAAGTCTAGATGTATTTCATCTCTAACTTTCCTTATTGCATCCAAAACTTTTGGTATTGCATTCTCATTCTGTAACAAAAAAATTTGAAGAGTTGTTGTCGTTATGAGTTTTTCCTTTCGTGTAAGATTGTAAAGACATTGTATCATCTTTAGTTTTGGTTGCAAATGCACTCAATGAATCCATATCATGAAGAATAATGTAGGTTCATCGAATCATAAAAAAACATATTTAAAAATTAATAAATTTATAATTTATCAATTAATGAAGATTTATATATATAATATATACACTTTTATCAAACATTTAATTAGTCAAGGAAAATTTATTAAAGTTAACTGTCAATGCTGATCAAAATAACATATTATATTTTTTATTATTTAAAAACTTAATTTATAAAAATTAATTCCATTTATATCCTGGAGTTATTTTTTATTTAAGAGAGATAAAGTTAGATTAATAGTAATATACACAGTAAATGGTCACACCCTTTTCAAACGATCTCATCAACTTACCACAAATTTCAAAAAAGTGCATATAAACATAAAGATGTTGCTTTTTCTTTGTAAAGAAAAATGCTATTCAGAGATGATGCAATCTCTAAATTGAAATCAGCATAATGTATATCCAAAGTTGATATCAGAATGTTTTCGCCATCTCATCATGACATGGCCAACTTTATCTGTTTATAAAAATTTCTATTTATTTTTAAGATAATGTTTCAGAACTTAGTCCCCAACTGGCCAGGTTCCTTCTTTCTGAGATTCTTGTCAGATTTACTTTAAATTAAGTCTTTACAGAATTTAATTATGAATTAATTAATGATACCACGCGAGCCACCAAAAATCCTGTCCACAAAATTTGTCCTCTAAACAATAATATTTTTTATTAATCTGAATTCATTATCGTGTAATATTTATTTAAAAGATTTTAAATCAATAATAAACATTTAAATATCTTTATAATTTTCTTATTAAAATTCAATATTTTTAAAAATAACAATCATCTTTTACTCATTAAAATCGTCTCATCCATACCCAAAACAGTAATATTTATTATACAAAGTTGTACGCGTGAATATGGATGCATCAGACATATATTATACAATATACATACGCAACAAATCAAAATCAAAATCAAAGAATTTTATTTTAATAACTTATTATTATTGTAATTATTACAAGGCGCATACGATGGCTCATGTAATGATTAAGATAACGCCAAATCGTAGCTAAATTAAAAAACAAGCGGCGCATGCACATTAGAGAAAGCCACGTGGGGGTTCCGGCACATGTTGTTTTCTGGAGGGTGCCGAGCTGGCTGAGTTGTTGCAATCTGAGTGGCTCAACTCTATGGATGACTCGGTTGACCTCCACCTAATATATTTTCTTTGAGATAAATTTAGAGTAAATATAAAATAATATTTATTTAAAGATTCTCAATCATTTAACATAAATATTTATACACTTACATACGTAATATTTGGACTCAAAATCTCAAGAGTAATAATAAATCCCTTTAATTTTGAGATCGTTTAATTTATGCGACCTCCACGTAGTATAAAACACATAATAATTTTATTTTTAAAATTAAAACACAGTAATTAATTATGAGAGATTTAAATTTTAAAAATAAAATTTGATTCAGATAAAAAATGAATGTATTATCAACAAATTATTCACAGAGTTAATAAAAATTAGGATCTTGAATTGTTTGGTATGTAAATTTAATTTTTACATTATCAAATGTATATGTGAATTTTACTCTAAACATATTAAAATATATTTTAATTATTAATTTATATATATATATATATTAAAATTTACATTATTTTGAGAAAAAGGAATGAAAGGCAAAAGATACGATTAAAGAACGGAAATTATTGGTTAGAAAGAGCAATAAGAAGCCGTCACTCGTCGTCCAACGTGAAACCACACCTAACTCAATGTTCCTTATTTGGAGAGAGAAACCCTAAACCCTAGAGTTTAACAATCATTCGAATCATTATCTTCTTCTTTTAGAAGCATCTGGAGTAATTATCTTTAATTCCAAATTGCTAGGGTTCTTTTCTCTCATGATTTCCATTCAGAATAATCTATACGTCATCTACCCTTATGACGTGTACCGTAATATGTGGACCACATGTCCTAAGCTGACGTTTCCATGCCTCCGTGAATTTAGGTGTTCAAGAAAAATAAATACACATAATAATTGCCCAAAACATTATTATATTAGTATTTATGTACGTATAGCTTGCTTTAATAAGTGTACTTGCTCAAATCTTATTCATAAGAAAACTTAGTGGCCTACTTTTGACTTTCAAATGTTACGGTCTTCAATGGATCTGATGGAGATTTTCTGTATAAATTATTCATATTAAATAAGAAATTTATTTGATTTAATTTAATGTATTTCATTTAAAATATGTCATATTAGTTTTGTTGTTAAAAGATATTATTCATATTAACTAAGATCAATAATTTTATCATATCTTTTTTATTAAGTAAAAAGATATTATAGATTTAAATTCGTATAAAATGGGACAATATAAATATCTTTAACTACTCGATTAATTAATATATCTCAATTTTATCAAATTTTTGGGTTAAAAATAAAACAAACGTTTTGTTGTTAAGATGAAAAAAAAACGTTTTGGTCATTTGGTGCGTTTTGGTGTTAAAAATAAAACGCACGTGAGCATTTCCAAAAAATTCAAGGTTTTAATCAGTTTTTGTTAAAGAATTCTTCAGCAAGTAATCTCGAGATTTTAAACGCATTAAAGTGATTGATTTTGATCTGTCAGTGAGTGGACAATAATGAATTACGACTAGATGATTTTTGACGACAATCGGAGATGGCCAACGATAATGATGAAAGGTTTGGAATTAAATTTTTTAGGAGTTTGAGTTTATTTTAGATTTTATAAAAATTTGAGATTTTTTTTAAAATAATAATTTAATTCTTAAAATATAATATATATATATATATATATGCAACACATATTATGTTTTGAATGGTTAATGATTTTTGAAGAATCAGTAATGATCATATATTTAAAATAATAACGAAGAAAAAGATAAATAAGTACATTCGGTAAATGAAAATTAAACACTTTAAATGAAAATTAATGTGCTAAACATTTGTATTATTAAATCTCAAAATTGATCTCTCCACCTTGAGAATTATCTACAACCCTGATTTATAATTAAAGAGACATAAAACGCTCATTGTCGGTTTCAACCGAAAACTAGGTGTTTTTTTAATGGTTCAAGCCGAACTTTGGGGGTGTGTTTACAGGTCTACAGTATAGGTACGTTTGAACTAGTAACATCGGCGTCCCCCACTAGCTCAATTTCATTGGTTTGAGGCATTTTCGATCTGTTGAACAAGGCATGGATTGTAGAGTTCAAACTTACCGACGTGAAACAAATAAACTTGTGAATTTTCTTGCAAAGCTCGACGGTGGAGTAGATGGCGTACTGATGATCATTGATAGCATTCATACAGATGTTCTCATGTTCACAACCTAATATAGCTTATTAGATTATCTTCTGTTAAAAAATTTAACATAAAATTATTTTAATTTAATTATGGTATTTACTTTAAAACTATGAGAATGTATTAATATTAAATATTTGAAGGGAGAAAACTTTATCGTTTTTTTATCATGTCGAATTTCACAAGATCAATCTTTATTAAGACAAATTAAACGGATAGTTGATAAACACTATAATTAAGAGAGAGAGAAACAGTAAATACAATTGTCCTCTATATATGTAGATTTTCTAAAAAAAACCCCTAATACCCGAATTTTACAAATTGAATAATTACATCAGTGTAAGTGTAAAAGTATCCACAGAATTATTGGTTGTGCATATGAGAAAGATGTGAGTGATAAAATTATGAAGAGGGAGAAAGTAGGTGAATATATGGATCAAATAAGAGAAAATGTCGACCAAGCTTTTAGCTTGCTCTTGCTTTTTTCCCCATGGGTTGCCGAAATCACGAGGAATGTATCCATTTTTTGCGGTGAAATGTCTACTTTCTGTGGTCAAGTGTCGAATAATTATATTGTCTTATGCTACTGCTCAAATACCGAACAGTAATACGACAGCCTTTATCATTATAAACTGCATGGAACATAAGTGTTGGTGAACCCAATCCACCCATCATTTACTATATATACACACTCCCCTTTTTTTTCTTTTATTATTATTATTATTATTATTATTTTTCATTATCATTATTACCATCATCGTCACATTACATATATAGTGAATTTGAGTATGTGTAAATATTCAATTATATTTTAGATTCTAATTGTATTCCGACTTTTTAATTATTATCTATAATGAATTTAAAGTGGAGGTGAATTATAATTATTAAATACTATTTATTCGGATTCGCTATGTTTAAAAATAATCATGGGTTGAGTGAAGTTGAATTTTTGTAGATATTCAATTACTTTTTGAATTTAAATGAATTTGAATTTTTTAACGTTATTCATAGTGGATATGAGTAGTAATTATCAAATATTTATTATTCGAATATGTTTTAAACTCAAATACCAGATAATAAATATCTGAATATACTTCTTTTAAGGATAGTGAATTCGGATTTATATAATTAGTTACTTTTTTTAAACTTTTTTATTTAAAAATGTTTTATAATTACTAAATGCGTAAATTTAATCAATTTAGATATCGGCGAATAATTTACTAATCTATATTTCAAATAGTTAATTTATTAAAATTTGTGAACATTAAAGTTAAATTTATTATTTTTATTATAATATAAAACGATAATATCTTTGCATTATGTTTGAGTTGAAACATTTTACTTTTATATAATTAAACAATAAATTTGGTTTTTTTTAGTTATAAAAGACGCGTCTGATGTCGATTCGTCATCAGTGGGGCCCAGAACAAATACAAGCGAGCAGGCCCACTGACTTTCCCCCCTTCCTTATGCCATCTAAAATCAAACAGATCATAGGATGGGAAAGAGGAAGATTATTAGTTGCTAATAATAACAATAGTGTTGGAACGATGATTAAGTTTTTTTAGGACTCATTGCGAGATTGATCCAACTTAATCTTGGAAAAATTTTGGGTTTTAAAATAAAACAAATAAATATTTTCAGAGCCACTATAGACCTTTAGGTTAGGCAGGTCGAATATTTAAAAATATATTTTAAAATAATTTTGAGAAAAATAATTTTTAAAATATAAAAATTGATATGCGTTTAATTAGAAATTTGTTTTGAAAAAGGGTTCATGAGTCGATTATGTGTGTAGAACGATTAGCACCCCACAACGCCCAAAATCAATACCTAAATGATTGTACGCCATTTAAATATTAAAATTAGCAAATTCAAATATACATTTAAATCATCATCCTTTTGTAGAAAAATATAAATGTTGTTATTTTGCACAAACAAATCTCGAAAATACATTCCTTGTTAGTTAAGGGGCATTTCCATGGGTTCCCCATACAAAATAATATTATCAAAGTTTCTAGATAGAACACGTATATTAAATATATTAAAGCAAAAATTTATTCGGAAATAAAATATATTATTTAGTTCGAACAATTCTTGAAAATACATTCCTTGTTAGTTAAGGAGCGTTTCTATAAATTCCTCGAGTTTAATAATATTTGAAAAAATTACAACTAGCGAAAAATTAACAAATATATAAATGATGGACCTTTAGGGATTAAAATACAAAATCAACAATAAATAAATATTTTACAATATGAGCACTACAATCATAAATAAACCAAACTTTAATCATTCAGGACAAAATGTAAATATTTAAAATTAGGCACTGGAATTAAAATAATCACAAATATTAAATAATAAGCCTAAAGGGACTAAAATGAAATAAAACTAAAAATAATAGCCAAATCATAACCAATTAAGTGACTAAAATGTATAAATTGAAGATTTCAAATCTAAATTATAATTAAATAATAAATAGAATACAAACAGTGGCTAAAATGAATAAAAATAAAAATCAGTGAAAATTTTAGAATAAATCATAATAATAAAAATGACTAAATTGAAATAATCACAAATTATAGCACCAATAAAAAACAGTGGACTAATGACTGAAATATAAAACACACATAAAGTAGAAGGGCTATTAAGAAAATAAACCTAAAAAGTTAGTGCTGAAAATTTAAAAGATAAAATCACTAAATCAGTCCCTAAGCATTAAAAAAATTTAAAAGTCACTACGCACGACCAAAATGTAAAACACGCCTAAAATTACAGGGACCAAACAACAATTATACGAAAAATATATAACATGCATAATAAATAGGTAAACTATAGAAATGGTCCCTGCAGGTGACCATTTTGCAAAAACGCGCCTAACTTAGGTGGACCTAAGTGAAGTTTCCCCTAAATTTTTCTATAAATATTAATATTTTTTCTCTTTTTAAAAAAAACTAGAGAGAGTTTATCTCAAAAAAAACAGGTCACCGTTGGTGACTTATCACCGTCATCGTTCTTCGTGGTGATCGATGGCCACCAAATTACACCAGGAGGTCCGTCTCGGCCTCCCCATTCCCGATCTTGCCTCACCAAATAGCCAATTTTATTTTTTAATATTATTCCAGCTAATAAATTTAATTATTTGTTTATATTTTGTATATCCTTGAGTTGTCTTTGTTATTGCTAAGAGCAATCAGATGGTAAACGTGGTTGGGGGGACATAAGGTCTTTTAGCCCTTTTTATAGATGTGGGATGATGTGGTCCCACCTCAATGCAATTATCCGACCAATTAATTATTATCCTCAATTTCTTAACAAAATTAATTAATCATATGTCATGTTTTTGGTTTTAAAAAATGATCAATTATATGAAATCGAGCACTTTTGTCTCCTTCTAATTTATTGCAAAGGAGTAGAATCATTCTCCGAATTTTCATGTCTTTTCCTTTTCGAAATAAAATAATTCTCTTATTTCATCGGTGTTTAAAAACTCCCACTTCTCATCAAATCACTGGCATCTTATTTTACCCTACAAAATATTTAAATAGGTTTAAGTTTCATTATATTTTAAAAATAGGGTAAACTAGACGAAATATCATTTAGCTATATGTTATGTATTGATTTTATCACTTAACTTTAAATTGTATTAATTTTAGCATTGAATTATAGTTTCGAGTTCAATTAGGATGTAGGGTCGGGTGATAATGTAGTTGTTTCTTTCCCCCCTGATTTTGGTTTGTGTATTGATTTTATTATTAAATTTTAAAATATTTCAGTTTTAGATACTAAATTTTAATTTGTATATTGATTTAGTCCAGGCAAAAATTCATCAACTCCTTAAACCGTCGTTGTCTATCAATCTTCCCGTATCACCATCTAAAGGTTCAAAGTTCTAATGCTATGATCTCCTTCGATAACTCGATGAGGTTATTTTCAATGTATGTTGTTCGTCCTCACAAAATAATATTTTTCTCTATTCAAAATTTTGAACGAACACCATAAACAGTGAATTTTCTGTATTTGATTTTGTGAATTTTAAAGAGGTTTTGAAAAAATATACACCGATAAAATGGTATAGAATTATGAGATGAGTTCATGTAACCACGAAGAAGAAGGATTTTCAATGATGGGTAAAAAAGAGTGAAACAATCTTTTAATAAAAAAATGATTTTAAGGTAAAAAAATAAAAATTTCTTTCAACGTTAGCATCAAACTGCCATGTTATTTATTTAACTGCCCGAGCTTTAATTGCACCTAAAACTAAAAGTGAATGCTAAAATTGAATCTATTTAAAGTTTAGTAATAAAATGGATATAAATCTAAAATTCAATGACATTCGAGATAATTTACCCTTAAAAAATATAATAAATATAATCTAAAATAAGAAATTTGTTTTGTTAATCACTTTAAAAAGAGTTTTTACTGAGATATGTCCAAAAAATGAAATCATGAAGTTACAGTCAAAACAAAAAAACCGGAGACAAAAATGCAAAAGGTAAATGAAACTTATAATCTACATAAAGTATAATTGTTATCAAAACAAAAGTAAATGACAATGACCATGAATAATATTTTATTTCATTAATTATTTATTTTCTTTTAAAGGATTGCCCTAGCAAATTATACATTTTAGTTTACTTGTATTTTTTTTGAAGTAATTATATATTGTTATATATACTCTAGATTGTCAGTGTATAAATATAACTAATATTAGCATTATAAAAATGATAAAATGCGCAAATGGTAACTAAACTGTGTTGAATTGAATTACAGGCACTGAAATTTTAAGAGTTACAAAATGATCATTAAACTTTATCAAATTACTACAAATGGCCCTTGAACTTATATCTATTTTATAAAGTGTAATGACCATTATATAACAGTTCGATAAGTTTAATGATTGTTTTGTAACCCTTGGAAACTTTAGTAACCAAAAAATCATTTCAACATAGTTACGTTTACCCTGAAAAATAATGCTAAAATTCCCAACAAACAGATTAAGCTTTCTTGTAACTTTGGTTTTTCTTGAAACTTCCCAATTATAACTAACTAGCCATACAAGAATGGCTGGTCCCTATATAAACTAGAATATTGCAAAGAAATTCTAAATGGCAAAGGCACTTAATTTGTCATGATCATATGTTAGCTTTGTGTATATATATATATGCCCACACAACGCAAAACCTTCCCACTTCCATATAATATATTCTTTCAGTTCATCTTCATTCCATCTCTTACCTTAAATTTATTCAAAAATTTCTCATTCATAGCAAAGATCTCAAAGGAACCCACCACCTTTTTTTTTCGTTTTGCTTCTTAACAACATAATTATGGGGCTAAGGGACATTGGAGCAACACTGCCTCCTGGGTTTAGGTTCTTTCCAAGCGATGAAGAATTGGTCTGCCATTATCTCTACAAAAAGATAGCCAACGAGGAAGTGTTGAAGGGTACTTTAGTTGAGATCGATCTGCATACTTGCGAGCCATGGCAGCTTCCTGGTAGGTTTCTTATCGTTCCCTTTGAGATTTTCTTTTTTCTTTGGGGTTTGAGAAAACTGAGCTATACGAAGGTATATAGCTCAGTTTTATGTTAAGGGATGATTGCTTCTTCTTGTTTCCCTAGATTCATCCCTCGCTGCTGCTCTTGTTTTGGAATGTTTTGAGAGGGCAAAGAGAAAGGGGGAACTGTTGAGTTCTGGTTTTTTTTTTGGCTGGTGCATGCGATGCCACTGTCATCTTCCATGTTAGCTGTTAGAGATAGTTGAAAAACAAACACGTTTTTCCTCCTCTAGGAGAGAGAGAATGGGACAAGAAAAAGAGAGATGGGAAAGGAAGCACATTGATTTTAACTGGGCGTGTTTACACTCACACACTCACATATTTAGAAACACACACATGCATACAAGTATATATGTATGGTGAGGCATGTGGTCTAATGTTCCACTTGGTTAAATAATCATGATAAATATTAAGGGTTGTTTGTTTGCCTCTTAATGGAATCATTCAGCGCTGAATGTTGAACCGTTCAGTATTCAACATTCAAGCGTTTGTTTCGCACCTCTGAATGATTCAGTGTTAACTGATTCAGCAAAACAGTGCTGAATGATTCAGCACAGAAGTACATTTTGAATGATTCAGAGCCATTATCAAATAGCATGTCACATTCAGAGCTAATTCATACAGAGCCTCTGAATCATTCAACATTTAAATCATTCAGCGCTTAATCATTCTGAAGTAAACAAGCAACCCCTAAGATCTCATTAATAATTTCATCTAGTAAGTAAGTAATATGGATAAGAATCCATCAATAGTATCTTATTTTTCAGATTTTGTAAGCTATGACCAACTTCTTAAATATTCATGCAAGGAAGGGCTTCTTTGTTCGTTTCTTTCATTTGTTTTGGCACATTGCAAGAACTAGAAAGATAAAGATTCCCATCCTTTGGTTTGGTTTTACTTAATTATATCAACATTTCACTACTAAAGCCTAAAATCATCGATATCTTTCCTTAACACAAACAAATTTGAAAACTTTAATTTTTTATAAGTCAGTTCAAGTTAACTCTATTTATAGATACCTAAAAATTAAGTTTAAAATTGAGAGAATTTCCTTAAACATTCAATATTTATTAATTTATGTGTGGAGAAGAATTTGTATATACGATGTAATGTTTTTTTACCATTTATTGACATCACACACTGCAGATGCATTTGTTTGAACTTAGAATCTCTGAGAATAATAATATTTTCTTTTACTAGTAAAGTCATTTAATGGTTCTATATACGATACAATGTTATCTATGTTTTTCTTGAAGGAACCTTATATTTTCCTCTTTATGTTTTTAATGCCATCGTAATTGAATAATTACCAGGTCAATATAGCTGTGATTGAAAAAGTTGAATGTGACATAATGGCTAAATGTTGAGTGTGGTGTTGGAATAACGTGTGACCTATAAATAAAAGCTACACTTTTTGGAATAGTCTGTTCGATCTTCGTATTCTCTCCAAAACATTCGACTATTAAAACTTTTTTAATCGGCATGTAATAATCAAACACACCCTTATTACCTTTCTTACACATAACTCATAAGGTGACAAAACTTACCAACACTCTCAGTAAATTCAAGTTTGTGATTAACTGTGTATTTCCTGTATGCATGGGAACTTGAAATGAAATTTACAGAGGTAGCAAAGTTGAACGCAAACGAGTGGTACTTCTTCAGCTTCCGTGACCAAAAGTACGCGACGGGATTCCGAACGAATCGAGCAACCACATCCGGCTACTGGAAAGCAACGGGGAAGGACCGAACGGTGATTGATCCGAGAACCCAAGAGACTGTAGGGATGAGAAAGACTCTGGTTTTTTACCGAAACCGAGCTCCAAACGGAATCAAAACGGGTTGGATCATGCATGAATTCCGGCTCGAGACCCCAAATATGCCCCCTAAGGTCACATTTCCTCCTCTCCTTTTTTTCCTCCCAATTGTATACTCATATCATATGTCTGCTCATATATATGTCGTTTGAAAAGGACTTTGAAAGCAAGAGATTGAAATTTAGGGTAAAGAGAGGTTGACATATTGCAGCCAATGTGAATGTGAATTTGAGGGAAAAAAATAGATATATGAGTGCTTGCTCATGGGAAACTTAAGGAAAAAGCATACTGGGAAAAATATATGCAAGCTGTCCACCTATTATTAGTTCCATCTTCATGTGCTCTCATAATCAAGTACTTAATTATGTTATGCTATATATTGTCATATGATTATGACAATAATAATGTACATGTCACCATATTATTAGTTCGCATGTTTAAAGAAATTCCGTGATCTTGGTTTATACCGTAACATAAATTAAGTTGGAAGGATGAAGTGGCGTGCATGAGAATCAACCATTCCCATTCGAATATGTATCTGCTTATTCGATTTTTGTTTCGAATGTGACAGGAAGACTGGGTTTTATGTAGAGTGTTCCACAAGAGCAAAGGAGGAGAGAACAGCAACGGGCTGAGCCCCCCAATGATGTTGGAGCCTTCAATTCATGCACCTTCTTTAACCGACCAAACCACTGTGGCTTGTGTGTATCATCAACAAATCAACTCTTTACCCACCAAACTACCCCTTCAAACCCAGGCCAAAGCTTGCTGAATCTGCTTCAATACAATTCCCACCCGGAAAAGAACGACAACGACAATAATAATCACTGCAGCAATGAAGTTAGCTCGAAAGTCGACAACGATTACGAGTTCTTGTGGGACATGAACATGGAAGAAAACAGCTTAGGCGATCATCATCATGGTCATCATGAGCTTATCCATGGGGTGGCTTCCAACTCGGATGACATGAGTTTCGAGATTGATAATAGTATGATTTTCTTATAAAGTTTATCGAATACTTTTATATAAAGAGAAAAGGAAAAAAAGAAAAGTTACCAATGTTTTGTTGATTTGTGATGTTGGTGTGGTGTTTGCATGCCTTTGAGGATTAAAAGGGACGTTAGAAGATTGTGTGTTATTTCCTAGTTTAGGCTTTTATATATATATATATATATATATGTATACAACAGTGGGCATTGTAAAACTATTATTTATAAAAACGCATATATTAATTCGATTCACAAGTCTTGGGTGATTTTGGAATGAAAATAAAGGAAGACTTACTATAATGAAAAAAATAATATTATTATACAATATCTAGTCCGATTTGAGTCATTTCATAGCATAAAATTTTACATAATTCCGTCTATATTTAAGAATGATTAACTTAAAGCTTATTTTAAGTATGTTAATATTATTCTTAATTTTTTAAAGAGTATTTATGTTATAATTAGTTTAATATTTATTAATTTGTATATATATATATTAAACCTCTAATTAAAGATGACTAAACATACACTATAGTATTATACAATAGTATGAATTTAATTTTAATATATTAATTAAAACCTAAACAAGACTTAGGTCTTGAATGCTCGAGGTTGTGCCTAATTCATATTTTAAATATGTTTAATCCTTTTAAATATAATTTAGTTTAATGGATCTAATAAATTGATCTAAATTGAAACTTTAGAGATCATATTGATGCTATAAAAAGGCACGAAAACAAACATTAAAAAAAATAAAATTAACTTATCAATTGACCTTAATGATGAGGGGATAATGTTCTCTCAGAGGTTTTGGATTCCAACAGTTATGTATGTAGGGTGTGCGTACGTCATCATTAAAAAAAGTTGAATATATATTATCATGTAACAGTCTGTAACAGGCTTTTGTTGCATCCTCGTGGCCATTTCACATTTGTCGGCTAGACCTATAGTGGCCCAATTAATTGGGCTCGTATCACAAAAATAATCCGACATTTCCCACTATCGTTCGCAGCATTCAAATAAAAAGAGTTAGCTGCACTATACATCTTCAAACTATCAATCTTATTTTAAATTGGTCTTTATAATTTTTAAATTGCAATATAATCCTCAAATTATGAGTCAATCTAAATTAATTCCAAATTTTTGAATATTCTAAATTCATCACTAAACTATAACCCTCATTCTAAATTAGTCTATAAACTTTTAAACATTTCAATAACGTCCCTTAAAATCATTAGAAATTTGGGAATGAAATTGGAATATTCAATAGTTTTAGGACCAATATAAAATTAGGTTCATATTTTGTGATGAATTTGGAATATCTCAAAGTTTCAAGACCAATTTAAAATAAAAAAAAATTACAATTTAGTGATAGAATTAAACTGTTAAAAATATAGAGATCAATTTAAAACGATAGCAATAGCTTACAGACGTATAGTACAATTAACTTCCACAAAAAAAGTAAGGCAAATACTTTTATCATATGATTGAAACCTGAAAGTACGTCAACCATTTATTTATATGTATTTACATACATGACACAAATATGATGTGAGGAGGGGACCGGGGTGATAATTAGGCAAAGCCGGTGGTCCTCAGTATCTCACCCGTAGCGCACTGTTTACTAGCAATAATTTCACCAAAATCCCTTCCAAAAAAGCACGCTTAATAATAATTGTCAAAGACCACTCTACTTGCTACCTACAGCAACTCCCATGCACCCTTCTCTCCATACGTTTTACTCTCATAATGAAAAATAGTTGACTAGGGTTGGGTCACATCCCGAAATCCAGATTCCATGCCCATACGCAATCTTTTTTTCTCAAATCTCAAAGGTTTATAAAAAAAAGTGAATATAAAGGCAGGTTAGGGTTCCACAGCTTGAATGAATGATAGTTATATAGGGCAGTAGATGTAATATATATATATAGGAACGAGTCATCCTTTCTAAATAAATGATACTTAGTTCCTATCCTCCTATCAGAGAACTGGCAACAGAAACAGTTAAACTTGTCTGCCATGGTTATCTTTTGGAGAGGTACAGATGCAGAGAAAATATGATGGCTTTAAAAAAGAAGTATTCATCAATGAAAATGACCAGGTGAAAGCTGCATGGACCCCTACTTACTGATATTTCTCACAACTCCCATGGAATTTTCCTTGTTCTAATAAACCTATAAAGTTTCCATCCAGTGGGAAACTCTTCTAACTGCGCTGGAATCCTTTACCGTTTCTATATCAATTTCCAGACGTACACTGCCCACTGATTACCGTTTCTAAACTCTTTTAAGGGAGGCCCCCATGCAATGCAATATACATACACCTTGAATAACTGCCTCGAATTCTATCTTCATCCCATTTAGTTGTTAATAATTTTATATAATTAAATTAGATCAAATTTTATTGAACTAGAATAATTTGATCCTCTCCCGTCCAGATTAATAAGTATTGTATTTGTATTGATTTTTCTATACTTATCAAATAAGGAAAACTTAACCTTGGAAGGGTAGAGGAAAGAGGGGCCCATGCATGGAATAACTATCGCCTTCAACTCAACTGGGTGGGCCCTCTAATTTATTTATCTTCGTTAAAAAGTAATCTATCCAACATCACAAATTAAAAAGAATGGAGCGTCATGACGGGGACTCGACAACTTTCCCGTACGGATCACACCCACCGAGGCATGTGGAAGCATTCTCTGATCAAGACACATACTCATATGCATCATGCATGTGATTTGTGATGCTGGCCGTGTTAGAATATCATGTCTTTATCTTTAACATTCTGTTTTTTTTAGAAAAATATTAATAATGGTCACCTAACTTTTAAAACATTAGACGATTAGTTATAATTAACGTGATATATTCATATGCCAATTGTAACTAAATTAATATATCAAACTCAGGACTCTGGAGAAGGTATGTAGTGCCTAACCCGTTAATGTCTTAAGTTTGATTTGCAATGAAGTCACAATTTTTCCTTCACAATTTAATATAAATATAATATTTTCTCAAAATATAATAAGTTTTTCTATTTAGTTCAATGACGGGTGTTGTACATCATATTTAAGATCCAAGTTCGATTTATTATAATCTCATGCATGCATTTCTTTTCCTTTAATTTTCAAACCGCTAATAAAAATATGACACCTAATTTTATTAACACTATTATTTCACTAAAAAAACAATTTAAAATGAAAATACTTTAACATTTAGTAACCACTAATGTAATTCACTATACAAAAGTATAGAGAAAACAAAACAAAATACTTAAAAGCTTGTATATTTTAAAATAAGGGTAGAATATATTAATGGCCCTCTAACTAAAGGACGTTATTTTGTTGAATCCTTCAAAAGTTACAACACGGTCATTCTACTATTTAGATGTTTCAAACTCATAATTTTTTATTAAAAAATTGACGATCATATGAATTGGATAATAACTTGTTGATTGAGATAGATAAAATCATATTTTAACGGTGTCTATTGGCACTGCTATTGCTTTTATGTATTGGTTCAACGATATAATATTTCAAGCGTTGACTCGTGATATAATATAAAATGAGAGTCGTTCCACTAAATGCATCTCAAACTGTTCTAAGATTAGATTTTATCTTATTTGGCCAATAGGTTAACGTCCAGCTAATGTGGGCATCAATTTTTTAACCAAAAAGGAGTTTGAAATATATGAATATTTTGGTGATCACTTTGTAACTTTTCATAGTTTGGAAACTCAATAAAGTAATTCCTTATATTTGGGGGGCCATTTGTGTAGTTTACTCTTAAAATAAATAAAATGAAAATGCTTGTTGACTGTAGAGGCGCGGACATGGGTGACTGGTGTGCACGTGGATGGTGGGTCCAATGTCGTGTGTTGTTATTATTCGTCAAATCCGGATGGCCCACCTCATTGACCGTTTGATGTGGGATTCTGGTACTTCTCCATCTATGTATTTTACGTATAGTATTAAAAGTATGCTTGGAAAATCCTAATATAATTGGATTATAGTTTAATTAAATGTAAATACATAATTATAATATATTTTAAACTTTATTATATTAAAAAAAATAAAATTATAATTTATGGATTATGTTAAATTGAATGTAATTTTGTATTCATGTTTCAAGTTTTGTAGGTATTCTCCTCTATTATGAAAGATGTGAAAATTTACCTTATACAACTATATTTCTTATTTTCACAAGTAGTTGTGTTTTTGTACGTTTTTTTAATAAGAGATTTGGGGTCATACTCTTTAAATAGATGTTCGATTCTCATTGATCTAGATTCATCGTTTTGGATACAATGGATTACTTCTCCCTGCGTTATATGTGCTTAGAGTTATCTTAGAATTATTGGTGTTATATGTGCTTTGGGACACCCTAATTTTATCATATTAGAGTTGTAACAAAATTAATTATCAATATGTTATAATGTTATTTTTATACTGCGTATGAAACTTTTATTCGTGTTAGTTATATCTCACTTTCCTCTAAGTTTATCATATTCATTCATATTCTAATCATATGTGTTGAGAAGAATTTGGGGACATTTGGAACAGGAGGAACGTGAAGCGATCTGAGAAATGGCAATGGAGGGGTGGACAGTGGACCAATTGCAGAGAAATAGCATGCACAAGTATAAATCACATATAGGCTTATGGGGAAGGTAAATTTTGGGCTTACTATCATCAACCTTTGGCATCTATTGCCTCATTTTTGTACTGTTTCAACGTATGCAACATCCCTCAAATGCCTCTCCATTAATTTTACATCCACTTTGAAACAGGTGGGGAAAAAAACCAAAATCCCACTAATTACAGCACTATTAAATTTAAAAAGACCCATAAATTCAATAGCTTGGTGGGAATGAGTAAGCATTTCATCAGACAAGTAGTAATAAGAAATGCAGATAATGGCATCCAAGTTTTACAGAAACGAGGAGTTGTAGTATATTTTATGTATATGCAGCCAACTATATGATATAAAATTTAGTTAAAAAGCTTATTATTTATGTGTATTTGGTCAAATTCTGTCATCTCATTCTTATCAAGCAACACATGCATAAATCAAACTTCCTTTTATTTTTTTTCTTTTGAAACGTTTTTCTGTCTATTATACCGTACGCAGCAGCTGAATTTGACTTTGATTAGGCAATAAAAGCTCTCCTTTCCTCCTCCTGTTGCTGCTTTAGGTTTCCTTTTTCCTTTTATATTGTATAAAATAAATGTTAAAATATCATATAACATATTGGAGTTTCAACATCACGAACATATATGTATGTATGTATGCATGCATATATGCATACATGCAAGTGGTTCCAACGTCAAGAAGATGCATGTATGTATGTGTGATCAAACTTTCTTCATTAAATAACTAATATTCTTTCCAACACAATCTTTAGATATTTATATATAGTGACATCAAAAAGGTTAATGCTTTGTATATAACCCTTTTTTCTATCACAAAAAGGGCACCTGTTTGTATAATTTAAAAAATACTGGGACCAAATGCATAATATAGTTAACCTAAACCACAATTAGTAATATCCATGAATAGATCACCTCGGCTCTCCCCTTAAAAGGAAAGGAAGGTTCTCAAGCATCTACCACACTAGTTTTAGTTTATTTATACCTTTATTTTCATTTTATAAAACACACATCGGGTACTTAAAACATTAAGAGGGGATGTCTCAATTATTATTTAAAGCCAAATGCTAATCACAAAATCCAAAAGGGATGACCCAACCCCTTTGGCAATCATGTAGGTTCTGTCGGCCACATTAATCAAGAAAATTCCATCCCATTATATCAAAAGGGATAAGTTCTGAGGATAGTGACTAAAGTGTAAGCAATCTAAAAGTTCAATGATCATTAAGATAATTTATTCTAAAATAAAAGTAATTAATTTCAACTATTCAATTGGGGTACAACAATTAAACATTTAACTTTTCTTACATTATCTCTAGTCAAAAAAAAAAGTTTATTTCAATTTTTATTACCAATAAAATAATTGACATCATAAAAATTCGATCATAAATTAATCTAGATATATTACTTGTGTTAATTATGTAACAGCTATCCAATTGGATGTAATGATTAAATATTAGACAGTTTTATCATTCGAGTTAAAGATCCCTATAAAGAAATGTAATTTAAAATAAAAAATTTATAATAAAAAATATAATGATCGAAATAAAAATATATTTTAAAGTTAATGGCTCTAATAATAAAATTTCGATTTCGATCATCAAAATACAAATATCTTAAATTGAGTGATAGTTTAGCCTAATAATATTAATCTATTTATAAATCATAAACATTGTCTGCCATATTTTCCTACATTGAAATGACAACACCAAGGACTAGAGCCTGACGAATCAGCACATCCATACGTATTGCACTCGTTTAATCCACCATTTCAGTGAACAAAATAATGCTAAGATCAATCTTTCAATGGTTTGATGATTTATACTATTATTAATCAGTTGCAGGCAGTGAAATTAAAGCGACAAGACAAATTAATAAAAGGAAGAAAAACAGGAGGGAAGTCAGAGGTGAAAAACACTACCATCTGCAACAAAAACAACCATAGTGGTAGACAAATCTGAACAGGCAAACGAAGGGATGTGCAAAATCCCCAAAGAGATGAAGTGCAAATATATATGGTTTTTTGGCAAAGTACAAGAGAAAAAAGCCATGGTCGAGCAGATTAGGTTCCGCTTAAGCAACCAACTGCCACTAGGAATGACCTTTTTTAGTACTACTAGTAGTCATAACCGAGGAATAATAGCAGTGTTTGCATCAAAAGTAGATTTAAAGGAATTCTACAGAAATCTGTAGAAAAAGCTAGTGATATTACCAGTTTTCACCACCGTAACTGAGAGCATGGGGAAGTAGAAAGAACTACCCTAGAAATGTACTTATATGGCAAAATTAAAGATAAATAAACCACCTTACACGGATCAAGCAAGGAGAGATGGGGTTTTTGGGGATTTTTTTTCCCTTTTAACTTGCACCTGGTGGCGGTGGTGGGAGTTGCAGTGGGAGTGGGAGAGATGGGATTTGTTGAGGTTGTGGTGGTCGTTTACGCTTCTTCTTCTCGTAGCTAATCCCTCTTGCTTTCGACTGCAAATCACGAACTTCACGAAGATAAAGCCTCACGGCTCGTGCCCCGAATGGGTTAGCTTCGGTTTTTCCTCCGTTTTCTTCGAAGGCGGCACGGAGGCGGCCGATGAGAGCGTCGAGGCTACCCCAGGCTTGACGCAGCGGGCAGGGGCAAGGAGCTGGCGGGTTCGGGTGGCCATAGAAAGGGCAGATTGGGGTGTGGACTTTAGTCTTGCCGAATTGGTCAAGGTAGCGAAGGAATTCTAGGACGTGAGCTCCACTGCAGCGGGACAAACAAAGAGGAGGCCTATGATTCTTCAGGTACTGCCCGAAAGTGTTCCAGTCACGGCGCTTTTGGTTCTCGTAGCGGCTTGAGGTCGGAGAAGACGAAGTGGCACTGTTATGGCTAACGTTTACAAGGCTGGTGGCGCCATTTTCACAGTCGCCTGTGCTATCCATTACTCGAATCGAATCCATGGAAAAACAACCACAGTAGACTGGAAAGAAAGAAGATTTCGTGACGGATTAGTGGCGGAGATGATGGGATGTTCCTTTTGCTTTGGATCTTGAACTAGGGTTTTGATGATAAAAAGAGCATCTCAGTTGCCATAACACAGGCTATTATAGAGCTCATGAAAGAAAATGAAACTGTTGTTGCAAGACAATTGAAGGAACTGAAAACTTTGCTATAAGCTACCAGATAACTCCACTTTTTGCTCGGCAGATTTCTACTGTTTATACGAAAACAACACAAGCAAGATGAAGGGAAATTTAAAACTGGGGAATTAATGAACGACCTACTAATTATTGATTGATATTTTATTAAATTAAGCTGTTTTATTGTATATTTTATCATTTGAAGGTTATTTTTTAATAATATTATATTTAAAATTTTATTCCTTACGCCCTTTAAATTTTACTGTAAAATTAATAATACGAATTTAAATCAAGTCAAATTCTTAGTGAAATAGTTAATAGAGTGAAATCTGGTTAGGACAATGGAAATAGAATAAATAATGAAATAAATAAAAGGGTTCTGAAATATGTTAAATTTAAGGCATTTTTCTCGAAAAATTATCAGTGATCAGTATATTTATCGATCTAACATCGGTATATTATATTTCCCGATCTAACACCCGTAGCACTAAAGCGCGCTCCCTGTCCCGCGTTATTTTGGTGCCACGTGGGGTATAGCGCGCCCCCTGTACCGCGCTATATGCTGACATGGCTTACACCAGGGTCCGCGCTATACCTTTTATCTGAATAATTACGTATATCGCGGTGTAGATACCGCACCTTATATGGTTATAAATACCCTTTACTCCCGGTTAAGTTTCTCACATCTCCTCACATCTCTCCTCTTAACTTATAAATTAATACAACAATTCCGTCAACGAGTAATAATTCTTGTAATTTTCTCATATTTGATTTAGAAGTTCGTGCGATTTTTCGTTATAAATTTTGTTATAAATTTTTTTATTATACTTACTGTTTATTATGATTATTTGAAAAAATATCATACTAATTATTTTCAATTAATTTTTGTGTTTGTAAAATTGAAAAGCAGGATTATACGTCAAAATAGTTTTGCGGTACAAGTAATAATATAAAATTATATTATTTAAATTATTTACATTGATGTGTAAAAAAATTATTGTGTTATATTTTCGTTCATATATAATTTATTTAATCAGGTTTGTTTAAGTTATATTTTTTGCATATATAATATTGCCGCACTTTTAAACTCAAAGAATGACGCGACTTTCAGCTATTGTTTATTATGATGGTGAAATTCGAGAATATGAAACTGGCGTTGTTTTCATATCAAATGAGCGTGTTAAAATATCATTCAAGATAAACATAACTCTTGAGGAGCTGATAACAAAGATTTCGAGGAAGATTCATGTTGGAAGTAATAGAAGAATGTCGTCGTTGCAGTACAGATTTCCAACATCATTGTTGACATTAACTTATACAGCGTTTGAACTTTCGAATAATGATGATGTTCAAATGATGGTTGAAGCTCAAAGTAATTATTCAGATGCCGCTATTGAGATGTATGCACATTTTGTTCAAGTGTGTGTTGTTCGGGGTCATTCATTAAGCTCCCACTATGGGCTGGCTGAACAAGTTGATCAAGTTGACAGTCCGACTACAGTAATGTGTGATGATTTTAATACCATAATGGGGAGACATTCATCCGCAACTCCTTACGATATATACCGAGGTGGGTCCACGAACAATCCGTATGGCAACACCGCGTCCAGTTCAAGGGGAAGGCATTCATCTGCAAATTTCTTTGACCATATAGAGATGCCATCGACGCAACCATCTGTGCAGTTTCCATTTTACACGATGGCTTCAAGCTCCAGGGGTAGGCATTCGATTGCGAGCTTTTTCGATCTCAATGTCGATATGCCTTCCAGTTCAAGGGGATGGCGTGCAAGTAGTAGGTTCTTCGACCTAAATGTGGAGAGCATGGAGGAACCATCATCTCCACCAGAAGAACCGCTTCGTGAGCCTGGTGCGGATGGTGCTGAGACTGGACTATTCATTCACCCAGAATCAGCGCAATTCAACTCCGATGATGATGAAGTTCCAGGAAATGTGGCACAAATTGACCCTCCTGCACACATGTATGAAGCTGATTATGGTGCAATGTACGGGTCAGAATTTGCGGATATGCCTCATCTCGGTGACTATGAATATTACTCATCAATAAATAATGGTGAGTTATATTTAGGCATGGAGTTTTCAAGAAAAAAAAAGAAGCGGTGATGGCTATAAAAAATTACAATATCCATAATTCTGTTCAGTCCAGAGTCAATCGATCGACGACCGAAAAATATGTATGTATTGACGGATGCAATTGGATGGTTCGCGTATCAAAAATGAAAAGGAAAAATAACATATGGGAACTAACAGTATACAATGGTCCTTACACATGTTGTGCTAGAGGGGTCAACCAAGATTATCCCAACTTGGACTCTGAAATGATATGCCAAGCCATCATACCCATGTAAAAACAAGCTTTCATATAACTGTTGCAGTATGATTTCAGCTATACAATCGCAGTATGGATACACTGTCTCCTATAAAAAAGCTTGGTTGGCAAAACAAAATGCCATTGTCAAACTTCATAGCGAATGAGATGCATATTACAACGAACCTTAGGTTAGTTTAGGCTAGTACGACGTTGAATCCTAGGACAATTGTGGACTTCGAAACCTCCTATGCATACCATAATGATCAAGTTTTTCGCGATCGAAGCCAATTCTACCGGGTTTTTTAGAGTTACCCACAGTGCGTTAATGCTGCCAAATACTGTAAGCATGTGGTCCAGATCGATGAGACTTTCTTGTATGGAAAATACAAGCAAGTTTTATTATTGGCAATTGTCCAATATGGAAATCGCAACATTCTTCCAGTTGCTTTTGCTCTTATCGAAGGAGAAGATACAAATTCTTGGGCTTTTTTCCTCCAAAATTTACGTGCACATGTTATCACGAGGGAAAACATCTGTGTCATTTCAGATCGCGGAGCTGGGATCAAAGCACCAATTGAGTCTTTGGGTCCAATGTGGCAACCACCCTTTGTCCAACATAGGTATTATCTCTGACACATTGCTACGAACTATCATGGAAGGTACAAGAAGAATGATGAGCGTCAATTAATTGTGCGCATGGGTAAGTGAAACTGATGTAGTTTGTTTTCTTTCAATCATTTTAATTTTGCAAAGAAATCAAGTTAGTAAGTTATACATTTTTTGATCAGGTTATGAACTACTTCCTCGAACATTTGAATCAATGCTTCAAGATTTGAGGGCGAAGAACGAGGAATGATACGATTACATCAGCCTCATTGATAAAGAAATATGGACGAACGCATATGATGGTGGATATCGATATGGACACATGACGACCAACTTGGCTGAGGCAATCAATTCAACCTTAAAGGGTGCACGTCACTTACCTGTAGCGGCTTTGGTAAAAACTAAATATTTTTCATTTTGGGGCGTTTTTTGCGAAGCTCGAGAGACAAGCTCAAATCTGAATGCAAGGCAGTCATGTCTATCACCCTAGATTAGTTGCAGATCTACAGAAAAAAATTGATGCATCAAATGGAATGTCTGTAACAAGCTTCTATAGAAGGCATGAAATGTTTCGTGTCACAGAGTTGCCGCGACCTCTTCAAGAGATTGAAGCTGTGTCGTTAAGAGTAAATCTAAGAAACAGAATGTGCGACTGCGGGTTTTTTCAAGCTCTGAAGTATCCATGCTCTCATGTGATAGCAGCTTGCTCGCATACACGTAATACTATAATCATATATGGTTACGACATCATAAATGGCTGCGGAGACTGCTGTGAAGGTCCTGCTGGTGTAGCTGAGGATGAACCGGAAGAATCTATTCTCCGTCCACGGGTTGGGGAACGATGGTGCTGTGTCGGTGAACGTCTCTGTCGACGTCGCGGAAATGTCTGCCCTCGTGCATCCTCAGGAAGCAGAAACAGTTTCCCGTTACTGTTGAACCACTCATAATAACCTTCAGCAACCATCAAGAGGTCATCAAAAATGGGCTCTCTACGGGGAAGACGCCGATGTCGATCCTCCCACAACACGACCCACTCATGATGCCTCACCAGTCAATCTGTATCTGTCTTGCCACGTCTATCTAAGCTATGCAACTCGTCCATATTGCGAGGTACTTCCGGAATTGGTTGAAAACAACCAAGCTGCCGGAGCACTCGATTAGTAGAGTGCCACTCGACGGTCGCATAACAGATCAGAGGGATCATCGCCATCCAAACATCTGATGGGCCCCTCAACTCAGGTGGGATCACCGCCCTCACATCATCAGTACAATATGACACTCATTCAAACTAAACAAATATTATGTAATTTTTTATCAAAATAATAATCTAATTATATAACTATAATCTAAAATCGATTTTTAAACATTAAAATTCATACATGTGTGCCAGCCTTCTGATCGATTAGCACCCTAATTTTTTCTAAATCATCAGGTAGCTCCTTATGATTTTTCCTATCAGTAGACCACCTATTGAAGGAAAAAAATTATTATACGCTGTATAAAATTGCTAATATACAAAATCAGTTTTATAATTACCTCAGAAGTAGTGGAAATACGAATGAGTTCTTCACAACGGGACATAAAAAGGGCAATCGATACCATGCCCAAGACTGCAGCAGCAGGAGACATCCGCCGATAGCATTACGCCTGTAGTCAGTGGCTCCACACATCTCCTTGTACAGCAAAGCCAAAACTGCCGAGCCCCAATTGAATGATCCGACCAGATGAAAGTCACTAAGATGTCGCAACCACATGCAGTGAACTAAGTTGCGTGATTTGTTTGGCATCAGCAACCCTCCTATCAACTACAGTATGCATGCCCGTGCATACATCTTAACTTCATCCTCAGAGGCGTCCGCGCTCAACTCCCGAAAATTGGCATCTAACCAATTTAACGGTATCCTACATCCGATAAAACTTTCCGGGACACGTCCTAGATTATCCCGACACAAAGTAGTCCAGGAACCCTGCGAGATCCCTGATATCACATCTCCATCCACCAGAAGCCCTAGGTGCATAGCAACATCCTCAAGTGTCATCGTGCACTCTCCACACGGAAGATGGAATGTGTGGGTCTTCGGCCTCCACCGCTCTACTAAGATAGAAATAAGGTTTGGTTCTATCTTACAGTGACCCTGATATCTACCTATGTAACCAAATCCAACCTCTACTAAATACGACAAGACACGACTAGGTATCACTAACTTAAGATTCCTAATAAAAGGATCTAATACACGGTCTTTCTCCTAAAATTAAATAATTACACAAATTAATTCTTAATCTAATAATCATTCATTAAATAAATCAACAAATTATTACAAATAATTTAAATTAAATTAAAACGTTAAAATGTTACCGTATCAACAAAGTATCGAGATATATGATTTCATCCAAGCGAAGTAGATCGCCTTCCATTATATATCTGTAAAAAATTATATTAGTAAAATATTAAATAAAGTAAAATGCTTAAATAAATTAAATATATAATATTAAAAATATTATAAAATATACCTTAAATAGAGAGAGTATTTGAGAGAATTTGAGAGAATATGGTGTGATGAAAGTAATAGAGGATGGGGGTATTTATAGGGAGGATTGGGGGTAATTAAAGGTATAGCGCCCCCTGTACCGTACTATATCCCACGTGTCAGATAAATACTATAGTGTGGATAAGGGGTCGCTATACCACGTGTAAGTCATGTCAGCGTATAGCGTGGTACAGGGGTGCGTTATACCCCACGTGGCGCCAAATCAACATATAGCGCAGGGTAGGGAGCACGCTTTATTGCTACGGGTGTTAGATCGAGAAATATATCTGACCGGTGTTAGATCAATAAATATACCGGTCACCAGTGATTTTTCGAGAAAAACGCCTAAATTTAAGGCTATCACATAATTTTGTTTCTTCAGCTGTGGTTTCAACATGACAAACCCATTCTATTGACAATAATATCCTTTAGCCATTTTTTTCTACCATATTTTTCATTTTAGGTTTAACTATGTTAAAAAGGTTGATGTATGGTTCTAAAATTCAAATTTGTATAAATGGATGAGATACTAGATTTTTTAAGTCAGGTAAGGGTGTAAACTCTCACGTTTTAGAATGGAGTAAACTGAGTTGGGAAGATCGTCATTGTCTCTATAGCATTCGATTTATATTAATCGATTAAAAGATTTTAAAAAAAATTAAATTTGTTTCTTTTTTGACTTTTATATTAATTTTTCTAATATTGTGAGATGATTAAATGATATTATATATTTATAATATTTTCAACCATTGTTGATGTACATAAATTCTGCATATATAAATATTTGAATCAATTATCTCTAAAAAACAACAATCTCTTTTACTATTAATATCATTTAATTAAGTATAAACTTGAATAAGAGTAAAAAAGAAGAAGGGATTAGAAATTTTCAAATAAAAAATAATATAAAATTGTCACTTAGAATCAATGGCACCATCTTCTTTTAAAATGTTGAGAAAAATTGGATTTTTTTTTTAAATGATAACATCCTTTTGTTTTTCTCTATTAAAAATAAAAAATTAGACGTGTGTGGTTTTGTTTTCCACAAATTATTTTTTTATTATTTTAGGATAAATACAAAGTAATATCTATTTAAAGATAACTCTCAACTATTTAATATTAAATACCCAAACGCTGACATTTATGGTGCTCGAATCCGGACCTCAAAGAATAACAACAATACTTTACCACTGAGATCACCTGATTTCTATTTAATTTTATATTTGATGGTAAACTTGTTTGGTATCTATTTATTTTTTGCATTTTTGTTTTTACCATTTAATTATATTTTGAAAAATTATATTTAATGTTACGTTTTGTTTGTATTTTGGTATCCGTCGGTAAATTTAACTATTAACTTAGTGGAAATGATGATAGCACAATGTTATAACAATTTAAATCCTACAACTTACACATTATATCATATTAGCTGTAACTCAAAATAATTCAATAAATTCTTAATATTTAAAGTTATTATTTTAATTAATAATACATTATTATTAAATTATTTCAAATTAAAACGATGAGCAAATTAATAAGATTTTTAAATAATGAAGATTTATTGAAATATTTTAAACTAAGACTAATTTAATAAATGTATAAGTTTATTAAGGTTAAATATGTTATATATCATGTCACATCACTATTTTTATTTAGTTAATGGTCAAAATTAACGATAGGTACAAAAATAGAAACAAACGCAATTATGTGTGATCTAAAAAATATAATTAGGTGACCAAAACAAAGAAACTATAATATGTGAAGTACCAAATAAGTAGTTTTCCCATAATTTTTGAGAACTTGTTTGTTTGTTTTAATGAGAATTTGTATTAAAATTCATAAATTATACATCAACTATTGGTATATATTTATACTTCGTGTATTATTGAATTATAATAAGTTTAAACAATATAAACTGTGAGCATAAGCTTAATATATTAGGACTTTGATTATTATTATTATTATTTTACAATATAAACTTAGTACAACCTACCGAACAAAATTCATAGAACATGTCATGTGACGATTTAATTTTGTGATGCATATATGATGTGGTGGCAAATGGACCAAACACATTTCAAATGTCACAATGTACAATACCTTTATGATGTTTTAATGTCAAACATAGACGTATAAAATCTTATGTTAGGAGTTGAACTTCTAAAATTTTAAGTTAAAGAACAAAAATAAATTATTAATAAAAAATATTTAAAATATATATCAATTTAAAATTTTCAATAAAACAATTGTCTTATCCACTTTTTCGATGCACATATGATGTCAAATAAAGAGTAGGAAAATATGAATTCAATATACAATATACTTTTGTGAACTACTTCAATTAATTTTTCTTATGATCCAAACCCTTGTTAGCCAGCTGATATTTCCATTGCCCCCTTTCTTTTCCATATTGTTTTTAATATGAAATTTGTATTCTGATTTTGTAAAATTTAATTATTTTTTTAATTTTAATTTTAATTTGAATGATATAAGGATAGTATGATTGAATTTTTAAATATAACAATAACCAAATTAGAAGAATAAAAACTAAATCTACAATTTACACGTACTTTATGAGGTTTGATTTTTTGTTAGTTTAGGATGTTTATAAATTAGTATTTATTCGTAATCTTTCTTAGTCATTGACAATGCACATACATCCTTTGCAGATGCAACTGATTAAACCCGATTCCTATAAAGATAACATCATTCTTTATTACCACTAGGGGTGTAAATGAACAAAGCGTTCGGTGAACTGTTTATCAACCGTTCGTATAACGTTAATTTGTGTTCGTTTGTTAAGTTAAATAAACGAGTATGAAAAAAATATTTATGTTCATTTAATAAATGAACAAACATGAACATAGAAGTATTCGTTTCATTTACGTTCACGAACAAGCTTGTTTGTCGACTCATTTGTTTATGCTCATGAACACACTTGTTTACATGTTATTTTTTTACATTTAAAATATTGGTGAATCTAGGAACTAAATGGAATATATGGTGAACTTTGGAGTTCAATCTATGAAGTTTAAGGAGTTTAAGCAGTAGTGATGTAATTTTATCATTTTTAGCTTACAAACGCATGTTTGTGATCGTAAACAAACGAACGAACACGATACTTTAAAAAATAAATAAACAAACAGTAACACAATATTAAAAATTTAAATGAACACGAACGAAACATGAACACTTTTAAAAATAAATAAATAAACACGAACACAATCTTTTTTATTTGAACTCGATCCATTTACATCCTTAATTACCACTAAAATCACTCAATTGATTTCCCTTAACTTATCTTTCCTTGAAGAAGAATATTATTTTATTTTATTATGGTTGGTACAAGCTTTAATCAAATTGTTAGAAATTAATCAAATCTTAGCTAAATATTTATTTAATCATTAAATAATTACTAATAATATTCTTTCCTGATTTGTGGAATCCAAATCTCTACTTGTAATGCTTTTGGAAACATATGGTACAGTAAGATAAGGAATTGCTCTATACTCGCATTGGTTCGGTTTTATTTATTAGAATAAATATATATTTTGAATTTTAATTAATTATAAAACATAAAATAATGTTCTTTAAAAATATTCAAATTTAATAACATCCAAGTGTTTAATTATAGAGGAAAAATATCATTTTTTAATTTATGTAATTTTATAATTATAAGTTAACTTGGAGTCAAACTCCGGTTTTAATTAAAGTCAGTTTTTAATTAATACCAAAGTAATAAGAGTTGATAATATATGATCAAGTTCAAGTAATCTACTGTAGTTTAGTTGACTTAAAATGCAATTGAAAATACTAGGCAAGCTGCCACTTAAATGTTGGCCATGCCCAATTAGCCCTTCTTCCATCAATTTCATTTTCATGAATAAATTAATGAAAACCAATATTTTTTTCATCAAACAGGGCCTTCCGGTAGGACCGACTCCATCTCCAGTAATATCTCATGATATTCTATTTATCTTAAATTTTAGGTAATAACTTGTTTCTAACTCAACATGGATCGTTTTTGTTTTGTTTTTATTCGACGAGATAGAAGAGAGTTGAAATATATATAAAGATATCATAATAATTGTTCCTAAATATACATAAAGATATCATAATAATTATTCTATTCAGGTTACAGATTTTTAACCCGCACCGACTCTAACTCTCTTTTACAATGAATTTATCCAATTCGACCAAATTTGATTTTCCCCTTAAAAGTAACTCTATAAAATCAAAATCCATCAAATTTGGATATTTTGGTTATCCCTATTCTCAACGCATATATATTTTTTTAATAAAAGAAGGATAAATTATCTCGGATCCAATTCAAAGCCTAATATTAATCGAGATTAAACTAAGAGAAAATAACTTCAATAACCGAAAATGCTTTATAATATATGATTTAATCACTTTTTTTGTATTTGTAAAAATAACCAACAAATTCGCAACTCGAACTCCTATTCCGTAACACAGTTTCCAAATTCGCAACGCAAACATGGAATTTTCGAAAAACGAATTTCGTAACGCTAATTACCGATATAGGTAAACACAACTATCGCGCGAAATCGCAACTTAATTACTGATATAGGTAAACACAGTAAAAAAATCCGGTTAAAAATTTAAATTCGCCAATTTGAAAACTGAATTACGAATTTGGCAAATTCGTGTTGCGAAATGTAAAATCTTGCCTCTGAAAGAAAAAATCATTTCGGCAGTTCGTTTGTTTGGTTAAAGTTAAACGAACGAACGAACATGAACATACCCTCGTTCGTGTTTGTTCAATTCATTTACAGGCGTAGGTTTAGCTGAGTGATTCATACGTAGACTTAGCAAATGGGATGTCCCAGGTTGAAAACCACTCCAGTGCATTTTATGTCTTTTAATTTTTTCTTTAAGAGACGAGATTACATTTCACAACACGAATTTGCCAAATTCGCAACTCAGTTTTTAAATTGTCGAATTAAGATTTTTTATCGGTTTTTTTCTACCGTGTTTACCAATATCGGTAATTAAGTTACGAATTCGCGTTGCAATAGTTGTGTTTACCTATATCGTAATTAAAGTGCGAATTCGCGTTGCGAAACCGAAATTGCGCTTTGCGATAGTTGTGTTTACCTATATTGGTAATTAGCGGCAAATTTGGAAACTGTGTTGCGAAATAGGAGTTCGCGTGCGAATTTGAAATCGAGTTACGAATTTGTTGGTTATTTTTGCAAATCAAAAAATTTGATTAAAATCGTATATTATAAGATATTTTGGTCACTGAAGTTATTTTCTCTTAAAGTAATATTTACACCACAAACTTGGTCGACATGCACTTCTTAAGTAGACAAAAGTGTATCCGAGAAGTTAATATTCATATATCCATCCATATAAGTACGAAGATATGAATTTCATGAACCATCAAATGATGTAAAAATAGAATATTATTCTCCCTAAAAGTTATAAGTTAGAATAGTTATGTCTATATGGTGTATATATGTTATCAATAGGTTAACAAAATTCTGAGCAAATACTATCTTATATAATCATCCGAGACTATTCAATATATATATATATATCTGAGTTTCACCATACATCTCATTTGGATGGTTCTGTAAATATCACTTTCAGTCTTCTATGAGACCTGTCCGTCTCCCTTCAGCTAAACAACTCCCAATCCTAGCCATATTCCCCAATAGTTAACATTTTAGTCATTTCACAGGAAAACCGTGACAAAATGTAGTATCAGCTACTTGAGGTGGCCAATGCTCCCTCCTTTATTATTTATTTTTGGGACAGATTCAATGAAACATAATCTTCTATTCTTCCCCGTACTAGAAAACCATTTTACATCAACCCCACATGATAAAAGTATGCTCTCCATTTGATTCTTTAGACCCAGAATGTATGAACTTACTTCGTTACTCAACGCGGATATGCTCAATGAGTTTGAATCTCGGACTTACTATATGCATGAACCAATTGAAATAAAACTCCAGATATATATATAAACATGTAGGGTTTGAATCTCGGATTTTCACCGTTTGACATGATTGTTGAAAGGTCGTGGAGGATCAAGATTCAGAGTGAAAAAGAGGGTGAAAGGTTAATGCAGGGAACAGTAACAATAAGGACTTGCAAGTTGTATATAGTATGGGTCCATGCATAAGACGAGTGAACCAGGACAATTCATACCAGTAGTAGGACCAAACAGCAAGCATTCATTCATAACGAGCGTGGAAATTCACATGTATCATTTAGTTTGTCTACTATATCACCTTGAACCATTGGACATGTCGGCTTGCTCGAGTTTTTAACTTGCTACGAAAATCACCCGGAGAGTGTAAAAGAGAGGAAGATATGGTTTGGCTGCTGGTTTTAGGGATAGCCTTAGGCCCTTAGCTATAGATGCTAACTAGCTCTATCTGGTTTGTGTTTTTCCTTCAAAATTCAAGTGGAATTTAGGGTCAGCAATTAGATTTCGTTCGTCGGGAAAGTGTACAACAGGGCAGAAAACCTTGAAATATTTCGAAAAACTAGTGCCTGTGATGGGTCCAAGATTAAGAACAAACAATTGACGCCTTAGGCCCTTAGGGATCCCTTAGGCCCTTAGCTATAGATGCTAACTAGCTCTATCTGGTTTGTGTTTTCCTTCAAAATTCAAGTGGAATTTAGGGTCAGCAATTAGATTTCGTTCGTCGGGAAAGTGTACAACAGGGCAGAAAACCTTGAAATATTTCGAAAAACTAGTGCCTGTGATGGGTACAAGATTAAGAACAAACAATTGACAACAAATATAAAAAATAATATCTGCTAACGAGGTCCTACATCAGATTACAAGAGTCTACATAGCATATGTACAAATATATCTACAAATCTAAGGCCAAATCCGTCGCTAGAAAAACTAAAACTAAATCGAAGCCTACACTCGATGCTATGGCAAGCCAAGTTTTCCAAGGAAAATATTGCAGCAAATTATAGACGACCCTCCCCTTCATGGGAACGGCAATACTCTATTTCCCCACCCTCTAGGCTCTAACCACCTTTAAAAAGGGTATTACAGAACAAAAAACAAAGAATAGAGTGCATAACACTAATGCATATAGCTGGAGGACTAAATAATGTATGAAACAAGAGCTCCAGAAGGACCGATTGAGGGAGAACAACTTGCGTGGAGTAGGTTATCCAAAAATCAGAAAAGAAAAATATAACAAAAATCAGAACACCTTCTCTCTGATTCCGGAAGTGACTGAGAAGCTGTTGTGCCTGCAACAACAGGAGAAAAGAACATATCATGTATTTTCGCATGCGCAAGCAGAATTATTTTTCTCGGATTAAAATGTAATCAAACAAGTAACTAATAAGCAATCATCAATTCTAATTCTTAAGACTTAATGAGCTTTACAAGAAATCTTATGCCTTTATGCTGTGAAGTCACTCACTACTTTCCGCAATGGGTTTTGGAAAAATAACACATTGTTTCTACCCTTCTAATATGTCAAAATTAGAACCACAAATGCTAGGTCCATTTCTAATAAATAAATGGAAAAGTGGTAGAACCCCTGAATAGAGTTCATCACACAAGTAATATAATCACAACTCGACTTATGGGGAAAGGCAACTGAAGGAATATAATCACAATTTTCTTATTAAGAGCTGATACAGGAGCAGATAATGCAAGGACTGCATCACTGTGACAGAAGAGGGGAAAAACTAAGATGTATACCTTTTCCTTTGCTCTCGGTGTGCCAGACTGGGACAATGCGACAAGGGGTGGCACAGCCCTTCTTGCAAAACCAGGGCACAGAACTTGGGGCTATTAAGGCATAGTTGCACCAATACAGAGGCAGCGTTTTCCTTACCCCTCTGTGATCCTGATTCAACAACTTCAACTAGTAATTGGGATACTACCATCTCGGACAATAGCTACACGCCCTTCCCCGATTGTTGACAGGTTCGAGAGAAGAGCAACTGCCTTGTCAACCATCCCACTACCAGGCTCCATTAACCGGACAAGGTATTTTACTGCGCCTGCTTGAACCATACGAGCCTTATTTTCGTGAAAGATCGATAAGTTAAACAAAGCAGTAGCAGCATCTTTTTTTCCTCTCAATGTTCCTGAAACCAGAAGATTCACCAAGACTTTGATAGCGCCAGAGCGTCCAATCCTTGCCTTGTAGTCTTCCAAGACAGAAAGACTGAACAAAGCTGCTGCAGAATTTTCTTTGGCTCCATCATTTCCAGATTTTAGAACATGAACTAGTGGCTCTATTGCTCCTGATTTTGCAATCATAGACTTATTATCTTCATTAATGGAGAGGTTTAAAAGGGCTGTAACAGCATGCTCTTGGGTTACCTTCATTTCCGAGTATAATAGAGATAGTAATGGTGCAATAGCAGCACAACGACCAATAATTATACGGTTGTCCATGTTTTTCTTTGCAAGAAAGCGCAATTCTGCAGCAGCTATAGTTTGGACTTCATTTGAGGGGCTTTTAAGGTTGTCCACTAATTCCATCACATGTGAGCTTGTGGTCAAATCATCACATCCAGACCTAGAAAATGCAATGGAGTATGCTTTGTTATAATCACAGTTTCCATTAACTGCCTTTTCTGCTTTTGTTCCAGAGACCTCCAATTGCTTTCCCGTCGGCCAGGAAGAGATTCCAGATTCTTTTTCTGAAGGCAAAGTGCCAAGGCACTCAGATGAAATTTCAGCTACCTCATTCGTTTCATGCTTCTTCGACCTTCTTGACAAGTCATTCGAAGCAGGGGGTGCATAATCAGTACTGGAAACTTCACTCACTGCTGATTCAATTCTGCTGTGAATATAAGAATGGTTAGAGGACTGGTCATACTTGTCAATCTCCCTGCTTTGGCATCTATTGCAGTCTCCACTAAATCTAGATGAAATCTCAATCTTCAGCTTCTCTAAACCATTCCCGACCTCGAGAGATGATCTTGAAGTGGAACAAATACTGTTTGCAAAGAAATGGAAACTATCATTATGGGTTAAATCTTGTGAGGATATATGATTTGAAGGAGAAGAGATCGAGACAAGTTTAGCAGTGTTATTAGAAAGTTGCAAGTTGTTTTTGTCACACCAATTTGCTACCATAGCTTTGACAGTGTGATTCGGAATGAGATTTGTATGTTCAAGTGTTTGACGGGTCATTGGACAAATGCTCAGTCCATTATTAAGCCACTTTTGGATTGAGGTCCTATCATAAGTTTGCCCTGAAGCCACAATAACCGGATCCGTCATCAGCTCCAATGAAAGGGGACAAAGGAATAGTGGAGGTATCAAAATGCCACTTGTGGGTTCAAAGCGCTCAATTTTAAGCATATAATCACGTATATGAGAGATGAGGTTCACAATCAGATAGATTTGATCTAATTTCCCTTTCACATCGCTGGCTTGCGCATTCATTCTCTCTTTTTCCACAGCCACAGTTTCTTTTAAGAGTTCATGGTTTGACGTCAGGTTCAGCGACTTGATAACTTTCACCAGATGATCAGCGCAAGGAATAGCACCATCTTTTTGACTGCTCAAAGCATCTCCTATATATTCCGATAGTCTGTCCTGCTTCAGACATTTAATATCCCGGATACAGTGCTGAAACAGTTGAACATCAATTAGTCTCTCTAGTCACTCTACTCAAAGCCAACTCAGCCCTGAGAAAGTGATAGCGGTTCACATCAAGCTGCCTTATCAATTTCTAAAAGGGCAAAAGATTTGTAAAACGAAAACAAATAGCACTTTTGTCATCTAAATATACTATTTAAGCAACAATGTTTGATTTTTCCTTACCTCAACACTGGTTATACTTGAAGTCAATGGTGATGACTGCAATGATTTATATAATATGTAACATATCTTTAGCGAAGAGCTTTGCATTTTTATCAGAAAAGACTCGCTTTGGATAACCTGTAAATGTTTCAAAACAAAACAAAAAAAAGGTGGTTGAAATAGAATAGTTGTAGAAGCCTGAAAATCATGTTTCTTTTATTCAAGAGGGAAAGGCATACATAATATGTATCAACATCAAACATTAAAACTTCTTTTCTTTCGGACGAACTAGGACACTACCCCCTCCCAGGATGAAGGCACTGTTTTGAGTTCTCGGTATACCGTCAAATAACTTTAACAATTAAGATAGTTGGCACCTTCTTTTTTTCATTTTTCATTTTACTACACACTACATTTTATTGCAGGAAAAAAAAAAACATGACGAAAGATATGAACTTTATAGTAATCTATAATGAACTGGATTGCCTTACCTTTGCCATTTTATAACTTGAGTGTTCTTCTAAAAAGTATGGCATTTTAATACCTAATTAGCACCTGTCCTTATTACCATTAAATTTGACAAATGTTACATTTGTAAGAAATATATTTTCTTGCAATCTATAATAGAGTGGGTTATACTTGCGGTCAATCATTCCAGTTTTCCTCTACAAACTTTAATAACCTACCAATTAACCGAAACTTCACAGAACCTTACAGAAGGCGAAGTTTAGATCCTCATATTTCCCATCATTAATGCATCTGGACATTCTTCCTATTAATGGTTTCGTACTATCTCAAGCTGATGGTGTGTACTATTTAGCAACACTGTCCATACAAACAACGCCTAAATTGGACTGAATTAATGGAAACTGGTTTTCCAACATGAATAATAAAAAACAAATAAATAACAGAACCAAGAAACACAAATCCTTGTTTCCAGCACTACTGCTTTTTTTTCTTTTAGGCATGATCCCCCAACAGTAAAGATTAAGATTAAACATACCATGTGGATTTTGCTCATCTTAGGAGACCAGTTCTCCATGAATTCTCGAGCCTCATTAACAAGCCTGTCTAGCTCTTCACACTCTTTACACAGATCTTCATCCGAAGGTATCTCACAATCAACAACATCATCAAGCAGTGGTTCTAGAAGTTTTAACACCACAACCATATTCCTGTATTCCTTTTCGATAGGAACAACTTTTATTGCCTGGCATGATATAAGATGAATGAATCGAGCAATACTGTTGATAAGATATTTCACCAAGGTTGTGTCCATTGACCTGTATTTTAATGGAACATACAGAATTTAATACATATACATATACATCTAATTCAAAGTAGTATAAAAACTGCTCAGGCATGATCTGTTCATAAGTACAGGAGTCATTTTGAAAAATCTTAAGCTTGCATCATTATCTGTGTTGACTTTGTCTCATAATCTAAGGAAGTCCTCTTGACTAAATTTCCAATTAAAAAATCAAACAAAATATCAAATTTATAAGATTCGGTGTAAACAAAAAAAGGCTTTTGACTGACCAAAAATAGTGTGTTTTATTTGTAGACTGTTGGACTCTTAGTTCCAATAGTCAAGGTTAAATTTTCAATCCCCATGGCTTCAAGACTTCAAGTATTAAAAAAAGGAAGGTTTTTGACTAATGCCTGCGGTAGAACACAAATCCATTGTTGCAGAAAATATATTATTCACACATTCATGGCAGCCTCCATGTTGACATTTTTCCCATATAGGAAAGCTAGCTTTTCAACAGAATATAATACCATGAAATAAAATAAATGATAAGGTCTCCACTAATTGATATTGATTTGGCATGTTAAAGAAGATTTTGAGTAATAACCTCATGAGAAACATACACAGATAGAAATTGTGATCTCGAAGATCAAAAAAGGAAGAAAAAACTATTGCTTATGTTATGGGAGTGAAAGAGACATAGATAGAGAACTTTTAAACTCCAATGATGAAAGAATCTCGTTACCCTTCATTTAGAAACTGGAGAAAGCTTGATAAGTGTTTGAAGTTCAACACCATAAAAAATTATGTATTAAGATCCAAAATTTCAAGCTTGTGAGCATGAAGTAAAAGGGTATTATGCAAATTCACAAAACAAATTATAAAGGTTTATATATATATATATATATCTTCAATTATATACATAATTGAATGCTACCCCAAAATCCACACTTTAAAAGGAGGAGAATTTCCCAATTTCTCTTAAAATCCAATTCCAAGACAATAGCCACCAGTTTATGTAATAAAAACCAGCAAAGCATTTAAAACACACAGCAAAAATGTTGTTCCTATCACTGAAACCATACCTCTTTTGTTGAAATGGATTTAAGCTGGCGAAACAAAAGAAGCACAGATCTTGATAGGCATTCGAATGATTAAAAATCTTCAAGATAACCAAATATTAAACCTTTACGCATCAAACATAATAGTTTCAAGTTCAGCTCTTTCACTTCCTTTTTTGATCCCCTTTCTCAGCAAAGCTGCATGACAGAGAGAGAAAGAGCTGCATGAAGAAAATAAAGAAACAAAACTGGAAAAACAAATAGGGAAGGTATAGGGGGAAAAGAAGCAAAGGAGTAAACCAGATGGGGCCTATGTGGTGGAAGATTTGTTGGGTGTTGAGAAAATAATTAATTAGAGGGGGAGAGTTGGAATTAATTAAGATTAATCATGACAAAATAAAGTTAAGGCCTTGTCTTTTATTTCCATTTTCCCCTAAAGATCTCAACTTTTATTTGATTGCAACGTTTGCCATCAGATTGATATATCACTTATGTTATGGTTAGGTGAGTAAGAATGAATGAAATATATAAAGAATAAAAATTCCAGCTTTGGGTTGATGATAGCCATTTTTGTTTATATCCTCGAATAATTATTCTATAATATTTAATAAAGTAAAACAAAAATAATGAAAATTTAGGGCAAGAGATGCGTGGTAGATGTTGAAACTCTAGCTTTTTCATGATTCCATCAGGATGGAAGAAGAATCCCTCTTCTGTCATTTTCGTTTGAGATTTTTAATGGAGAAGATAGATGGCAGATATAGGCTCTGTTTGTCATATTCAAACCAACAAAATGTAATTCACATCTTTTTCTCCTCAGAAATTCCATTCCATTCTTTTAATCTATGTTGACCATGGCCACCAAGTGAAACAGCCTGTTCTAGACATACCATCAAATCATTCATCTCTACTAAAAGTTGTTTCAATGGTTTTAGCCTAATGAAACTATAATAAAGTTGTACTATATAGTTGTTTGTGAGCAGAAATAGACCGAATGAGACAGGTAGAAATATTCTTTTAAAGTTTCAAATTCTTATATATTTTAAATATTTTTATATTCAAAAATTGTTTTTATTTTTAAAATTTAATAAATTCACCCAAAAACAAAAAATCATGCGTCTCTAACTGATAGGGGGTTTCAAAATTCGGTTTTAAATTAATTAACCGACTAACTAAAATAATTCGGTTAATTCGGTCGGCCACCGAATTAGTTCGGTCGGGAAACAGTTAAGGATTTTTTGGATATTCGATTAACGGTTAATTAATCGAAATAAAATTTTAAATATATTATATATAACATATAAGCTCAGCCCAAACAATTTAAAACCCAATTAATAATTTAAGATCCAATAACTTTTAAACCTAAATCAATATTAATTAATTAAAATTTTATATAAATTTTTATTTTATAATTATATATTATTTAAATTAATTGTAAAATGTTTTTTTTAATTAAAAATATTAAAAATATTATATATAACATATGGGCTCAACCTAAAATATTTAAAACCCAATTAATAATTTAAGATCTAACAACTTTTAAACCTAAATCAATATTAATTAATTAAAAAATTTATATAAAATTTTTATTTTATAATTATATATTATTTAAATTAATTATAAACTGTTTTTTTAATTATAAAATATTTAATTTTTATATAAATTAGAAAATTTTAAAAATTTTCGGTTAATTCGAAAATTAACCGAATTAACCAAAATTTATTCGGTTTGATTAATATTTTCGAAAAAAAATTTGGTTCAATTAACGGTTAAAGAAAAAAAAATTTGATTAATTCGGTTAATACTAATTCGGTCGGTTCGACACCAATTAACCGAATGAACACCCTACTAACTGATGGTGGGACTCCTTTTTTTTTTTGGGACATCATTTAAGGCTTCTGAACTCCATTTTTGCCAGCTCTCTCTCTCTCTTTTCAGGGGTTAAAAGTGCCGCTACGAACAAGGCAATTAGTATCCCTGATGTATACATTTTCAGACCATATATTATCATCAACCGGACCCATTCATTCAAAAGAAAAGCCCGAGCACAAAACATTGCAAGACTCTTTAGGGAAACAATAACAGAGTTTAAGGGAAGATTTTTTACCCAATTGCTCATTATAATAGAAGCTCAAAATTCAACACAGGCTGCCTATTTGAGTTCATCAGCTGCAAATAATGAAGAAATTATCCAATATCATTTCTGTTTATTTCCCTTCCCTTTCACTTCCATGTTAAACTAAAACGATACCCATTGAGGAATATGGGCGATAAAGATGGCACTAAAGGAGTCGGGATCAAGTGATGGGCAGTTTAAGCTTTGTGATTCTTCATCATATCATCAACGTCCAGCTCTACCTCCAGCACCGGAGAATCCTTTTGCATGCTGTACTGACTGTTCGAGGAATACGAAAGTTTCAGCAATCGGAAAAGTTTGCCTGATACAAAATCAAATCGTTTGAGACAAATAATCACTAAAATGGAGCTACCTGTTCTGCACAGGACCGTGATCAACAGCAGTTTGCAGACAATATATAACTCGGCCAACTATGTCGGTCATAGAAACTGGACCAAATAACCGACTGTCCTTGGCTTCCTATCATCTCAAAAGAAGAAAAAGAAAACAAAGGGAAATTATGTTATTCATTACTCAGACAAATATGATTAAAGAACTTGGCTCACAATAGTAAAGAGATAAACAGCCTCTAGAATCAAGATCATGAACTAGGTTCTGTTTTCTGTTCCTCGACATCTTAATATAATATAGATTTTGTATAAGATAGCAATTAAAACTTTTCTCAGCTGTATTACTTATATTTTATACCTTGGGCTTCAATTTTTCGTTGTCAGCCAATACCCAGCATTGGTCCTTTTCAAGAACAAATGACTCATCTTTTTCATCCTTTGACACCATTTCATATCCTTCCGTGGCAGCCAATCTTCTGACCAGATAGTTTTCTGAATTGTCAGGGTCCTTCAAGACAACGACATCTCCAAGAAAAACTCGACTGTCCAAAAATTATGCATAAAGTTAAATGAACATGAAAATTACATAAAAATGTTCTGTTTAGATCACATTGATTCATGACTCATTGAGAGACATCTGTAAGTCGCATAATATGTACATACATGCATATATCTTCACATTAGAGCATGACATGCAAATTTACAAATTATAATGGATAAAAATTAAACTTAAATGAACAGTACAATCTTTCACAGAGGTTAGGTGAAAAACGTATATATGCACAGATTCTTGAATACTCGTTGCAGTTTGCAGAGGACCAACACAACCAGAGTTACAAAACCACAACTTTTTTCTCAGATGCAAGAAGAACTTGCACATTTATGTTTTCACGGTATAGTGAATTTTTAGGAAACCTTCCCAAGGATAGCAATCTGAAAATGTTGCAGAGTTTGAAAAGAGAGAAATTGTTCACTCCAAGGAAAGAGAGAGAAAGGTGAATCACTTTGGGTCAGCGATTGGAATCTTCCGAACAAGAAGAGTACTTTGTTGCTCTCCAATAGTTGGGGCCATTGCCTTTCCTTTATTCCAGTGTAAGTAAGTCAATTTTCCCTGAAACAAATTTTTCCAGACTGCATCTTGTAATTCCCGGTCATTGATTTGACCTCTCTTATAGCTCTGTTGAATGTGAAGACTTCTGTTACGATAATATAAAGAATAATAGCAAGCAAAGGCCTATCCTAAATTCTGCATTTCTGAAACCAGTAAAGTTTATGCAGTAGAACAAAACGAAAGGCGGGAGCATAAGCCAACCACAGAAGCAGTCTAAACTTTTAAAAATTTCATTATCAACAAAAGTAGCACTTCAATCTGCATCATAAGTTAAGCATGGAGATTTTACAAATAATGCTGATAAACATTTTTATATTTAAAAATATTCATCTAATCCTCTTCAAGTTTTCAACATTTTTTAGTAAGAAGTTGTATTGATATGAAAAATTACATGACTGACAAAGTGCATAAAATTCTAGGTTTGTCTTGAGGTAGTAAAACTTGAAGTCTCTTTGTCACAAATAAACTTAGATTCAAACACTAATCCCCCCCCCCCGCCAAACAAAAAAAAAAAAACTCATGCACTAAAAGAACAAATTGAAAACATAAAAAACTACCCAAATCCCCCAAAACAATAAAGAAGAATCTAAACCTTTACCCAAAAAAGTCAGCTATCAAAATACCTCAAACCCCGAAAATCGTTAAAAAAAAGACGAAAAAAAAACATATCATATGCTCCAAAATCATAAATTTTCGCACACATACACACGCACGCACAAGAAAACCTAAAATGACGATAAAATCAAATCAAAAGAAAAAGCAAAAGCGATAGAAAAATGAGAAGATATAAGGTAATGAAGATTGGACCTTCCAGCTATGAGAGAATGAATACTCGAGCTTGTGAACTATGTACCGACACCAAGTCGACCAAGGAACCATTGCCGAGTTTGCTACGTACACTGTTTTGTTGGTTTATTCTGCGTCTTAGAATTTCTTGTTACAAAGGCCTTTTGTTTAAAGCTCCTCCTCATTTTGTCCCTCTTTTATTAGCTTTCATATTTTTGATAAATTTTGTAATATATTTTTGGTCTAAATTTGACTTTACTCCCTATATTATATAAAATTTGACAATTTAATCTTAGACTTTACATATTTTGATACCATACTTTAATTATTTGAAAATATTTATTTATAAACTAGTTAAGTTTTTTTAATTCCAATTTGATCTATTTTTAAACTACTTCAAAATAATTTTGTTTGAATTGGTTATTTTGATTTGTTCTTAAAACATTGGTTCTCATTTTTTTATTTAAAAAAAATAAATTTATGGTTTTTTAAAAATAAAATTACAAGTACGTTGGTTTTATGAAGAAAAAAATTAAATGATTTTTATTAAATTATTAAGAGTCTTAATTTATGTGTTATTTTATATGAAATTTCTAAACTAATTTAATTTTTAAAATTTATCCCTAATAAAAATTTGTCTTTAATACATTTGGTATTTCATCCACAATCAATGCTTATTATTTTATAGATCAAACCCTAACTAACTATTGATTTATATACAAGATGATACCCTTTAATTATGTTATTCCTTCTAGACTCTGCGCTGCTTAGCCTCCGCCCACGGCCGCGCCTCCCTTGCCCTTGGCTTGCTTGCTCGGTTGCTCCGCCCACAGTACAGCAACTGAAATTAAACCACATCGATCGCCACTGTAAGTTTTCTTTTCCCACGTACATCTATTAGATCAATCTTATAGCATAAGACAAAATTATACTCGGCTTTTTTAATGATACTTCGGGAACAGTTAGATCTTTACTGCATCTGCATGCTTAATCCTCAATGGAATTTATTAATTTTTAAATTAGTGGTAGCTGGAAAATGCGAGCTGGAAGCTGAAGATAAAAAAGGATTAATTAGGCAAATTATCATTTTGGTAAAGTTCTGAAAGGATTAAGCATCATAGTTATTTTTAGAACTCCAGTCAATGCATCAAATTGGTGAATCATTATAGTTATTTTAGTTTTTCTGTAAAATCATTGATGATTTGTTTTTCATTTTTATTTTTTTTAAATAATATCTTCGATTACATTAGTCTTCTTGTCAACTTAATTGTCTATGTAATTTTACCAGTAGCCAGCCAGCTATGTCCAACAACAATCATGAACCAGACAATCCTGAATCCGTTTTCAAGCAAAAAACGGATCCTCCACACCAAAGTTCGTCAAGCCCTCAAGTCGATGGATCCGCCCCTCCGATCCCAAGAAGATGATATAATCCAGAGTATGGTTTTGGAAGCTCCATGGTTCAAATCAAGTAAGAGATTATGTGCCTTTATAAGCTGCAGCGCATTGCGAGAAGTCGATACTCGATACCTCTAAATTGTTATCTCAAATTCTGCACAATCCACCCTCGGCCTCAGATGGTAGTAGTATGCCTCAGACTACAAAAACACTTTACGTTCCTCGTGTAGAGGACAAGAATAGTAACATGAGAATGTTCAATATATTACGAATAGATGATTTAGTTGCGAATTCCATGAACATTTTGGAACCTGCTTCAGTTGATGCCGATGGATACGATCATGAAGATGTGATGTGTGTGAGTGATCCAGTTGATTTGTTCATTCTGCCCGGGCTTGCTTTTGACAGATCAGGAAGACGATTAGGCCGTGGCGGGGGATATTATGATACTTTCTTGACGAAGTACAAAGAGCTTGCCAAGGAAAAGGATTGGAGGCACCCACTCTTCGTTGCACTGTCTTATTCCGTGCAGATAATGGATGAAGAAGTAATACCGGTCACCCCGAATGATGTACTGGTGGATGCTTTAGTTTCACCATCTGGTGTGATTTCCATTACCCTTGCGGCCTTAGAGAGAATGAAGCTTTAATGCTATGCTCCTCTGAGCCAAAGCCAAACCCAAGTGCTCTTCTTCAGTAGGATTCTCATGTATGAAAGCTGGAAGCTTGTGTTATTGAATAATAGGATACACTTCTGCTCTGCTATTAGTCATTGAATGATTGTCCGACGGTCGATTGTCGTAACCTTTGCCTGCTCGAAGCTGAGAGCCTGAGACTATAACCGGTATGAATTTCAGATATTTTACTGTATTGTATTGAGCTTGGTATATGCAACCATGTTTCAAATTCTCGTAGAAATAAAATTTTTCCTGTATTTTTCGTTTCATGGATTCAAATCCATATGGCGTGTTCACGTGGACAGGTCTTATAACAAATTAATGTGAACATCCTATTAGAGATATAATAGATAAATGACTAAAAGAAATCAATTTAAATAATGTCAGTGATCCAATTTAAAATCGATCTCAATTATGGTAGTGACTAAATTGTAAGTCTTCAACATATTTGAGTGATCAAATCAAAAGGCATTAATAAGGGATAATTTTACATTTCGAAATCTTATTCTCATGGTTGAGCAAAGAACATTATCTTGAGTCGGTGATATGATATCATCAATAATACTATTACCGATAGTACTAAGAATTTGTAATATGAATACGAGTCATAGGCCGTGTGAGTTTTTATCTTAAAAACTTAATATATTTTTAAATTTTTATAAATCCAGATCAAGTCAAGTCCGGTGATGATAAATGATATAATACTTGAATTTAAATTGAGAAAGTTAAACACTTGATCAACTCATGTTCATTCTTATCATTTTTTTAATTAATCATTGATATCCGATCTATTGACCGACCGACTAATCTAGATCGGGTACTGCAGAGGCGAGGGCGATCATCTCAATCCAATTTACTCCATTCGCAAACGTCAGGATTCAAACCCCTAATCTTACTTAAGGAACTTAGTGTCTCATCCACTAGACCAACTGATTGTCGGTATTCCTGTCATATTTATTAAGTTCACGATAAAATTTGATATTTTTAATTATATGGGCTTACTATATTTGTAACCATTGTTGTTGTATCATGGACTTGGTAGTTCGGCTTAGGTCCAACCCATGCTTTGACCTTACTGATTCCAGATTGTGGGTTTATGATAACCTACTAAAGAACTAGGGTTTATAATGCACTGATAAATCTATCATCTCTATTTATTCCGTTGAATTTTGCAGTGCCTGAATAATATACCTTGTAATGGGCAAGAAGAAATTCATCGATAAAAAGAAATCGGCGACGTTTCAACTACTCGCCCGAGACACTTCCGATCCATTTTATAGTGACACACCTGGTAATGATCGAGTCTTCGTCCGAGTTGACACCAACCCCGTCTCCTTCGACGCTGTCTTTGACGAAGATAACAATTGCTATGACGACTGCCAATGCGATAACGAGGACTCTATATTCGCCGATGCTCCTAATGACAATGACGGAGGCGGCGATGATTATGACAGAGTGTTGGGAAGCTCCTCTCGTGCGGCCGTGTACGATAAGGGCGAATTGCCGGAGAATGTCCGTAAGGAGATTTTGGAGCTAGGTTTTCCAGATGATGGTTACAATTATTTGATTCATTTGAGAGAGATTAGAAATACTGGCGGGGGCTCTTCTTTCCATCACAACCCTAAGTTCAAGCCCGACCAGCTTCCTAGTGATCTTAAGGTTGGTTCAATTCATTTCCTTTTCTTTAAACAATTTGGTGTAATTTCTGATTAATTTATGCATGATTAATGTTTTTGTGTGTTATGCTTAGGCCTATGATGCTTCGAGGGTGCAAATATCGAATTCAAAAGGGAACTATAATGAGAAATCCATTTACAGTGTTGCTTCAAATACACTTAATGCTAGGATGAACAAAGTGTTTGACCCTGAAGTGGCTGCACTGCTTGATGATAGTGATTTGTCACGGTTTGGATCTGATGTCGAGGATTTGGAAGAGGATTTTGTTGTTAGAGCAAACACCGGTGAAGGAGGAGAGGGTGACGAGGGTGATAAGAAGTTGAGTTTTGTTGAAGAATCTGAGTTTATTAATGAAGGTGTTATGAATACTGATTTGGAACCCATTAATCAAGAGATTGCAAGTGAAACAAGGAACTATCAAGCGGAAGAAAAACCACGTGCCCGGCGTCTTTTGGATGAGCAGTTTGACATTGTGAGTCCTTTTTTAGAGAAACATCAATCTATTTTGTTTTTTCTTTGTTTGTAATTTTTGTGTTTAGAACTTATTGGAATTGAAGAATTCCTTTCAATTTAGGAGGTTTATTTAGAGAAATCGAAGTTATGTCGAATTTGTTTACTGTAGTTTGCTTGATTAAAATGTTATCTGAAGGTTTTACCATCTGCTTGCTTCCTTTGGATTGAACTTCAACAGCACAGTACTGATAATTTTATTGAATTCTCTGGTTATGGTAGCTTGAACTTCAAGAATATGGCTCCGATTATGATGATGATTGTGAGGATAACATGGCTGAAGAAGACGACTTACTGGCAGACAAGCTAAAAAATGTTCTAAATGAGAATGACATGGATGATTTGGAGCTGGATGATGAGTATAAAGCTCCTGCTCCTGATATCATGCGTCGTTGTGCTGAATATGCCAAAAAGTATGAAAATGAAAGTGAAGATGAAAAAGAGATTATCGTGGAGGAAAGCAGTGATGAATCGGAACAATTCGATTGTGAGAGTATCATTTCCACATATTCGACTCTTGAAAACCACCCAGGAAAAATTGAAGCTCCGGCAGGTTCTAGGAAAAAGAAGTTGGCCGAAACTGTTTCCGCAGCTTTGAGTGCCAAAAGTCAGGTGATAGCCCTCAGGGGAAAAGAAAAGCTTCCGGTAGACTTTTTACCTAATAGCAGAAAGGCTACTACAGAAAAAGTCAAGATTGCAGGTAGCATAAAGGCCCGAACAGATTAAGAGAAAGCAACACGGTCAGGAGACGAAGGAGGAAAAGAAAGAACGGAAGGTATTGTATCTATTTGCATGTGTGCTTGAATGTGTTCAACCCTACCTGCTTGATAACGTGTTGATTTCTTTGAAATGATGTTTAATCATTCACATCATCATGCATGTTTACCGCTTTGAATGGATGAATCGTGTTTTCAGCTCGCTGTCAAAATGGAACGAAGTGAAGCACGTAAAATGAAAAAGGCGATGAAAGAACTGTACCGGAATGAAACCCAGCAAGCTCAGAAAGTCGCTGCTATATCTGGCCCGTCTGCCATTCGATTGATGTAGGTAATAGACTTATGCCACATTATGTGATTTGTCATGGCAAAACAAAGTATGATCGATGGTGTTTTCTAGTATTAGTTATTGCAATCTTTTAAGAGTCGATTGATAGTTTGAGTTGAAAATTGATGCAAAGCATAGAAGAGCTCTGCTTTTGCATGCATCTTTTTGGTAGATGTTTGATTTATGTAATGGGTCTGGATTTTATTTGCATAATATTAATATTGAAGTGTTATTGCAAATATGGTCTTATAGGGGAAGAAAGGTAAAAGTGAATTAAGATAACATGTTGCATTAGAATGTTATTAATTAAATCAATTGTAATAGTAGAATTATAAAGAGAACATAAAATGCAGTTCTATTTACTTTTAGAAAAAAATTACTGTATTTACTAGTCAAATAAATTCAATATGGAATTAATTAAATTAGGGTTAAATACCCCTTTGGTATATGAACTGTATCCAATTTCTAAATTTGATAAAATAATATTTTTCTTTTTTAATTGCATTCATGTGCTTTTTTGCTGTTGACGGGTTTGTCTATTTTCATGATATAATTAAGCTACCAGAGTTCAAGCCGATCAAACATCAATATATAAGCTCTCGAGATATAATTCAACTAGTTCAAGCGCCAATTTTTTACCCAAGCTCGATTAAACTTATTTGTAAGTATCCTTTGCAAGCAAAATGAGAATGTTTCTGTAATTCCCCCCCCCCCCCGATAATACAGAACAACCGCAAAACTTGTCCATGGAGGCTTGGTCTTGATCGGTTATAACAGCAACCTCATTAGGAGGAACTTGATGAATCTCCACCCCTATCGGACATCTCCTAGCCAATTTAGCTAGTTTATCTACTACCCTATTTGCCTTGCAAAAAATGCGACTAACTTTTGTTTCCAGTCTCTATTCAACATTTCACGAATCAAGGTGACAATCGTATTACCATCTCCCACATTTGATCGTCGATTAAGGATCTCCAATGCCGTTGTACAGTCAGTTTCCACTTTGATTTTCCTGAATCCAAGGTTCCAAGCATAGGACAGGGTATCATGTATCAACCGTAACTCTGGCATCAATACCGAACATATGCAAAGGCTTCGATTGAAACCAAAAGCATCTTGCAATACTCCCCCAACAGCAGCCATATTGCGCAACACCCTTCGAGCCATTGATCGACTTCTTGTTACAGCAGTATCACTCGCAACAATCTCATTTTTCAGGTAAGATATTACGGAGCTCAAATTTGATTGGGCTTACGAGCCAATGAAGTAGGATATTACGGAGCTCAAATATGGCTTGATCGATAGGCTTGAGCTCAGTTCCATTATTATTGAAATGAATTTGAGTTTTTTATTGAATCAATCTCGAATAATTTACAAATATTAATGTCTCATTTATACCACTAGTTACAAGTATATCACTTTCTATATAAAACAAATGCAATGCTATTTCTGAAAACGCATAATCTCTTTTACAGCTTAGCTTCAACAAATGAATATATATTCTCTTGGTGTAGAGCGATGTGAGAACAATGAAATATCAAAACGCAAAACGGCTTCCCATTCCATCAAGAAAACGATCGGTGTGCCAACCTTTAGCCTGTAGCTCGCATAGGAATCGAGGGAAGACTCTGTTCATATTGTCATAAGCATCTTGCAAAGCGCCGGCACTTGGCTCATGGAAGGATGTCTCCATGCTTGCAGCATACACAGCAACGAGCCAACCTCTTAGTGCATCTTCTCCGGTAGCATTATGTTCTAACAACATGTCAGTCCACTTATTTCCCCAACTCAAAACAAATTTCTCTTCAGGGAATATTTCTTTCCATTCCTGAATCTTCGAAGGCTTGAAAACTTGGTGCAAAGCTCTTCCCACTTTCACATTCCCAGCATCTTTGATTAGGCGTCCGGGAAATAGGAGATCTTCCCGGTATCTGAGATCAGCAGGACTAGATACCTTTCCAGTCTGAGAAGAGTCCAATTCGAAAATCAGACAGATGAAAAAACTTTGCATGCATGTAAGTTCTGGGATCAAACCTTTAGAAAATCAGCCACAATCATGGCAGTCCTCTGAGGATTCAATGTATTGATTGGAACAGCTCGCATTTCTTCAACGACACTCCACACATGTACAACGGAAAGAAGAGGCCCCGCAATCATCTTCAATTCCTTGTTATTATCAGCAATCCCAATTGCCAGAAATGACACACAAATGTATAATGAAATGCGATCGAGAGGATAAAAATCAGAGACGTTACAATCTTAATACCTTCCCTTGCATTGATGAACAAACGGTAGATGCCAACTGAATCCCAACTCCCATTCCAACAACATTGAAAAGTGTTGATATGGCCTCTCCTTTTGCAAATAGGTCACTAAGATTCCCTTCTTTGGCAAATGAAGAATATATTGGTAATCGAGTTGCTCTTGCAGCAACAACTGCCATTCCCTTCATATAGATAAATTCAACAAAATACGGTAGCATTTAGCATGTAGTTGTATAATGCTCTTCTTAGAGTCCGAAAAAAGGAAACATTTTGAAGCAAATTAATCACAAAGATTTTACCTTTGCAAAATTACCGAGCCCTGCTACTTCAAGAAAAAGGTGTGGACATAACGGCGAAAGAACTTCCAAACCGGTACCCAAATCAAAGAGCACATCAGCTGCAATATCAAAGACTTGCTCGTTCGAACATTCAATACGACATGGGCAGCATCAAGTGAAGAGTGGTTGACATTCAGCAAAAGGTGAAACAAGAATACAAACCCAAAATTCTCCAACGTTTCGGTTCTGAATCCATTTTTGCACCCATATTACTACATATGAGCTTTCCCACATGTTGCATTGCATCTTTCAATATCTTCTCATCAATAAAACAAACAGAAAACTTCTAAACAGAGTACAGATTGGATCACATATTTGATATGAATTCTTCAACAAAAAATAAAAGTTTACCCAGCTAACCGCAGTTGCCTGTGCAGGGGTAGGTCGCAAGCCTGTGGCAAATAAAAGCGACTGCAAAGGAGTGAGAATGTAACGAAATGAACTGATATGTTATGCTGGTAGCCACATTCGAAAATATCAACTAAAATTCTTCACATCCGAAAATAAACAAATCATTCCCTGCTTCCCCCCACACCTCATTGTTTGCAAATTTTGGCACCACCTACAAACTACTTTTAAGAAATTTGCAGAGTCCTTGTAGGTATGAGAAGGAGACCTGAGTTGATAAAACGGATAATGCTGCACCGGTCAAATGTTGCAATGCCCGAAACTGTGTGTATATAAGGTAACCTTCATTCACACTGTTCAAACCAAACACCATAAAAATTAATAATTATATACTCAGGATGGTTCCAATGTCATAACTTCAACGAGTAAACAAATAGAAATAAAAAGGATTTTACCTATAAGGATATCCCGAGGGAAAAAACTTGTTCAGGAAAGATTCAACCACCCTATGGCATGCTGGTCTTGAATCATTAACCACCTTCACCTGCAGCCAAAAAAAATTATGAACTTCCCAAAAGAAGAATCGAAAGTAACAACATTACTCGTTCATATGGGGGGGAGAGCTTAAATTCGCAGACCTAGTGTTTGTAAAATTGTCTGAATGGCAGATTAAAGTTAAAAAGATAACACTCACGGAGAGGTAGCCGTGGGGTTCAAATTCGTAACGACGAGTAACGGAATCAGAGGTTTCGAGCCAGTAAAATGGAACTTCGACTTTGGGTGCTTTGACTTCATCAGGTTCATTCCTTGGCATCTTCAATTTGTCCTGTTTTATTTGATTTCAAAACAAAGAGAAAAGAATAAAAAAAATCACAATGGGCTTTTGGAGAAGAGAGATTTGAAAACGTTGCCAGTAAAGTCATTTGGAGTGAAACGAGGTGAGAAGGGATAAGATATTCAACGCGCGAGAATCGGGCAAAGTCAGAACGGAGCAAGCGAAAGGAAGGAGCTTTCTGGTTTTTAAGTAGCCATAACAAAGTTGATTATATTAAGCTTAAAGTAAACAATTTATATTCTGATTATAGGATACTGTGTTCTTCAATCCATCCATTATTAAAAATTATAAAATAATTTCTCAATTATATGAGATTATTTTATTAAAAATTATAAAATAAAAAATAAACAATAAATAAACAATAAATAATAATTAAATTTATACTTTTTTTAAAATAATTCCTACTTAGGGGAGAAGGAATGAGAACAACCAAGAAAAAAGAGTGTGAATTGAGATTTTTTAATCATATCCTCTTAAGATTGTTGACCTTTGAAACCATGGCCTTCGAACTCATTTCATGACCCATAAAAGAATAATTTTTTGAACGTTCGTAACTGTTCCTTTCAATAATAATATAGTCCGAACGTTTGAACTAAAACACATTATCATTCAAATTCAAAGCCAAGTTCGACCAAAAATCACACCACGATTGGTTCCCTTGCACAAGTATGAGTTAAAATGCTGACTAGAACAAAACGAATTTGATTTTGAGCCTCATTTACACAATCATTCAACCCTATAACCAAACGAATTTGATTTTGAGCACCATGAAAAGTAAAATGCCTTTTTTTTTCATCTGGTATATATGTAGACACATAATTTCGTCTCTGCATTTTTATAATATATATATATATATATATATATATGTATTAATGTTATTTACTTTTATTGTTTACATATTACAAGCCCAAGTGAAGGTGCCCTACAACTTAAACCAGTGGCCCAAGAAGGAATAAATGGCCCGAAGCAGCATTGGACCCACGAACCAAGCTAGTTTCCAGAACCCTAGCAGATCCCCCCACAGCTTCGCGCGGCAGTTCCAACAGACCGAGTTTCACGCCTCCCCCATTCTTCTCGGTAACAAGCATCGTGAGATAATAGGACTCCAACCCCGAACCGTCCGACGAGCGTAGAGAGTCACCAACAAACACGAACGAACCAAATGTTAGTATTTCATTAGGATGTAAACTCCTAAAAAAAATAGGATTCACATAATCCTATAAATACCCATGTATCAAGACACGAGGAAAAAAAAAAGAAAAAGAGGAGAAAGCAAATACACGATTACTGGGGGATACAAAGGAGGAATACCGAGCAAAAACGGTGGTGAGATTCGAACCCATCGAAAAAAAAACAAATCGAAAAGCAAGAGGGGAGCAGTATCGAAGCCAGCAAAGACCAAAAGCCCAATCTCTGAAATAAATACTCTGCTCGAACCAAACCGAAGAGGGAGTTCTCGGAGTCATTGACTCGTTTTCCCCTGGTCCTCAACCTAAACGTCATCGTTCCAGATCCACAATGGTTTCTGCTTTCAGCGGCAATGAAGCGGTGCTTTTTTTTGGTTTCCTCGGCGCCGCTGCTGCTTTTGTCTTCCTCTGTACGAGAGTTGCATACAGGACAACTAAGAGTGGTGTGGGAATGGCGTCAATGGGTATGAGAGACAAGTTGAATGATGGCAGACTTACCAGGTACCATATCAACCCGATCAGACGTGATTCAAGCCAGATCTTCATGGTGTGGTCAAGAAGGCTGTCGGACTTAGCGGGTAGGCACCAGGAGGTCGACCACAAGAGCCTCTTGCAAAGCGATGATCTTTACGAGTATGTGCTGGAGACCAGTGTATACCCGAGGGCCTGAACCCATGAAAGATGTTCAAAGTTCACTGCCAAGCATCTAGGGAGCCTTATGTCTTACTCCTCTCCCGATTGCACTATAACAAAGTGGGCCATTATTGTTATTTTGTGTTGTATGCATTTAAAGGATTGTACACATCTTATATATTTTATTATTGATTTCGTTTTCATATAATATTAACATTTTTCGTGCGTACATTTCATATTATATATATATATTATTATAATTATTTTGCAGGTTAGTTGTTTGCATTGTGCATTTCATATTCCCTTCTTCCGTGCATTATGCCTTTAATATATATATATATATATATATATATATATATATATATATATATCATTTTTTATTTTTTTTGCATGGTAGTGTATATGATTTCCATCAATAATACATGTGGTTTATCGTTATTATTTCTAGGGTAGATGTAGGATTATATAGTTATGATATTTTTTATAATACTTTTAATTTTTTAGGGATATTTTCAATCGATCAAAGGTAACTATTCGAATCGGGCCTGTTAAATTTTAATTTTAATTTCGAATTTTCGCAACTAAGACAGCAGGCAAATTAATTGGTACCGAAAGGGCGGTTCAAGGGTGCTAATCCTTCCTTGACCGTAACCGACTCCCGAACTCGACACATTTATGGTAAAAACGCAGATCAGGTAAGATGGTGTCCAACCCACCTAAATTCGTTTTAAAATGGTCGGTGGCGACTCCAATCCACATTTTTCAAGTCGAAGCCCAATTCCGGGGCCCAACCGAAAGACGGTTACGACAGCCTGGCGACTCCGCTGGGGAAATATAAGTGAGTCAAGCCAGAATTAATTTTCGGTTGTCTTTTTTATGCGAAAATTTTAAATTTAAATTTTAATTTATTTATTCGATTTCATTTATTTACCTTTGATTATTTTTCAAGTAAATAGTTGTACTAACGTTTGTTCAATGATTTCAGATTTTTCAAAATTTTCATCTAAAGGCTCTATGCCCGAGCTCTGAACCCTATTTAAGTGGGGGTGAAAGCGACGCCTTCGTGTGAATTTATTCTCCATATGAGCCTAGCAAGTAACCTTCGGGATTCATATACCTTGTGCCTTCGTGTGAATTTATTCTCTGTATGGGCATAAGGGAATGTATCCTCCCGAGTTTAACTTAGTCCACATAAGCTTGTAATGGGCTTAGGACTAAAGGTCTGGTAAGCCCAAGGGGGCACCGGCAAGGATAACTCGGGTACCTTTTTAGAACCAAAACCGGGAGACTGCAAGGAGTTAGAGCCCACCCCAAAACCTCATTCCAAACCCTAGGATACCAGAATTATTTCCTACTTTACTTTCTGTTCAAAGCATGTGAACTAGAAATTTCTGCGGTTAGGACTTGTTCAAAATCAACTTGCGGGATAGAGATCATGTTCGGGTAGGAATAATAAGCATGTGGGGTAGATATTATGTGGGATAGGACTTTCATTTTTATGATCGTTTTTTATTATTTTTCACCTCACTAACTCTTTTTATCTTTATTTTATTTTATTTTATTTTCATCACTTGCATCATTCGAAAGAGGTCATTGATCCACTAAAACATGTTTGTTAAAACTCGAATAATCTGAATCCATTGACAAAGGTGTTGTAATACAAGAGATGAAAATACAGAGGATAGTCTACAAGGCGACTATGTCACATTCAATCCAAAAGACGTGGTGTCCCAATTGAAGAGTATATCACTCTCCTGCATTATAAAGGACTCAGAATGAACCGGGTCTACATCAAGCACAATGAAAGCTTATCTTTGAAGAATTGACTGGCAGAGGTTGCAGGGGCAAGATGAAGGTTATGTATCTTGGAAGTCCCTTTGGACACGACAATGGCAAAATGATAACTGAAATTGGAGACCATTGCTGGCGAATTCAAGAAACAGATTAATGAACTTCACATAGTTCCTATCAATTAAGGGCTCCAATGACGAATTCGTTGGAAACAGGCTCAACAAAAGTAAATGCTCGAGATACGATCATTCGAGACTTCTGGGACCAGTACAAAAAACAACTCAACATTTTCACGGTTCATCCAGAGAGGCCGGAGCGGTTCGACAGGTTATTCAACCGGTGAAAGACAAAAGCAGAAGACTAGTCAACATGTCAGAAGTTGTCATGATATTTTTGTCTCTTAAAAGATAAAACATTTTTGTCCCCAATAAGGATTATTCATAATAACAATCACATTTCTTGGATCAATGCCTCGAACATTTCATGCATTCTTGCATTCTTGCATTTTTGCATCTTCATCTACATTTTTAAGCATTTTCATAAACATTAAATTAAATCACGGAGGATGAAGTGGTCTTAACCACATTACACCACATGGAAGCAAGATTTTAACAATTAAAGAAAAACTGAAATCAGTACAGGGGGAGTTGGATCAGCTGATTATAGGACTAAGCCTGCCAGGATGATATGAGAAAAGAGTACCCATCTCCTAAGGGCTACAATGTTGAAGCTGTTGCCACATAAGGATCCCCAAACATTCCTCTGAAAATTGTAAGGCACTGAAGTGCAAGATCCAAACTCTGATGGATTCAGGGGCATGAACAATCGAAGAAGGGGGCATGTCATATACCATTTGCACTTAGAAGATTGTTTTGTTTGAACACGCCTCTAATCTTTCATGTTAAACAATTGAAGTTATGCTACTTTCTAAGGTGGAGCAATTGAACAAATTTTAATCTTTATTTATTCGAATATTAAATGAATTAAGGATTCTTTTAATTCTTCAAGAATTATAGATTTTTGACATATGACAAGATTAGACCTTTCTTATCCTGTCTCAAACCCCCAAAATGGAATACCTTGATCATTGCCAAAAAGACCAAATTTTGACATTACCTCCCTTTGAAATTCTTGAACATTGCCTTTATCTTCTTGATACACCCATACCTTTCTTTGAGTCAAATAAAGTCACATCATTGTCTTTTTAGACTCAAAATTGACATTTTAATACCCAAGGCATTGAGTTGTTCATTTGAACATGAGCATTCTTCTAAGACGCAACTTGGGGCATCTCGCTGGAGCCTGAACATTGAGACATGTTGGGAGCAAGAAGCAGAAAAAATAATTCATTCGAAATAATTCTATCATGCATTAATTGCACTGTTTTCATGTGAATATAATTAATCCTGAAAATCTATCCCCCTGGGGATACCTCTTCTGTGAAGACTTACATATATGAAATGATGAACGGCTTTCTTTCTTTACCCATTCATAACAGGAGAAAATATATATCCCTTGTGTCCCCTTTTGAGCCTATAGTATTTTGTTCTAATTCAACCCTAACCAAGGATCACCCTCCACACTGGAGGCAAGGTGGAGAAAATATGCTCGCATAAGTGAAGACATTGATTCAGATGAGATACTGAAAGTTGAACCAAACGCCAAGTGCGAAGATTCAATCAGAACAAAAAGGGCAAAAAGAAAAAAGAAAAGAAGCAAAAAAGGAAAAAAACCAAAAGAACAAAAAGAAAGAACAAAATTCGAAAGAAAAAGGGACAAAAAGCACATGCAAATATTCCCTAAAGACAAATGGCACATCAAGCTTCAACTATGAGATTGATCAAGCACAATCATTCTCGAATCTCTGAATCACTTCACTCGAAGATCATGGAACATCCAGAGAAAATCTAGAGAAACACATATGAATAGATCCAAATTGAGCAAGACATGATTGAAGGCATCAGAATGAATTGATCCTTGGTTCAACACTCTGAAACAATTGTTTGGGCCTATTTTCTTTCATAACCACGAACCCTGACCTACATTACGTGCCTTAAAAGTCCCTTTTAATCATACATGGATTTCTAAACAGAAGAGACTATCTTCAGATTTCATCCCACCCATCAGGATTAATCTTTGTTTGCAAAAAACATGTAATTAATGTATGATAGATAAAATAACAAAGGGGGGTTCAAGACGTAAATTCTGAATAACGTCTTGAAACCAAAGGAGGGTTCGAGTTGAAAACCTGAAAAGGCGGCTCGAATATAAAAATTGTGCAACTGAGTCGATCACACAAATTCCTTGATAAGGCATCGCACAATCCGAGTGTGACAACGAAGGTTGGGAGTCAGAGAACACTTCCAGCAGAGAAGCATGCAAGCTACCCCATCAATCCTTGGAGCATCAAACACCAAACCTTTGAGCATCAAATGCCAAACCTTTGATCAAACGCGATAACCTGAGACTTTTTATTCTTTCCTTACTTGACCATCTCCCAAAGATAGCTTTGATCTTGACACTTGTCAAATAGCTATAATTTATTGAAGGATTAACATTGTAATTAATTCTTTGATATCCAATGAACTCTAGTTTTATGATTCGTCTCAATTACGAAACCGAGAAAGGGGCAATATTTTCAAAACTTTTGATTAAACTCTTTTAATGGATATTTTCAGAACTTTGAAAATAAAAGAGAAAGAAAAACATTTTTTTCAAACAAGACAGTCTCTCTAGAGTGGATCTTGGTAAATGACATGTGACTCTTAGACACAAAACTTATGCCCAGAATCAATGCTGAAGCAATAAATGCGGAACATTTGGGGGCATCTTTGAAGATTCAACATCAAATATTGGGGCATTTTTGGATATTGGGGCATCCTTGGGGATTCAACATCCTAATGTGAATTATCAGGCCTTTTTCAGGAGATAAAATAACCAATTCATGTTACATGCATCTTTTTGATCCTTCTTAATGTAAAATTAAGTTTCATAAAACAATTTCAAAAAATTTTATAAAGTATTTCGAACCAATTCAAAGCCAAAATTCCAGATTACTCAGAGGGAACCGATTCCCCCCCATAGAGGACCGATTCCCCCCTGAATGGTTTTGGCTCCGAGATTTCCAGAATGCTCGGAGGGAACCGATTCCCCCCCAAGGGTACCGATTCCCCCCTGTTCAACGGTCGAATATTTGAATTTTACACTTAGGAACCGATTCCCCATGATAGGGAACCGATTCCCCCACTGTCCAAGCTGTTTTATTAATGTTTCACACTAAAACGGCTATAAATCTTCTCTAATTATCCCCAACGTTCAGAGTGATTCAAGGTGTATTTAAGCAAGCTTAGAAGACATTGATCAATAACAAGAAACATCAAGCAACTAGAATCAAGAGAGAGTCAAAGAGAAAGCATCAAACCTCAAGTTTGAGCATTTCAAGCCCATTTTCATTCATATTCATTTGCTTTCAAGAACAACTTTTGTGCTCAATTGTATTCATCTTTGAGTGTTCTTTTCTTTGTTCTAGAATTGTGCAAACTCTTACCTTGAGGTTTTCTTGTAAGTTTGCAAATTTGTAATCTTCTCTTGAGAAAAGAGTGTTCTCAAGAGTTGGGGTACTCTTGAGGAATTGTAAGGTTATCTCTTTGGCCTCAAAGAAAGAACAAATAGTGAATTTGTTGGAAAATCCTTAGTGTGGATAGCTAAGTATGGACGTAGACTTTTTGAGATAGTTTCTTTTGGAACTAAGTTTTGTCTCCCTTGAGACAGTTTCTCTTGAAACAAATGTTGTCTCCCTTGAGATAGTTTCTCTCGAAACAACACAATTTGCTCGAGAGTAGATTTCAACTTCACGACGAATGATATCTAGCTCGAAGCCAAACTTCACAATAAAGGGGTCTCCATGGTTTTAACTTCACGGCGAAGGGAATCGTGTCCACCCGTAACATACAATACTTGGATTTCAACTTCACGGCGAAGGATATTCAAGTCAAGGCTCAACTTCACGACAAAGGGACCGTTGGTTGTCAACAATTCAGAGCCAATTTCAACTTCACAGCGAAGGATATTGGACTCGAGACAACGCAAGTTCAACTTCATGACGAAGGGACCGCTGGTTGTCAACAAACAACTTCCCAATTTCAGAGCCAATTTCAACTTCACATCGAAAGATATTGGACTCCAGACAACGCAAGTTCAACTTCACGACGAAGGGACCGCTGGTTGTCAATAAATAATTTCCCAATTTCGGAGCCAATTTCAACTTCACATCGAAGGATATTGGACTCCAGACAACGCAAGTTCAACTTCATGACGAAGGGACCGCTGGTTGTCAACAAACAACTTCTCAATTTCAGAGCCAATTTCAACTTCACAACGAATGATATTGGACTCAAGACAACACAAGTTCAACTTCACAACGAAGGGACGGCTGGTTGTCAACAAACAATTTCCCAATTTCAGAGCCAATTTCAACTTCACAACGAAGGATTTGGACTCAAGACAACACAAGTTCAACTTCACAACGAAGGGACGGCTGGTTGTCAACAAACAATTTCCCAGTTCCAGAACCAATTTCAGCTTCACGACAGAGTATATTGGACTCGGAACAGTACAACTTACTTGGATTTCAACTTCACGACGAAGGGGCTATATACGATTCCAACTTCACAAACAGATTGACCCGACTTCACGACGAAGGAGTCATCTGTAACACCACAACACCAAAGTCTTCAGGTCAAGTTTCACCTTCACGACGAGGTATCTTGAGCCAGAAGACAATTCAGAGGCCACTTGCCAAGAGCTTTGAGTTCGATCTCAACTTCACGACGAAAGATATCATGCTCATAAGCTTCCACCAGTCTCAACATCGAATTTTAACTCTACGACAGAGGATATTCGAAATGGACGAAATTGTGTCTTTTAATTTGCTCTATTATCGTTACACGATAATGAGCAAAGAGGGGCAGCTGTAGACACATAATTTCGTCTCTGCACTTTTATAATATTTACATATATATTGTATTATGTTATTTACTTTTATTGTTTACATATTACAGGCCCAAGTGAAGGTGTCCTACAACTTAAACCAGTGGCCCAAGAAGGAATAAATGGCCCGAAGCAGCATTGGACCCACGCTTCCAACAGACCGAGTTTCACGCCTCCCCCATTCTTCTCGGTAACAAGCATCGTGAGATAATATGACTCCAACCCCGAACCGTCCGACGAGCGTGGAGAGTCACCAACAAACACGAACGAACCAAATGTTAGTATTTCATTAGGATGTAAACTCCTAAAAAAAATAGGATTCACATAATCCTATAAATACCCATGTATCAAGACACGAGGAAAAAAAAAAGAAAAAGAGGAGAAAACAAATACACGATTACTGGGGGATACAAAAGAGGAATACCGAGCAAAAACGGTGGTAAGATTCGAAACCCATCGGAAAAAACAAATCGAAAAAGCAAGAGGGGAGCAGTATCGCCATCAAAGACCAAAAGCCCAATCTCTGAAATAAATCTCTGCTCGAACCAAACCGAAGAGGGAGTTCTCGGAGTCATTGACTCGTTTTCCCCTGGTCTTCAACCTAAACGTCATCGTTCCAGATCCACAATGATTTCTGCTTTCAACGGCAATGAAGCAGTGTTTTTTTTGGTTTCCTCGGCGCCGTTGCTGCTTTTGTCTTCCTCTGTATGAGAGTTGCATACAGGACAACTAAGAGTGGTGTGGGAATGTCGTCAATGGGTATGAGAGACAAGTTGAATGATGGCAGACTTACCAGGTACCATATCAACCCGATCAGACGTGATTCAAGCCAGATCTTCATGGTGTGGTCAAGAAGGCTGTCAGACTTAGCGGGTAGGCACCAGTAAGTCGACCACAAGAGCCTCTTGCAAAGCGATAATCTTTACCAGTATGTGCTGGAGACCAGTGTATACCCGAGGGAGCCTGAACCCATGAAAGAGTTCAGAGAGTTGACTGCCAAGCATCCAGGGAGCCTTATGTCTTACTCCTCTCCCGATTGCACTATAACAAAGTGGGCCATTATTGTTTTTTTGTGTTGTGTGCATTTAAAGGATTGTACACATCTTACATATTTTATTATTGATTTCGTACAGTGTGCATTTCATATAATATTAACATTTTTCGTACGTACATTTCATATTATATATATATTATTATAATTATTTTGCAAGTTAGTTGTTTGCATTGTGCATTTCATATTCCCTTCTTCCGTGCATTATGCCTTTCATAATATATATATTTATATATTTATATATCATTTTTTATTTTTTTTACATGGTAATGTATATGATTTCAATCAATAATACATGTGATTTATCGTTATTATTTCTAGGGTAGATGTAAAATTATATAGTTATGATATTTTTTATAATACTTTTAATTTTTTAGGGATATTTTCAATCGATCAAAGGTAACTATTCAAATCGGGTCTGTTAAATTTTAATTTTAATTTTGAATTTTCACAACTAAGACAACAGAGAAATTAATTGGTACCGAAAGAGCGGTTCAAGGGTGCTAATCCTTCCTTGACCGTAACCGACTCCCGAACCCGACACATTTCTGGTAAAAACGCAGATCAGATAAGATAGTGTCCAACCCACCTAAATTCGTTTTAAAATGGTCAGTGGCGACTCCAATCCATATTTTTCAAGTCGAAGCTCAATTTCGGAGCCCAACCGGAAGACGGTTACGACAGTATACTTGAAAATAATGTAAATAGCCTTTCTCATCGCTGGTTGCTTTGAGACGAAGATGGGCATTAAAGCTTGAAGATATTAAGGCAAGCCCAACAAGCACTGCATTAGATCCGAGTGATTTCACAATGTCACATCGGGATCATCATCATAGTCAAAATCTGGTTCACCGGGGTGTCTCATTCTCTTTGCTTCTCGACCTCTTCCCCTTTTCGGTTTTCCCTCTGTAAAGAATACACAGACATATAAGTTTTATATTGTTATGACTTGAGTATTAGCCGTTTCCAAGGCTATAACATCCTTTGACCGACCGGGACAACAGTCAGATTTCCTATCAACTAAACTCGAAGGATAACAAACGATAAACATAAAGAAGAGAAGTTTGTTGATGAACCTGCAAATTACAGGCTCCCCATCTCTAGCAGCAGCAATCTCTTCAGCCTGACAAAATACAACAGAAGAAAAAATCAGGAAAAACCTCCTGGTGAACAAAATTCTGAGAGAAAACAAGTTACAAACACCAGTCCTTTTCCCTTTTCTCTCTCTATCCACTAATTTAAAGTCAATAAATAGTAACAGAAAACAACTATTTACTAAGACTTCTATCTATCTGTATCCATGAAGGGTTATTCACACACATATATGGTCATAGTAATTATAATATCAATCACTTTTTAAATAAAGTGCGGCATGTATGAAAATTGAAAATGCAACAGGATCTGACTTTTGATGTGCCAAGCAAAAGAAAAATTCATCACTTTGATATGGCCTTCAGCCCTTTTGAGTTCAAGTTTGGAAAGTTTATCAGGATTTCCGTATAATAGGCAGAAATATAATAGTTTTGATGCTTTCAGTTGAGAAGTGTGAAGAAGCTGTTGGCCTAAAAGGGAATCCAATTATGGTGCTCTTATTTGTGGCAACGACATCATGATTTTTGCATAAAAAACTGCACTCAGATCATGAGCTTCTCTTTGGATGCTAGAATGATTCACTAAGTATGATTGAATGCAAGATGAGACACCCTTGTGAATGAGAATAAAAAAGAAACAGAAAACTTCCCTCCTCCAACCAATGAAGACAACTGGGAAAAGAATGAGATTGATAAGATGCAAATGCCATCTCATTCAGATTCTAACATCTTCATCCTATTAAGAATCATACCCGCAGATAATTTCCATGCAACTCTACATAAAGGCAATTCAAATTTCAACATTGTCTATAGTCGCATTCTTTGGTTGCAACAAGACATATCTTGAAGCGAGTATAGGTTATGTCAATGTGTAAACGTTTGGAGAAACCAATTTCATACTTCAGTTCATTTGACATGGAAAGAAGTGGATATCGAGCAAACAAGAAATTAACGGAAAACAGAGGGGAACTTAATTAAGACGAATACGCACTGCAGGAGAAGACTGAAGATAATAGAATAGCCTATCTTCAGGTTGGAACTTCTGGGATCGCTTCGAGCTGCAAGACAACACCAATAAAAAAACTCATACAAATCCATAAACAATTTGCATAAAATCAAATTCTTCTAAAAGAATTTTAGGCTATCTTGGAATGGAATTTTAGAACATTAAGATTTTGCAAAATTCGCACTGTACTTGAGCAATACATCTAACAGAACCTATAGTCTGAGATTATGTTTTTCTAGTTAAGTAATCATAAACATGTAATGACATAAAATTTAACATTACCTAGGCATATCATGAATAAAGAATAAAATTAAAGAAAAGTGATAAAACAGGCATTCCATACAGGGCAGTGTCTTATTAGATGAAGAGAGGAACCCCTCAAAACCTTTCAAAACATTGCCGCACTGGCCCGGATCCTGCAAATAACTCGTCTCCATGTCATACACCTGCATTTAGCTTTCCATTACCACTCAAACCAGAAACGGTGATGTAAAATACAATATAACTTGAATAAAATTGGGGAAAGACATATGAAATTACTTGTCTCTCGATATTTCGATGCTCTTCTTGATGTTTAGCTCTTCTACTAAGCAAAGAAGCCAGCATCGCTGACGGTGTTGATGGACCTCTCTGACCTAGAAACAAAGATTTTTCAGTTCTTTGATAAGAAAAGCAATAAAAATTAAAACATTTACCGGAAAAAAAGAAAGTGATCGTAACGGCTACCATTGTGATCCATATTTTCGCGCGAAAAGAACTTCTGAGATTATTTAGAACCCTAAAAACCCTAATAGGGCTTCTCCTAAATCTTGATTGTGAAAGCTTTGTCGGGCTCCAATTGGATCCCTTGGGGTTCCGAAGTCAAAAGGTTCGAATTGTCCACACCAGTTTGTCAGTACCATCCAGATCCTCAAGCCAATAGTATTGCTCCATTTGTAAGTTTGCACGATGGACCAATCCAAATATATTGGAGCTGAACTAGGACTGAGTTTGGTTACTGGATTGGGTTAGCTTTGGATTTTTTTTGATAAAATACCTATGTAATCATCTAAGTTTTAGTGTGTTCCTGTTTTCGTCATCCGTCAAGAAAAGATTTTAATTTAATCATTAAATTTTTTAATTATGTTTATTTAGATCACTCGATCGTTAATTATTAATTTCATCTAATATTTTTGAAAAAAAAATTTATGTAAACCGCAGAAACTTTCAAATTCAAATTTTTTATCTTCGTTCAATTGATCGACACCAAATTTTTTTTTCAAAATCTAAATTTTAGGAGATTGAGAGTGAGATAAAAAGGTAATATATCTTAATATCACACTGATTAAACGACGAAGACTATATATCATACCAGGATAATATAAAAAAGTTGATATGAGTTTTATCAACTTGGAAGAGATTTCCAAATTGAAAATTTAAAGAGGGAGAAGGAAACATTTTGGTACCATATATGTTGCAAATAAGTGAAATAACGGCCAACACTGGTTGAACATGTGTAGAAAAGAATGTCGACCATAAGTAGAGTGTGCAAACAGTTAACTCACTTACCGGTCGAACTGAATTTTCATTAACCGAATTAATTAAATTTTTTTTCTTTAACCATTAATCAAACAAAACTTTTTTTTGAATATATTAACCGGTTTTGAATATATTAACCGAATCGAACGAAGTTCTATTATTTCGGTCGATTGACTGAATTAACCTAATTTTTTTAATAATTTTTTTAATTATATTACTTTTAATATAGAAGTATTTTTTATTTGGGTAAAAATTTTAGTTAGGTATTGATAATTTAATGAGTTTAGTGTGGTTAAAAAACTAATTGAGTTTTAATTCTTAATGAGTTTGAGCTTAAAATACGTATTTAATATATATAATATATTTCTTATTTAATAGTTTCAGTTAGTTCGGTTAATTCGATTAATTAACCGTTAATCGAATATTGAAAAAAATGTTAACTGTTTTCCAACCGAACTAATTTGACGGCCGATCGAACTAATCGAATTAATTCAGTTCAGTTGGTTAATTCGGTTAAAACCAAAAAATGAACACCCCAAACCATAAGGAAGAAGGATATTAAAATATTAGGTTGATTTTTTAAACAAAATTTTTCAAAACGTAACATTTTAGTGTTACTATCAAACAAATATCGATCGCTTTGAGTGACCTAAAAAAGTAAAATTAAAAAATTCAGTGATAATATAAAAAAAAGTTTATAGTTATGTAATTAAAACATAAAAACGTAAAAGTTGGATGACTTAAAGAGTAGTTTAACATCTTTTTATAATGAAAAATTGATATGCTGCGACTGGAAGACGAAGAGGTTGGGTGGTTGATAATAATCTAAAGGGACCCCATGGACGGTGGATATTCATTCCTTCGTTTAGTGCAACGCCTGATTAGTCCTTGCTTCATAAAGCTATATGCAGAATCATTTTCGAGCAAAACGAAAATTTATCTGTGCTGTTTATTCCGGGTTCTTTGCTCTTATTTTTCCTCTCATATCGGTTCGAAACCCTTTTAGCCTTGTGTGCAATATTTTCAAAGCATAACGCATTAATTCTACAGTTTGTTTCAGTCAATTTCGTTGGCTTGAATAATCGCAGCGTTTAGTTTAGACGAATGAGTTGCCTTAGCTCAACGTTATCAAAGCAACCGAAATGCACCAAGAACCGAGCAAGGTGCTCATTGTCTCTGAAACATGCTTTTGAACACTAAAACTAGTACTCAAAAGTCTCGACAAGATTCGCAACGTACAAGTCAAAACTTTGAAAGGGCTTTTGTCGTATAATTGCACACCTCGTAACAAACTACTTTGAAAATTTACCATTAGAGGTTAACTTGAAGTGAATGAATACGCAATTCTGGACCCTGATTTCAGGGTCTCAACTTTGATGGTTGTTCACAAGCAATAACATGTCAAGGAAGAATAGTGAACTGAAACCATGGAATTCTCTCTCTCAAATTTAAAGGAACATAAACTGAGTTTTTAGAAGCAATTATATATGTAAAAGAAAAACACTGAACTGAAACCTGACATCTAACATGTCTATAGCCTATGGATAGCTTTTACAATAGTTCTTGTTCAAGAAACTGTGGCAGATGACAGCTCTGCCTCTCCTTGTGGTTCACAATCTTCGTTCTCGCCTGACATCTCTTCTAAAGATTTTCCTTTCGATTCTGGCACCAAGAATGTGAAGAGGAACCCCAAGGCATTGATTACACCTAATACAATAAGTGAATTCTTCACACCGATACCAGCAGGGTACCCCGCATCTGCCTTGGATTTATCCTGATTTTGAGCCAAATACAAGAACCCAAATGCACCAACAATAGCACCTAGCTTTCCGGAGGCTGCAGAGATGCCATGGCAAGTGGACCTCAACCTTGCCGGGAATATCTCGGCTGGAACCACGAATGTGGTGGCGTTTGGTCCGAAATTGGCAAAGAAGAAAGTCAACGAGTACATAACTACAAAGCCAATTCGATTGTCCCTATGTGTCCAGTGGTCGTAAGGGATGGCCAGTGCAAACATAAACACTGTCATGAAGAAAAAGCCCATTAATTGGATGGCAAATCTTCCCATCTTATCAATCAAAGCCACTGTGAACCAGTAGCCTGGTACAGTGCTGCAAAGAGCAATTAGTGTTTGTGCCCTTGAAATTCTGAAAACTTCCTCAATGGCGTTCATGGTCTTCGCAGGAGGAATCCATCCAATAGCACTGAAGATATCTTTTTGGAACAAATTTTGGCTGTAGTATGCAATATCAAGCAAGAACCAAGTGCTTGTGGTTCCAAGCAAGTGAAGTCCATGGCGTTAGCAAACTCCTTAGTAAATAAACCGAATCTGGATTTTGCCTTTTCTATTTGCACAATCTTTTCTGGCTCAGCCTCAATGTCCATCTGCAGGACCTTTGACATATCAGATGCAGCCTGCTTTGCATTTTTAGCAACAAGTGCGGTGTAACGAGCAGTTTCAGGCATCTTCATCCTCCAGTAGTAGGTAAGAGCAGCTGGGAGTGCTCCGACCATCAAAATTATACGCCAAACATAGTCTGCCTGTGGAACCGTGGAGCGAAGTGCATCAACTGCATAGGGTGAGCTTCAAACACGGCATTGAAAGCAGAGGATAATATAATTGCAAAAAGACCACCTGATAAAATTCCAAACCTTGCATGGCAAAAACTGCAGCAATGAAAGCTCCGCGGGTCTTCTTGTTAGCATATTCAGACATGATTGTGGCAGAAAGTGGATAGTCACCACCGATGCCAAAGCCAAGCCAAAACCGGAAGAAGCAAAGGGTTGTCATCACAGATCTTGGGGTACTGCCAAAAGAGAGGCCTGATGCCACAGAGCAGATGACCATGAGCATTAGAGTCAAACCATAGACTCTCTTTCGGCCTAGCTTATCACCAAGCCATCCAAAGAAGAGCTGGCCTGCTAATGTTCCACATAATGCCACACCGTTAACGGCAGCCGAGACATTGGGAGGCAAAGTTCCAGGCTTCTCCGCACCATCCACATGATAGTATATGCGGCCAAGCAATTTGGTGACGAGGGATATGCAGAAGAGATCATAAGCATCGGTGAAGAATCCCATCCCGGCAATGATGATGGCAGTGAAATGATACCATTGTGTTTTGGCCACATCAAGAGCATTGAGCACCTGTAATTGCTCACCTGCCATAGCTACCAAGCTCACTCAAAAGCTTATTCTACCCTGGCAATGAGTATAGGCACTGGTTACACAACCAACTCAAGAAATATTTATAATTAATAAATATATTTCCCTCTCTGATTTCGAAGCTCTCTTTTTTCTTACGCTTCTTAGCCAAATGGATCACTACATCCTAGCATAAATACATCGAACAATTATTAATTACAAACAAGGGAGACCATACCCCTATGCTAATAAGATCAAATGAAAGTAAATGTTCCTCCTATTTAATAAACCAATAATAATACATGAAAAGTCAACACCATTCCGGATAAGTTAGAAACAAAGACATGTGAAACTCAAACTAATGCTTGAATATTCGGGGAATATTATTCTCGACAGACTGTAAAAAGGAAAACAATACCTATGAAGAGTATACATATCTTCAAATGGAAGAAAAAAAAAAAGTGAGGTGAAGCTAATAGTAGGAAATTCCTATTCTTTAATTCTTGAAATCTTGTTTTTCTCACTAAAAGCAAAGAAACCATTCTGTCCAACTGGACTGGAAACGTTTTGTTGTCAAATTAAAAACGAAAATCTAGTAACTTATTATTATATTATCAAGCCAAAGTTGCAGACGGATCCAAAAGTGAAGTCTAATAATGAACATTGTATAAATGTGTCGGTTAGTGATGGCGAGAAAGCTGCATACGAACGATTGCAAACTAAGATGAATATCAGTTTCAACTTCGAAGAATATTAAGTACGTTTATTCAAGTAGCCGTCTTTTTTCTTTTTTTTTTGCTTGATTCACAAAAACCCAGAACTTTGGATATGTTTAACAATGGAAAACAGAATCAAGACTCTGATAGTAAACACGGGTTTATCACGCCTAACAAATAGAATCAGACATAGAAAAGGGGGAAAATAAAACCCAGATTCAAAAAAGTTATTTCTTGTCGTCACTAACAAAAAGCAATCCCACTTGCATGCATGTACAACTCTATTCATTATACCTTTTAATAAAACTGAGAGAAAGAAAGAGAACATGACACAAAACAACAAAAACCACATATGCAGACTAATGAAGAGAGATGGAGATAGAATGATACCGTACGTTTCTTGAAGAAGCGAGAGGGAAACGGTAAGGGAAAAAAGAGAGGAAGATTTGGGAGGAAAATCTATGATGCAGGGAAGTGAAAGAGCATGAGAGTATTTATACACAACATGAGGCAGCAACACAACAAAATATTCCTATTTCCAAATACTCTGGCCAGTGTATTCGACCACTTTTTTTCTAATATTATTAAGACATTCACTCCTGATCCAACTCTAATATTAACATCCAAGTTAATAGTCACAATGATGGGATACTTAATTGATAATATAATAATCTTTTATGATGGTGATAAGCTTAATTCGGTTTGATTTGAGTTTTTTTTGTTGTTGAAATATTTACAATAATTTGATTTGATTTGTTTAGATTTTAATTTTTTTTTAATTTTGAGTTATAAATTTTTAAATTTTATTTTAATAAACTAAATTTATTTTATACTAATTAGAAATTATTTGATAAATTTTTCAAATGTTTTTTATAAACATTTAAAAATTAAGTAAATTAAAATATTTAAAATTTTAAATTATTTCACTATTTTAAATAAAACAATTATTTTTTAATTTGTAAAATAATTTAAATTAATTATAAATAAAATAAAATAAACTTTTATTTATTCTGATAATCACAATTTTAAAATTTATAAATCATCTAATCCTACCTTTTAAATTCAAATAGAATAATTTAAAAAATTAAGGAAAAATTAAAAATCCAAAAACAATGCAATTAACTATTCTTAATAATTAAAGGGTACAATATACAAATGGTGCCCCGACTATATGACGTTATTTTGTTGAGTCCTCTTACTATTAAAAGATACAAAATGGTCACTCAACTATTCATATGTTCCAAACTCGTCATTTTCTGTTAAAAAATTGATGACAGTCTGAGCCAGACGTTAACCTACTGTATGAGATATGTTAAAATTTGATCTCAGAATCTAAAACGACTATCATATTTCGGTTTACATTTCGTCTCAATCGAAGGTGTCTCCCGAAGCCCAATAGAAGTATGGAAGTAAAAGGGTCGTATGCCCTTATAGCTCATACAACCATTAATTTTTAATCGAAAAATGATAAGTTTGAAACATATAAATTGTCAAATGACTATTTTAAAATTTTTAATAGTCGAAAGATTCAATAAAGTAACGTATTATAGTCGGGAGCTATTTCTGTACTTTATCCATAATTAAATTATTGACTTATAAATCTGGAAAAAAATCAACTTTTTTGAAAAAAATTAAACTTTTTTGAAAAAAAATTAAACCTTTTTGTTTTGATCTTATAGTTAAAAAAACAACTCGTTATTGTGTTTTGCCCTTGAGGGTGCGTTTGGTTCACGAAATGTAAGATTACTAGTGGGAATAAAATATTATCAGGTAATAAGATTATTGGGAATGTTGTATTTTGTGTTTGGTTTGTGCAGCAGGAATGTAAGATTAACATGTTTGGTTAAAGGAATAAAAAATTATTGGAATGTATATTTTACCAAATTTTCCTTATTATATATTTATTTTTTTAACAAGTTGAATTCTATTATAATATTTCTATAATTAATTTATATATTTTCTTTAAAAATTTTAAATATATATAATTTTTTTACAAAATTGAAAAGATAAATAGGTTTAATGAAATGGTAAAAATTTTTAACCACTGAACTTCATATAAAATTCTAAGTATGAATTTTTTTTGTAAATCTAAAATAGTTTAAGGATAAATTTACAATTTAACATTCGTAGAATTTTTATTATTCAACGACAGAAGAATGATAATTTTGAAAAGAAATTTTTTTAAGGACATTTTAGTCCAAAACGTCAGTAATCCAACAATACCTAAGGGAAAGGGATAATCACATTCCCGGTAATATACCCCAAAAAATCCATTGTTGGTAATAAAAGATTACCGGGAATAAGATTACCACCCAACCAAACAGGGAATGAGGACTCTATACCCCATTAATCTTTTATGTCGTGAACCAAACGGCCGTGAGATTGAGTAAAACGTAACTCTCTTTACCCTTTTAAAAAGTAATCTATTTATTCAGTTGTCTAATTATTGTGTATTTTTTGCTTTGGTCACCAAATTAAAAATTTTTGCACTTTAATCATTATCATTATGTTCTCATTCTATTTTGGTCACTTATAATTAAAGATTTAATGAAAATAATGATGTGACATAATATAATAATATTTTTAGTCCTTAAAATTTATAGATTATATTAAATTGATTTTAGTTTAAAATAATTTCTTAAATTTAACTTTCAACATTTAAAATATTATCAATTTAGTTCGAAGGTAGGCAATGACATGAAACTCTGACGCATTTGTTGATGGTGACGGAAGCTATTATCGATGCTCGTTTCTAGTCCTTGAGCATAGCATTTATACTACGCCTATGAACATTCAAGTCTTGATCCTTGATTTTTTTTAACAAATATGTCAATCTATAATTCAGAAAATGAACGTCAACTTTTTTGTTACAACAATAACATGAAAAATGTCACGTGGACACTTTAACGTATGTGAATACATCATGTTAATAATATATTGATTGTATTTTTTATTAAAAATTATTTTTATTAAAAAAACGTAAAAGGATATAATGATTCAGGGAAAAAATAAAAATTAAATTGATTACAAAATTCAATATTAAAGATAAATTTTGATATTAAGTATATCTTATTTAAATTTTATATTTTAATAATTCGAATCATGACGTTTAGAAATAACGTCCGCGCTGTTTCATTTCATGCGTCGCCCTTGAAGTTAGTGGAGAACATGATTGTGAAAAAGGTTGATCATTTCTGGTGTTCCAGCTACCCGGAAGGCCGAATAAGCACTATGCAATGGGTTTTAAGAGTTTAAAACTTGCAGCTGATATATTTATTTATACTATATATCCTTTGTTCATATTAAAATTAGTTCAAAGTGGGTCTAATGGTTCAATATTACAATATGAACCACAAAACTGGTTCATTTCCTAAGCAATTGGAACTGTCCTGTGGTTGGTAGATGAAGATAGCTCTGCCTCTCCTTGTCCTTCATCATCTTGGTTCTCACCTGACATCTCTTCTAAAGATTTTCCTTTCGATTCTGGCACCAAGAATGTGAAGATGAACCCCAAGGCATTGATTCCACCTAATACAATGAGTGAATTCTTCACCCCAATGCCTGCAGGGTACCCTGCATCTGCCTTGGATTTATCCTTATTCTGAGCCAAATACAAGAACCCAAATGCGCCAACAATAGCACCGAGCTTTCCCGAGGCTGCTGATATACCATGGCAAGTGGACCTCAACCTTGCCGGGAATATCTCGGCTGGTACGACGAACGTGGTGGCGTTTGGTCCGAAATTCGCAAAGAAGAAAGTCAATGAGTACATGATAACGAAGCCGATTCGGTTGTCCCTACGTGTCCATGGTCGTAAGGGATAGCCAGTGCGAACATGAACACGGTCATGAAGAAAATCCCATTAACTGGATGGCAAATCTCCCCATCCTATCAATGAAAGCCACTGTGAACCAGTAGCCTGGTACAGTGCTGCAAAGAGCAATTAGTGTTTGTGCCCTTGCAATTCTGAAAACTTCCTCAATGGCGTTCATGGACTTTGCAGAAGGAATCCACCAAATAGTACTTAAAATATCCTTCTGAAACAAATTTTGGCTGTAGAATGCTATGTCAAGCAAGAACCAAGTGGTTGTTGTTCCAAGCAAGTGAAGTCCATGGCGTTTAGCAAACTCCTTAGTAAACAAACTGAATGGGGATTTCTCCTGCTCAATCTTTTGCGGTTCAGCCTCAATGTCTATCTGCAGGACCTTTGACATATCAGATGAAACCTGCTTTGCATTCTTAGCGACAAGTGCGGTGTAACGAGCAGTTTCAGGCATCTTCATCCTCCAGTAGTAGGTAACAGCAGCCGTGAGTGCTCCGACCATCAAAATGATACGCCAGACATAGTCCGCCTGCGGAACGATGGAGCGAAGAGCATCGACCTCATACGGTGGAGCGAAGAGCATCGACCTCATACGGTGGAGCTTCGAACATGGCCTTGAATGCAGAGGATATTATAATTGCAAAAAGACCGCCTGCTAAAATTCCAAAACCTTGCATGGCAAAAACTGCAGCAATTAAAGCTCCGCTGGTCTTCTTGTTAGCATATTCAGACATGATGGTGGCAGAAAGTGGATAGTCACCGCCGATGCCGATGCCGAGCCAAAACCGGAAGAAGCAAAGGGTTGCCATCACAGATTTAGGGGTATGGCCAAAAGAGAGCCCCGATGAACCGGAGCAGATGACCATGAGCATTAGAGTCATACCATACACCTTCTTTCGGCCTAGCTTATCACCAAGCCAACCAAAGAAGAGCTGGCCTGCCAGTGTTCCACAGAACGCCACAACATTAACGGCAGCCGAGACAATGGGAGGCAAAGTTCCAGGCTTCTCCGCACCATCCACATGATATAGTATATGCGGCCAAGCAATTTGGTGACGAGAGATATGCAGAAGAGATCATAAGCATCGGTGAAGAAGCCCATCCCGGCAATGATGATGGCAGTGAAATGATACCATTGTGTTTTGGCCACATCAAGAGCATTAAGCACCTGTTTTGCTCTCCTGCCATAGCTACTTAACTCACAAGCTTTTTTATCTGTTATCTCCTCTGCAAAGATATATATATATATATAGGCACAGGTTATTATACAACGAATTCAAAGTGAATTTTATTGATAAAAATGAACTATCATTTCCCTCTCTGACCTCAGAGTTCTTTTCTGACTTTTCTTTGCCAAGTGGAAATAAATTAATAGAAAGGACAAAGATAAATTGCAGGAAGTCTAAAGCTGCACAAAAAGCATATTCATGCAACAACCTTACCCATAATTACATGCTCATAGCTCTCCCCGCCTAAACAAAGAATTGAGACCATACCCCTATACGAAGAAGATTAAGTTGACGTAAACGTTTCCTCCTAATTTAAAACTAATTGCAATAATGCATGGAAAGTCAACACCGTTGGTGTTGTTGATGACAACAATGATGATAACAAATGAGTTATGTGGATAGCTGACGGTTCAAATTTTTTAATTTAGATAGAGAGTTATATTCGATAATTATATGTTCATTGGTTGGTGTTCGTGTACTTTGCTTTCATAAGTTGGAGAGGAGCGAAAAAGGGCCAAAGGTGATCGAGATATGTTTCATATCATTCTCTCGATCTTAGTTGAGAGTTTTTATAGTGACTTTTAATGTTAGTGTCATATATATATATATGGTTATTATAGCTACTTATAGGTTGACAGACTCCACATATATAGGTGGCTAACAATATTTTAGCTTTGATAGATCATGTGGGTATACCAAATATCGTATCAAAAGATCGCGACTTTCTAAGAAGTGCACAACTCTTTAATTGTGTATGAAGATATGGGTCTTTATTCTTAGAATTTTTTCAAAAGACTTAGACATGTAGAGATCAATTGTGCTAAAGGAATTTAAAAAAGTATAATATTGTCTTCATAGTTAGAGAAGATTATAAAGTGATTTGATCTAAGATTTATCCATTAAAATACTACAGAGATTAGATAAACCGCTTTTGAGAAAAAAATATCATTCCCAATAATTATAAAACAAAAACATGTGAGAACCATGGAAAGAGAGCGTGCCTGGTGATATTATTTGGAAATTAGCCATCTATCTACGTAGTGTGAAAATGGGAGTAAAAAAATGGTATAATTAGATTAGTATCCTACACAATTTCTAAGTAAGTAATGAAATCAAAAGATAATTTGGTTCATCCTACTTCAATCATAAACTTTACTCGAATCGAAACAATATCTGATTCTCTGCATAAATGGTATATACGCATTTCTTCATAATTTCTTGTATGGGTACTAATAAAGTTATTTTTTTGTTCTCTTTTCTTTTTGGATAATTCAATTTTATTACCTAACGAATCAAGAATTGCTACAAAAATAACTGATCGCAAAAATCATATGTACACCATACTTACAAGACAAAAGATCGGTTAATCAATACCCCAAGAATTATATAGGAAAATATTGATACTATTAGACATATTAATATTAACCCCCCTCAGTTTGGTAGAAACAAAATATTTGATACAAGCAAAAAGGTCGTCAGCAATCCTTGTACATCCTTGAAAAATTCGTCTATTGCGTTCCTCCCATAGTACATAGATTTTGGCACAGCAAGCAATCTTTAAAATGGTTGAGAGAAGAGATTTGCCTTTCCAGTTATTGTTTGCCCATGTGATCATGTCTTCCCAGGTTGAAAATGGTTTCTTTAACCCATTATGAAGCAATATTGAGTCCCATAAATTAGCAGCCAATGGACAATCAACGAATAGGTGAGACCGAGTTTCCATCATTCCGTTGCAAAGCACACAATTCCCCAAAATGGTAATTCTCATCCGCAAAAGTCGATCCCGGGTCGAGAGTCGATCAAGAATAGCCATCCATGCTATAATACTATGTTTCAGAATATGATAAGGGTACCAAATCAAAGGGTGCCATTTTACTTTGTCTCCATTCAATCTAATTTCCAGCCAAATATGTTTGATGGTGATAGATCTCTTTTCAGTGTTGACTAAAACGAGAAATTTTCAACATATATGGTTAAGGTATTACTATTATTCATTCAGACTTCAAGTTTGAATATTATGTATATCAAATATATGAATGTCTGTTATCAAATGGTTGAAAGTCTTTAAACATATATTATCTTATATTCATATCATATTTATAAAAAAAATGTATCATTATTTATTTTCAATCCACTTAAAATATGAACTAAATAAATATAAAAAATATTTATAAAAACTATAAAATAATTATCTTTTGAATTTTCATCTTATATACGATATTATCTTAGCTGTTGTTTTTTTATGAATAATTATTTCTTTAAATAAAATTTATATTATTGATGTTATTTAATTGGTTAACTAAAATTTAAAAATATTTTGATGAGAAAAAAATCGGGGGCGTAGCCGCGCCATTAAAGGTGGCCTAATTTTAAAATTCTAAAAATCCAATAAAATGCATAAAAATGGAACAGCTTATCGCCCACTCCCACGACGTGATGATTAGTTTGGAGGCAGCGACGTGCACTGGAAATAAAATATTTGGGGGTTGGAATTCCATTGTGCGTTTAAAGATCAACTTTCTGGATATTTCTTATTCTTCAAATCTTTTCGCCGAAAATATCAGCGTTTCATTTGTTTATTTGAAACAACAACAGTGCTGTTGCATTTCATGCGTCGCCGTGGAAGTTAGTGGAGAGCATGATTATGAAAAATAGTAGAGCTAAAACCATCAATTCAACGACCTTAAACTTTATCACTTCCTTCTGGTGATCCAGCTTGCCGGTAGGTTGAAGAAGCACTTGGAAAATGGGCTGGGATTACCAGAAACTCCCACAGAATTCGATAAAGATCTTTCTTGTTTGTTTTGATAGTGTTTTTTAGTTCAAATTAAATAAATTTAGTGATTAAAGAGATAATTGTTATTCTAGAGGTTTTAGATTCGAGCACGTTATTTGTGGAGGTGTTTAAATTTTCATTACCAAATGGTAGAGAATCTTTCGAAAAGTATTACCTTGTGATCATTATAAACTAATAAAGAAAATATGGTAAAGTACACAAATGATCTCTGATTATAGAGTATTACTTTGTCGAATCCCCTAATTATTAAAAATTATAAAATGATCTTTCGACTATATGATGTTATTTTATTGAGTCTCTCAACTATTAAAAGTTATAACATGGTCATTCGACTATTCATATGTTCAAAACTCGTATTTTTCCGTTAAAACATTGACATTCGTTTGATCTAGAAGTTAACCTACTAATTAGGTTATGATAAAATTTATATTTTAATGATGTCTACTGAAACCGCCATTGCTTTCAAACACTGGCTAAACGATATAATAAAATTAGAGATTTATTTACACAAGATACAACTAGAACGATTTTGAGATCATATTTTATCATATCTCAATCAATAAGTTAACATTCGGCTCAGAAGATCACAAATTTTTAACAAAAAATGACAAGTATGAATAGTCGATGAGTATTTTATAACTTTTAATAGTCGAAAAACTTAATAAAACATCTTATAATTAAAGAATTATTTTATAACTTTTAATAGTTAAAAGACTCAACAAAACTACCCCTCTAACCTAAAAACTATTTTATAACTTTTAATTATCGATAAATTTAATAAAATAAGGCCTATATTCAGACATTATTTATGTAATTCACTCAAAAATTATAATACCCAATTTTAATTTCCAACAGAAATAAAATCGTCTTGCTCTGTTCAGTCTGTCTAACATTGTTTGGACTCAATTGAACAAAGTTAGAGACCAAAGGCTGGTTAATTTTCGAATCAACCCACTTGATAGATTTTGGGTCAATTATGAAAATTTAAATGGGCTGTGAAACCAACAATCCATTGATATTATTCAACTTATCTTCGCATATTTTTGCGTAAAGATATATAATTATAAATGAATAATATACGAATTGTTTACAATAATTTATAGAATGATTTGTTATTTTTTTACCCTAGTCAATATGATATAATAATAGATATGTATAAAATTTTATGTCAGGAATATGCATATTTATAAAGTTGTATTAAAAATTTAAAATATTAAAGTATAAATTTTCAAAATACACGAAAATGAATAATCAATATAAAATATAATATCAATATTTAAATTAATACAAAAATTTAACTTTTTTTTAAGGAAAATACTATATGATATGTCGGCGGGCTCTTATACTTCACTTTATATCCTTAAAAGTATCGTGGTTGAAAATTATATGTGATTCTCTTCTCTGAGAATAATGAATTCTTATAATATTTTTTATTATTTAGTTAGATTTAATTTTTAATCTGTTCACGTGCATATGAAAATATAATAAAACGTAAGAGTAATTAACTTTACATTTATATAAATGGTAAATATAATTTATATTCCACTGAATGAAGAAATTCAACATAGAAGTCTGTATTGTTTTATATATATCAAATCAACTTTTTATTCTTTGATTTTGTATAATCAGCGTTGACATCAATTTTGATATTAATTGTTGACTGTCGGTTCCTTTTTTCTTTGTTTATTTTTTTAGTTTTCTAATAAGAATCATTTTGCCTTTATGATATATTTTTTCTATCTTTGTGGCATATTTTTTTTTTGTATTTATGGAACTTTTTTCGTTTTTTATCGATCGTCTAACCATTTCTTTTTATTTATATATTTTTTCAGGGTTAGATTTGACGATGTCACGACTAATCAAGATGTCGCTTATATGATATCTTATTGATCTTTTCTGCTATGGATTCTTTGAATGAGTTTGGATACACAATTTTATATTCGTAGATAGTTTCTGACGTCGTTTGGTTTGCGATTCTCGGTGGGTTTTCAATAGTTTTATCCCCTTTTGTGGGTCGTTTGTCGATACAATTAGATTTATTTGTGTATTTTTTTTCGTTTGAGACTTTTGATTGTGTTTTTAATTTTTTTTCCATGCATGGTCCTTATATGATCTAAAGTGGTTAGTTTTAATATTATAGGTAAATGTTAAAATTATGTATTTAGTTTACGATGACAGTTTCGTATTGTAATTTTAGATATTGTTGACTTTTTTATATGACTAACCTCTTCTATTAAAGAAAAAAATAGAAATAGAAATTATTTTAATAGTTACAAAGATGAAATGAAATTAACAAAAGAAAGAAAAAATTGAAAATGAAGGTAAAAACCCGTTGTTTGTTTTTACCAAGGAGCAGCAGTTTCACATGAAGTCAACAGTTGTTCCAAGTAATCAGCTCCTAGATCCTCAAGCACCAACATGTTTTGCTGTTGCCTTGCGACAGCAACGCTTTGCTTGCTTTTCTTGTTCTTGGATCTTTTCCTCAAGCAATACCGCTGCTTGAGAGCCACAACTGGCGAGCAACCCTTGTTGTCCTCATCGCATTGATACTTGATTGCCTGAAGCGATTCCCTCACGGTTTCAATGGGGAAATTGAGAGTAGCAAACGCTCCTTTCATCGAAAACGCCGCTTGATCGTAAGCCAAAGCGGCTGCCTCGGCGCTGTCGAATGTTCCGAGCCAAACCCTAGCACCATTCCTTGTTGAATCCCTTATCTCAGCTGCGAATTTTCCCCATGGCCTTTTCCTCACCCCTCTGAAACTCTTCACTTTCTTCGGTTCTTCGTGTCCATGATCGCCACCGGAGCTAACCACTTCCTCCTTCATGCCGTCGATGGAGGAGTTATTGTTGGACTCTGAGGATTCTTTAGGTCTCTCTTCTTCTCCCAATAAACCCATCGAAACCATTTCTTCAGAGTTATCGAAGCTGAGAAGAATCTCATCCCAGGCCCGGCCGCTAGAAAATGGCTCCGCCGGCGTCGGCCATCCAAACGATGATTCTGGGATAATGCTGTATTATTTGAGTACTGAAACAACCAAGACTCCTCCATGTCTGGGTGATTGCTCTCTTATAAGCAGTATGCTTTAAGACTTTTTTTAGGACCAGGTTGTTTTGTTTGTTTTCTCTTGTTGACGATTCACAAACTAGGTTTTGTTTCACATCATTTGAAGTACCTGACGCTCTATTTATATCAGATTTTCACATATTGGACAAAAACACAATAAAAAACATTAATCAAAAGTTCCTAAAAATAGCATCACAGTGAAAAAAAATTATTTAATCAATCATGTATTCATTTATTCGTTATAAAATTTGAGAATGGACTGGATTATTTCGATCTGAATCTTAATTTTTTACGCTAATTAATAATTTTGTCATTTTAATTCTAATTAAATTTATATTTTAATCATTAAAAACAATATATATATATATTAGTTTTGGTTTAAATGATAGAACTTTTTTATATATCTTAAAATTTAGTTTGTTAAAATTTTGAGTTAATGATATAAATTATTTTAAATTGCTCACAGATGAAGTGAGAAGCTTTAATTACTAAATATATGAAATATATGTGAATGAAATGAACAGCTTTAATTACTAAATAATTGTAACAAAATATAAATATATTTTATTAATGGAACAAGTTGGTATGTCTATAATAACAAAAAAATTCAAAATGACGTACGGCGGCGGGAGAATGATGTATTTGCAATGTTTAACCTCGATTTTTCTTTTGATTTTTTATCTACGTGGCAGTCACTTGTCTGTATAATAATGTAAAGGAATTTATTAGACTAACCAAAAAATATTGTTAATGTCCATTTACTTGTATTTTTTATTATGTCCACGGTAAATTAAAAGAAATAAAATCTATGACAAACTCACAATGCAAACAATGATTTAATAATGGGTCACCCAAATCTATTAAATCCATGATCAATATGAAAAGTGAAGACGCAAACTGAAGTTAATAGGATTCTTCGGTAACGTGAGAAGAGCGTGGTCCCCACGCCCCCTTCACCATAAGTTGAGGAAGCTTTATTAATTTTAGTACATGATAAAATAATGTCCCGACAGCGCACACACAACTCAAGGATCCAGAAATGGATTCATCGTACATGGTCACTTCCTGATCCTTAATCCTAGGTTAACATTATAAGAAAATTTTAGTCATCAAAACTTATTTCTTTATTAATTAAGCCCTCGATCACCACTTGACTCCTTTAGATTTCCTTCCAGAAACGATAAACTTATTTATTCTACCACCCACGCGCCGCGGCCTTCGGCGAACATGATTCACTTTTGGTATAAAATTAAATTATACATAATGTCGTTTTTAAATGAAAACTATAATTGATATCAATTTTATAATTAATTATCAGTTGATTTAATAAATTAGGGACGTGCATATATAGGTGATCAGTTTGTATATTTTTATTACTTTGATTTGAAAATTAAATTTTTTTATTTTAATTTGTCTCGATAACAGATGATATTTTATTTGTTTTTGAATTCGTTCTAAATCTTAGGATAAAACATATCACTATATGGCACAAATAATTTTTTCTTTCATTTGTATTGAGCAAGATAAAGAAACTATTGAAAAATATGTAGAGATTGGAGTAATATAGTAATTATTATTAAATATATATAGAAAATTATAATAATTATATCGGTCGAGTTCATTAAAAATAATCTTAACTTGACATCATTTCAACCTTGATTCACTCATTCATAAAATTAGTCTTAAATTCAAATTTAAAAAGTTATCAAGTCAAGATCAATTCAAAAATTGTCAAATCTGAGTAATTTGATCACCCCTAAGTAGGATGAGATGTTAAATCTATTAAGTAATGTCAAATGTTCAAATACTAATATTGTGAATGGATAAACCTGGATTAGAAGAATCATCCCATAATAACTTTTTAGTGATGAGTCTAGAGTGCACGTCACACACCGAAATGCACCACTAATATGATACACTGATGCGCACCTTATTACATAAATATTAAAAAATATAAAGACATGTTCACAATCGTATTCATCATTGAAAAATTGTGTTACTTACCTGTGGTTATGTAATGTTATCCCCACTAGGCTCTTCCCAAGATCATGTAAATCTTTTCAAAGCTGCATATTAGTTTATTCAGTTGCTTAAGGAATTATTGATCATTTTTCGATTTATATGTAATTAGAGCTCCTGTTTTGATCAATGTTACACACTTATAGATTCATCCTATACAAATACAAAGTCTTCAGCTCTTCTCATTGGAATTAGTTTCGGAAGTGATTTTGTGTATTTACCACCAATGATGGCAAAACCCGATGATTTAGGCAATTTGAAGTCATTGTTTACATATGAAGAATTAACCGTGGCTACACATATATTTTTTAGACCGTAATCTTTTGGGTGAAGGCAAATTTGGGTTTATTTATAAAAGTTGCTTACAAGATGGAAGATGGGTGGTTGTAAAGCAGTTAAAAATTGGTGGGGACTGGGTGACAGAGAAATTAAAGTCGAGGATGAAGAACATGATCTTCCGACGATGAATAGGATCATTGACGGTTGATTCTGATGATTGTTGTTGGGATGAATATATAAATTTATATAAATTAAGTGTTCCAATCATAAACAAATAAAAAATTCTCAAAATAATTATACTTTTTAATAAAAATATAATTTAATTATATTCATATTAAAATTAAAATTAAATAATAATAAAGGATTAATTATGGATAGATAATTATATATTTTTTTCATATTTATGTAATAAAGACAATTTAGTTAGTGGTGTGCATCGGTATGCCACATTAGTTATGTGTTTCGGTATACGACGTACATCCTAGAATTTTTCCTTTTTCAGTATATAATTCTAATTAATCGGTCGATTAATTGAATATAAATAATTATATAAAATATTTTCAGACCATTTTATTATACCACATCGACAGTGATTATCATTTTTCAAAGTTGCTTCTAATTTTTTTTAAAATCACTTTAAGAAATAAATGATAGTCTGCATACCACTTAATTATTATGGGTCATTTGTTAAGTTTAGAGGTCATTTGTTATATTAAACAGTTTATTAATTCAATGGTGACTAATTGTAATTAATGCATTATCGATTTCCCGAGCCAAATCTAATGACAATACACTTGTTAATTCAGTGGTGAGAGGCTGATATATTACAGACGTGGCATCTCGGTTGGTGAAGTAATTGCTGATTGATTGGGATGGGGCTGTCGCTGAGCGCCGGCCGGCGGGGAAAATTTTGTATTTCAGTTATTTTAGGGCCATGGCACGGTGCATGAACCTCCAGTGGATGAGCGTAGATTCGCTGGGAGCTTAGCTAATCAATCCTGTTTAATTATACCTGCTACGATCCAAAACCAATATAATAATGGTATTTTAAGTAGTCTGAATATTATGATTAAAAGTATAATTTAAATTTTACACTATAAAACAAAGTAATTTAATTTTTATATAATTTTTATCTTATACGTCTGCGTTTGAAAAAAAAATACAAGTAGAGTTTTATTGGGTTAAGTTTAAGGCCTGGAATTAAGATTTATGGTTTAATGTTTAAATTCGGAAGTAGAGTTTAAAATTTAGAGATTAATATTTAGATTTTAAAATTTGATTTATTTGTAAATAAGATATACGTTAAAGATAAAGACAAATATAATTATCATATAATAAAATAGTCATAAAAATTTATGTGAAAATTATTTTGGGAAAAGTTATGGGCATAAGAGAAAACTTTCATTTATATAAAAAATAGAAGAATATAAGAGAAATCATTATAAACAATTTTTTTAACTGTAATTTTAGTATATATCTAGAAGGATAGTTACTTGATTACATAATAAATTTAAAATCCTACTTGTGAAATATTGGGAATGTATAAGCTAACTCGTATAATAAATTTAAAATCCTACTCGTGAAATATTTTTTTCCACAACTATGTATAAAATACTAACCCATATATAATTGGAGACAAGCTTGGTTATCATATTTTGAAATGTTTCACTTTGAGCTTATTTGTTGAGTTCACATTTGACCTATATTATTAAAGTTCAGGGGGAATAGTTATAGCCAAAAGTGCACAGATTCAAGAATCAAGAGGGCCGTCTTGGTCAAATAATTGTACTTTGACCAATCCACTGTCAAAGTTAAACAATATCAGCTCAACCTAGAGCCGCCGAAAGAGAAACTCAGCGGAAAATAAATAACCTATCATGCATCCATGCACCCGTGGCTCCCCACTAAAACATTAATAAACACAAAAAACAAAAATATAAACAATTTATCTTGAACTTAATTGATAAATAAATAAATAAATAAAACCATATTTTTAAGTATTTAGTTTTTTAATCAAAATAAATAATTAATATTTTTATTTTGTAATTATTTTAAGATCGTCTTGTTATATCTGTTAAAATAATATTATTCTATGTCACATGACAAGTGACAATATATGAAATTAACTTTTTTTAAATTAAAAATAAAGAATAAAATTTATTTTAATTAAAAAATTAATTAAAAAATCTTCTTCTTAAAAAAAACTATCATTCTACGTCGTTGTTCAGCTTCACTAGGGGCATTTATTGAGCGAGTCGATTGTGAGTTGGGCGGTGCTTTACTCGTGTTCGTTAAAAAATTTTGTTACTTGACTCGTTACTCGTTAAACTCGTTAAAATTTTGCTCGACTCATACTTGTTAAAAAACTTGTTGCTCGCTAAGCTCGATGCCTATCGCTTATTAAGCTCACCAAAATTTTTACCTTATTTTCTTAACTATAAGTAAAATCTACTAATACTATATACCGCTAAATATAAACATAATTTAAAAAATTTAATCAAAAAAATTATTAAGAGAATGTATGAAGCAATTTTAAAGTCTAAATTCTAAAGTAACAATCTATAAATACATTAAATAATAAATGATTTGATTTTGAGTGTAGTAAAATATTAAATATTAAATTAATATTTTTTATTGGTTTATTAGAAAATTAGTAGATTAGCATTTTGTCATTTCTTACTATCCGTTAGTAAATTAGTAATTTTTTTTAATGAAATAATTTTTTAAGATAACTATTAAAAAATTATATAAGAAATTAACGAACTATTCGCGAATTTATCAAGTTGAGTTGAACTTTATTCGACTCAACTTGTTAAGATCTTAAGTCGAGTTTAAATTCAAAACCAATATACCAAATCAAATTTTAACCAAATTAAATTCAAACTACTCACAAATTACTCAACTCATCAAACAACCCTGTTCCCCTTCTATAATCCAATCGACTACCTTTCTCGACAAAGAAAATCCCAAAAACACAAATTATGATCTAAAATCCAAAATCCAAAATTATTTTGTCCTATGCCATTATTCTTTCGATGGGCCCTTCATTGGAACTATAACTTATCCTCATTGAAACACTTCTCACTGTGCGTCAAAAATGACCCACAGCTTTATCCTCGTGTGGCGCTATGTGAAGGCCAAAGACTGACCCCTTTTGAACGACCACACAATCAATGTCATATATAAAACGATATCCATATCATTAATTTGCTCGCCAACAAAGTTTCAAATTCGGCAAGTTAAACACCTACTTCTCAGTTCATTAACATGATGGAAGCATCTCAAGCAGGGAAGAGGACGGTGAACGGTGTGGGAGTTCGATACAGGGGGGTTCGCCGGCGGCCATGGGGAAAATTTGCGGTGGAGATACGTGACCCGACGAGGAACGGAGCGCGGTTATGTCTCGGAACGTTTGAGACGGCTGAAGAGGCGGCTAGGGCTTACGATAGGGCAGCTTTCAGGTTCCGAGGTCACTCGGCTATTCTCACTTCCCCAACGAGTTCCGATGTGATCAGGATCCCCGCGTTTTCATTGTCTTTAGCATCTTCTTCGTCTTCTTATAATTCAGCTGGCATGGCAAACCACCAGAGAGGACGAGGAAGCGAAGTTATAGAATTTGAGTACTTGGATAACAGTTGTTAGAGGATCTTCTTGAAACAGGAGAAATGAAGACCTGTAGAACAAATAATGTTTTGAGTTGAAGTTTATAATTGTATTGGATTAATTAACCAATGAAAGAATAATGTGCGAGCTATTTCATTGTAAGCAAATTAGTTTGCTTGTTTAAAAATTTCCATTATTTTTTAAAAACCAAAACAAAACAAACTATCGGTTCTATATTTAAACATATGGATCTACGTTGATATATCTTGTGACAGACAGTTAATTTTATACTGTAGATGTTAACTTAAGAATTTATATTAAAAATTAAACGATATTAATTTATAAAATTTCAAGAAGTATAAAATTAAATTATCAATAAAAATGCAAATATATAAACTAAAATTAAAATTGAAATGTCTAAGGAGTGCGACTGGAGCCCAAAATCCCTCCATTTATCTATATATTTTATGTTTGCATTAACGGGAGTGAGGTTAGCTATGAGGTCACATTACGTTAGCTTAATCCAACGTCATCTCAAAAACTTCTATGGATATTAGATATAAATAAAATTGTCATGGTTTTCGTATAGGGAGATGAAGTAATTTGATGGCGTCAACATGTTTGATCACCATCATGGTTATGTCACTTGATGAGGTCCATGCTAAATAATCAAAGTTCTCAACAATATGTGATGTAGACCCCTAAAAAGATACGAAGATGGTAGGGTTTAAAAAGAAACACAATTTGATTTTAGAGGTCGGAAATAATTAATCTACTAAGATGTATTTAGTTCATAAAATATAAGATCATGGTTTGAAAATCATATTAAGAAATAAGATTACATGAATCTTATATTACAGCACTTAATTAATTCGAATGGGATATAAGACTACGATGTTTTTTGAAGTAATGATATATTATGTAAAATATATTTTATTAATATTCCTTATTACAGAATTTGCTTTCAAAAAATAAACTAATATCATGTCCCAGGCCTAAGACCTTCTTCACTTGATATTTCTGCCCATTATTCATCCAGTTTTCAAGTTACAATGGAGTGAAAGATGTATTAAAGACCTCGTCTTCAAAATCTTCTGCCAAAACCAACAACATGCCAAGTTGATTTTACAAAAAAATGAGAAGAATACCCATGGAGCCTTGGTGCTTTTTCCCATCCTTGATTGCTTGCATATCAGCAGTTCAACTCCACTGATCCTCATGAGAGACTACCCTGCAAAAGCTATTGTAGCATCTCTAATGGTGGAACAACTTCATTGTCAGAAGTACCCAAATACTTTGAAAATAACCTACAACTTCCTCAGCAATTGGGATAAATTTGTTTGAATAAACAATATATTTCATTATGCCAACTATGAAGTAGATTATTAATATAATTTAGGGCATTTTTTAACCCGGTTCATTAAGTTGAAAATAAAAAAAAACTCTATTCAAATGTCAATGTACTGGATAATAATCTAATATATAGCCTTTTAAGATGTCGATGAACTTGAAATAACCGAAACACCCGTATATTAGTACATATCCAGTACCATATTGCACTAGAAATCTTTAAATGCAATCTTTCTACCACGAGAGCTATTCCACACTCCAAGTTCAACGAACATGGCAGCTCCTCCACATTGTTTTCCGTTGACCTGGAATTGAGAAAGTTTGGTGGGCAAGAATAAAAGCAAAGAAACTGGTTTAGAAATAATAACACCTTGCCAACAATATGGCCGTGGGCCGATACTGAAATTTCCCTGCACATCACATGCAATGCATCTACACATCTAGGTGTGACCTAAACTCTTAAACAAAGACATGGCATGGTAATCTTCGCAGTTATGTTATCTTAGTATTTTGTTTCGGACACATACTCGTATTTGACAATAATCCAAATCCAAATAACAGAACATAGTTGACAGAAATGCTGCTAGAATAATATACAAGAGGCAAAGTTCAACCAAGATCATATATCCAACCAGATTGTCACATTACTATTTCTCCAAAGCTTTAACAACGTACTTATTTCTGACAACATATGAAAGTGAAAGGTGACTTACCTTACTAGTTCCAAGTTGGACCGGGTATCAAATATCTGTGAAGTTTTACATAAATACATATTGTGATCTCAGCTTTAACAATAACATGAAAAATGTAAAACAAAGCGAGAAAGAAACAGCACAACAATCAGATATCAAATTAAAATATGATCAATTTATTAAATATTAATAACTTGCTTCAAATTAATTAATTAAAGAAACTATTTATTTGAATAATAGATCTAGCAAAAATATGGACTTAAATGATTAAATGGTAAAAACATAAACTCAAAAGGCTTTTAAATGGCATAAATAATAAAAACAGAAACTTAAGTGACTAAAATAAAATACAGAAACTAAAGTGTCAAAATCAATAAAGCATATATATTCATATGCTAGAATGAAAAACACACATAAAAGTTCAGGGATTAAACATAAATTATACTAAAAATACATAACATGTGTCATAAATGATTCACCGGCCATTCTGCGCTGCCGTGCCACCGTCCGATTGTCCTGAAATTTCAGTATGTTGTTCGTATTGACCTCGCACAACTTTTGACAGTTCGGAATGTTGATCGGAGATCCCGATCGCCTGCAAGAGGCCAAAAATCTTTCGGATTTGTTTTCTTCGATTCACCACCGTCCACCGTCCGATCGTCCTGAAATTTCAGTATGTTGTTTGTGTTGACATGACATAACTTTTCACTGTTTGGAATATTGATTGGGGATTCCGATCGCTGGCAAAAGGTCAAAAATCGTTTAGTTTATTTTCTTCGATCTGCCGTCGTCCACCGTCCGAACGTCTTGAATTTTCAGTATGTTGTTTGTGCTGGTCTCGTGCAACTTTTGACCGTTCGGAATATTGATCGGAGATTCCGATCACCGACGAAAATCCGACAAAATCACTAAAGCTTTTTTTCCTTTTCTCTCTCCCGTATCTGGCTTCCCACGTTTTGTTCTCCTGGTGGCCGGATGATGTAATCGGTGTAACCGGTTTCGGTTTGAAAAAAACCAGTTTTTTAAAAAAACCGGTTTTTAATCCGGTAAAAAATCCGGTCATCTAATTTTTTAAACCCCAAACCGGATTTTTAAACCCTAGACCGGATTTTTTTCTGGATAAAAAACTAATTTTTTATCCGGTTTTTTTCAAACCGATTTTTAATCCGGTAAAAAATCCGGTCGTCCAATTTTTTCTCAAACCAGTTATACAATCCGGTTTTAAAATATCCGATCCGATTTAAAAAAACTGGTTTTTTCCAAATCCGGTTTTGGATATTTTTTGCACAAAATCAGATATTCGGATTTTTTGTGCACCTCTAGTAAAGGGTAGTGGTAGAGTCAAGTTTGATTTTTATATTGTTTTAGTGGTTTAAGTGGGATTTGGTTGGGTATTAATTTATTTAGTGATTTAGGTACGTAATAATTAATAATAATAATAATATAACTAATAATAATAATAATAGTAATAATAATATTTAATAATATTTTTTTTATCTGGACAAAAACGGGTGTGTACTGTTAGGTTTCCACATCCTAATTATGTGATATGATGACATCTTTTTATAGCATCACTTTAATAACAATAACGATGCCATCGGTTTAAGTCTAATATTAAGGGCTAAAGAAGTGAAAAACGTTTAGGGATTAAAATGACATCTTTTGAAAAGTTTGACTGCAAAAAATGGCATTATGCCTAAAGAAAATGTACCAAACTTCAGCCTATCTATTTCAAATTTCCACAAGAGAATGAATTCTTCAAGTTGATCTTCAATCAGTTGTTGATCTATTATGCATGAGAATGAATCCCAACTTGGAAAATGCTAGAAAACTTTCAGTAACAGGGGGGATGTGGTTGCAGATTCAATATACTTGGGATTTGCATCATAATTTCCATCAATCAAGCTTGGGTTCTAAAACGCTCCATAACCAGATCATTGTTGTCGAAGTTGGGGAAGAAGTGAAGCGGGAATTCTTTGAATTCAAAAGCTCTATAAACTGCTGCGGGCTCTATAATGCTATCATCAGAAGGGGCAATGACGAAGCCGACGTTCAAGCAACCTTCGAGTTCGTCACAACCAGATGTTCCACACTCTTCAGCTCTGCTGCTGCTGATGATGACGGTGTAGATACTGAGGTTGGGGAACAACGAAAGACGGAACACCGAAGCTCGAGGAATCGAGGGCGAATCCGATGGTTCCTCGAGGCATCATTGGACACGGATGCATATGCTGGCCTTCGTACGTCGTCACGACTGTGGTGGATCGTCGGACGATCTCTCAACTCTCTTCTTTACCCCACACCCTGCAGTAGTGCAACGATAATAGCTCCTGGTTTTTTTTCCAATCATATATTAAATTACCACAATTAAACCAGGGAACAGATTCAAAAAACAATATAATAATTAAACCAAAAGCTGATTCATAGATTTTAGATTAGATTTCAATATATATACACCTGGGATAAGGGCTGTTCTTCACAGCTTTTTGACCATACTTTCTCCATCTATAGCCATCATCTAAGTGATCGATTTCACTTTTGGTCATGAAAGCAAATCTCGGTTCCCTCTGCTTCTTTTGATTCTTCTTTTTAGGTTTCAACCTAAACCCATTCCTGTGCGGTATCCTTGGATCTTTCGTCCGATTGCTGTTGTGCCTCAGAATTCTGGTTTGATTGGTGATTATCATCCCTAGTGCAAAGGGAAAACCACCTCGCACAAGCTTCCATGCTTTCAGGACTGTGAGCTCCATCCAAATAAAAAACCAGATTTTCAATGTCAGGAAATTGATCACGGACAATCTGAGCCCGCCCTTGCAAACTAGCTGTTGTTAAGCCCTTAATAAAGGGTTCAGGTAATGGACCCTATTCCAAGGAAATAAACAACTTCTAAGAAAACAGTAGTTAGAATGCAGACAAACTGTTTGATTGAAATTGGTGATAGGATAATGTATGCAATTCAACCATTCAAAATTCAATCAGTAAAACTATGGATCGAAACTCTTTCGAACAAACAGATAACATACCTCATACCTGTAACGTGTTGCCTATGTTCACCGCGAGCGCATTGCGCAAAGGCTCGACACCAATCCATTGCCGATCGTGGAAGACTTGAAGCCCGTTTACATCTCCCAGGTGGAGAATGGTTAAGAGTTGGGCGTCGCAATCCTTAGACATCCCCAGAATCAAACTCGGGTCAGGACAGGGTGTGTAATGGTTAACTGATAGTAGCGTTTATTCACTTAGTTTATCCCCAAAGTATCCAGGTTCTAGCCCTAAGCCTTCGGCAAGTAACTCCAGGATCCTTAAACCCAGTTTCTTTGCTTCAATTGTGTATATCGGCACTACTTCCCTGCAAAAACTTTTGTGCTAAAAAGCCAAAGAAGGATGAGAGAAAATAATGGGTTTTACTGTCATAATACCACAAAAATGCACTTAACGTCATATAAAATAGACACTTTAGACTCTATTTTTTTTGAGCAATTTAACTCAAAATATTTCATATTAGAGTAAAATGACACATTATTAGATGAAAACTAATAGTTGACTAATGACTAATACTTGTCATTGATGTGATATATCCTATATACTAAAAATTGTGATGTCACACATTACACGTATTCAAAGTGATGACATGAAACATACCACATGTACATAAGTGATGACGTGACATATATCATACATATATAAGTGTTGACATGGCACATGAAACGTCGTCGATTTTGGACACGTAGGACTTACCATGTCAATGATAAACATTGATCATTAATCAATTAATGGTTTTCAAGAGCATTTTTTACTAAAATGAAATATTGGGGGTCAAAGTACTAAAAAAATAAGGACCAAAATGATTATTTTATCAAACATCCTGGGTGAATTTGTGGTATTTTACCTTTTTACTTTTACCTGTATCTAATTGGCTTTTGAGGCCAGAGTTTGATGCAATCTATCAAAGGATGACAAGGGTGTCTTGGATTGTCACGCCAATGGTGAACCTTTTCCCGAGCATAGTTTACACTGCTTGTCAAAAGTCTGCAGCTGTTGTTAAGATCCTGGGAATAAAGCATGGCCTTATCCTCAGCAGGCATCTCAAGAACTCCTTGAACACATCCATGCTTTCATCCATCGGATCTTCTGGAATTCCATGGTTGATAACCTGTTTACAAAGACCAACAATGAGTGTAAGCAACAAATCAAAATCTGCTGAAGAAACTGATAATTTCTTTTACCTGGAAAAATTCATACTCTTGGCTAGCTTTCAAAATCTGCAGAACGGTACGGATTCAATTTTGACCCACAGCGTTACTGAGATGATTTACTGGGATGGTTTTGCAAATGGGAACAGTAAGGTTGCCGGGTCTTGTTCCCGGTGGGAAAATTTATGATTCAGGCAAAGTTGTGTTTGTACCAGCTTGAAACTAACTTTTATTATATATAAGAATAGGATTTTGTTGTTGTAATTGTGATCGATGTTGTGGCAGTAGTAAGTTTATGCAGCTAAATCTTTTATCTTGTACTAATAGTCAGTCCCTGCTAGGAATCGCTTAGGCTTAGCTCATCCATGAAATCAGACTGCTATAAAAGATACAAGATCTATACTAATCTGATAAGCTCACATGCCTCGAAAATATTAAAAAATTGCAATCTGGGTGGGCAATGAATGGCCAGACCTTATCATTACATTAAATTATAATGATTAATCGAAATTTGTATCTTTTTATTTTTAGAGCAGATGTTTGAAAACACTTTAAAAGGATAGAACATTGTCCAAAAATCGTAGTCATAGAACATTTATCGTGAATTATCTTTGGATATTATGCAATGACTCAATTAAGAATTGTACGATGACAACGACCTGATTATAAAGTTGATGTGATGCTCCTGTTACTTGAAAATTTCCTTCGAAAGATTTGACGTGTGTTCGAGTCTCTTAAATGTTATCTGCTCTCTAATTTTGTACAAACCTTAATTGGGTCATACAATATCTCAAAGCTCAAAGGTAAATCACAATAAGTATTTTATGCTTTCATGGATTCTTTTTGAAACGTTTTCGAAATCTACTTTAAATGTAGGAAGATAAAATTTCAAAAATTTAATGATAATATTATCTAAAAATATAATATTTTATTATTTAAAAAAATTCATCAACGTACAATCAAATGAGCGTAAGCAACTATATTCAAAGTTTTTCTTAAAACCATTAATGTCATTTGTTCCTTGCACTAAAGAGCAATGGGGGCTTTCCCAACTAATTTGGATCTTTCTTCATTTGAGCCTTTTTGTCATATGGGGCTGATTTTGATAAGTCCATGTACATAGCGAAACGGGTGTGAAAATGGGCTCTATACTGTACATACCCCCAAGCTGATCCGCCGAAGCAGAGGCTCCCACGGAAAGAGACGGTGGCGTTGGGTTCAAATTCGAGTACAAGGCGATGGCTTCCGAGATGGGATCCCAAACATAGGTGGCTTCTACTTTCAAGGGTGGTGGTAGCACAGTTTAAAATGGTCATTGGCAATGGCGTAAGATCAGCACATGCAGTCAACTAGATGATATCATATTGGCTTTATGTTAAAGTGCATTAGGACCTTATAGCCACGACCTACATGTTAATGCCTAATCCTTTTATGTTCCATAATAAGAAGAGCAAACAAAAAGTCAAAGAAGCAAATGATTTCGTTGCAGATGATCTAAATGGTTGACTTTTGTTGCAGAAGATGCAAAGTGTGAACAGAAACCTGATTGTACAAACAATAAATTGCATTCCATTGGCCTATGTAACCTTTAAAAAATTGGGGTTCTGATCTCTTTTGCCCCTTTGTGACGTTGTTAAGTCACCGGTTATGTAAGACTTTCGTGCCCAAAGCGAAGCTCGCCTCCAATTCCAAAGCAACTCCTGAGTTTCACTGCTACAGTTTCTCAAGAAGCATGCATTTACGTTGTCAACTTTGCTTGCAGAAAGGTGAACAGTATTGATGCAAATAGGTTATCAATAGAAAATGTAAATAAAACATCTAAAATATATAAAAATTTAAAATTTTAGAGAAGGGGACCGCCCCATCAGTCCATCTCAGGATTCGAGCACGATTATTGTCAAAAGATAGATTATGGTGTTATCCTGTTATTCTTTGCCGCAGGATTGACTATGCTGATATCAGATCAAGATGTTTTTCCCTACCCTAAAAGTTTAACCCACTTTTATCTACCAATCATTGTATTGGAAAAAGTAAAAACCTTTGTGAAAAGATGAATTTACAGTAATGTAATGGAAGTTTACTGCTGGTCTCATCTTTGATTATAGTTTCTGTTTATTACTACATGACTTTGCTTTGTAAAATTATGTTTTTCAATCACACTAATCACGAACCCTTGCATTGTATTAATAAAAAATACATCTTAATCACAAATGCTAATCACAATTAGATTCCCCTAATTCATAGATTTATATTGGACCACCAGCAGCCATTTTCCCAGTTTGAGTACATGAGCTTAAAAGCTTGTTAATTCTTCTTTTTTTTTTCTTCCTTTCATGCAACCTTTTCTTCTTTTTACTATAGTTCATAAAAACACAATATAGGATGATTATACGATAGAATATGTTTAAACTTTTTATAAGAATTCTAAACTTTTCAATTTACAGTTAGGACTGAATACATGATTAATAAATCTTTTAAATATTTGAGAGTCTAAATTAGAATCAAATTAATACATATTTTAATCTATTGTTTTCCCGTTCATTAAAACTATAAAATAGAATAATTTAATGGCCGCTAAGGGTCACGTATAGAGAAAATCATCAAGATTAATTTCAAATAGAGCTTACAATATATTTTAGAGAAAATAACCCCATTGACCAAAAATGCCTTATAATATATGATTTTAACCAACTTTTTTTGGATTTGCCAAAATGACCAACTAAATCGCAATGCGATCGATAATTCGCAACGCGATCTCCGGTATCACAAATCAGTTTTCAGATTCGCAACGCGATTCTGACTATCGCATTGCGATTTTCTGAATTCGCAATGCGAATATATAAATCGCAATACGAATATGTAAATTGCAATGCGATTATGACTATCGCAATGCGATTATGACTATCGCAACGCGATTCTGACTATCGCAACGCGATTCTGATTATCGCAACGAGATTCTGACTATCGCAACGCGATTCTGACTGTCGCAACACTGAATTTCAAATTCGCAACAGGTTTTAGTTTCGCAACACAAATGTTTTTGGGTATATAACTATGCAACAGAAGCAACTCATAACCTAAATACCTAAATCCCTAAATCGCAACTCATTCCATCTCCATCTATCACTCTCTCCGGCGACATCCGTTCCTATATCCAACGACATCATTCCCTATCCGACAACAGGTTTTAGTTTCACAACTCGTTTGTTTAGTAAATTAATTTACAATAATGAAATCATCTAATGTTGATCATGTTTGGATAGATTTGTGTTTTGGAGGGTCATGGGAGAATGTTCATGGTGTTTTACAATATATGTCTTTACCCATGAATCTTCAACTAAAAACTGTCATTAAAAAAGTTAACTTAGGAAACTCTAATGTTACGTGTTGCAAATAAATTGAATTTAGAGCCCTTAAGTGGATTTAGGCTATCTTATCAGAGAAAAGATAAAGTTTATTTGTTAACCGACAATGAAGATGTTGAACGATTCATTGCTTACATTAGTGTTTCGCAAGATGATGTTACAATGTATGTTGTTGAACCTAGAAGTAGTGAAGTTGGGTCAGTAGCGGGTAGTAATCAACTAAGTTTTTCAACCCCAATTTATGATGCTCAAAATTTAATGGTTCCACCACAATTTCATCACCAAGCAAATTTTGTTTCACCACATTTCCAATACCAAACACAATTTTAAAACTCACAACCTTTCCCTAATCCAAATCCCAATCAACTTTCAGCACCAAATTCCGGTTTTCGTATTGACCAGTTAGATGATGATGAGCCAACAGAAAAAATTGTGAGTACTAGTCAGTATTCGAAATTTGATCTTGGTCAATACTCGGACTTTGATCTTGGTCAATACTCGGATTTTGATGATGTTTCAGAAGAAGAAACAGACCCTGCGTGTAATGATTTTGATATTGGTCAATACCCAAATTTTGATGATGAAACAGCCGCTGCCGAGGAAGATGCTATTGATGATAATGAGGAGGAAGTTACTACTGTGAATGAACATGTTGAACATCCATTATGTAATTCATATAACCCTGAAGAAGAAAAAGAAAAAGAAGAAATCCCCAAAGAAAAGTCTCCGAAAAAAATGCCACGGAAGTATAACTGGAATATGCCAGAATTACTTCAGATACCGGAAGAAGAGTTGGTAAAGATAGCAGTTGATTGTTACACAAAAATTATTCATATCAAGAAATATGATTGTTTTGATACAAAGGAAGACTTGAAGATAGCTTTGTATACGAAATGTGTGGAAGATGGCTATCAACTAAAAGTTAACAAATCAAGCAAAGATTGTTTCGAAACAAGGTGTATGATTGACAAAAACTGTACGTGGCGTATGATTGCAAAGAGGATAAAAGATTGCGAAATGTTTCAAGTTAGGACTTTTATTGATAAACATACATGTTCAAGAACCCAAGTTTTTCCTTACCATAGACAAGCAAACAAAAAGCTGTTGGGTGGTTTTCTGGCTGAGTTAATGTTTTTGAATGACAGGGTATATCGAGGACATGAAATTATGACTGACATGAATGCTCGGTTCAAGATTAGTATCTCATATTCTCAAGCTTGGAGAGCCAAATGTTATGCCTTGGAATTGTTGAGGGGGTCGACAGAAGCATCGTTTGCCCAACTGCCGGCTTATTGTCACAATTTAAAGCTGAAAAATCCTGGGTTGGTAACTCATATCAAAACAGATAGAGATGGATGCTTTGAGTTGTTGTTTATCGCCATTGATGCTGCGGTTAGTAAATCAATATAAATTTGTTGACTCATTTTTGTTAGTTACATGCATTTCACATTTAAATGATTATATTTCTTGTGTATATGATTTTGTAGATTCGTTTGTTTATTACTTGCATGCGCCTAATTATTATAGTTGACAGAGCACATTTAAAAGGTCGATACCATGGAGTAAACTTATTAGTAGTAGCCATGGATGCTAACAATGGGATACTGCCAATAGCTTACGGGGTTGGCAAATATGAAACCTCTGATTCATGGACATGGTTTATAGGGCATCTTAGGGATTGCATAGGTCCTATTAGCAATCTGACAATCATATCTGATAGGGAAAACTCAATTGACAACGCTGTTAGAAGGTGTTTCCCAGATGCTTTTCATGGACTTTGTGGTGTTCATTTGTATAGAAATCTAAAATCAAGGTCTGGTGGTATAAAAAATAACAAATAGACATACTGGAAGGCTGTAAAAGCTTATCGGGAAGTGGATTTTAATAAGCATATAAATTGCTTAAGACGTGTTTTGCCTCAGTGTGCTCAAACACTAGAAGATGTCGGGTTGAAAGATGGTTAAGAGTACATCAACTTGGAGCAAGATATGGTTTCATGACGTAATAGTGCAGAATCAATCAACGCTCTAAGTTGTCATTCCAGAAATTACCCATTACTATGTTAATGGAGTTTTTTTCGAGCCTCTATTCAACAGTGGTACTACAAGAAAATACTGGAAGGCTGTAAAAGCTTATCGGGAAGTGGATTTTAATAAGCATATAAATTGCTTAAGACGTGTTTTGCCTCAGTGTGCTCAAACACTAGAAGATGTCGGGTTTGAAAGATGGTTAAGAGTACATCAACTTGGAGCAAGATATGGTTTCATGACGTCTAATAGTGCAGAATCAATCAACGCTCTAAGTTGTCATTCCCAGAAATTACCCATTACTATGTTACAAGAAAAGAACCATGCAGGTATTATTTCTTTAAATTCGTAACTTATCATATATTTTACTAAGTATTATTTATTTAAATTTACAGGAACATTGGAACATCGTGTTACACCAGACTGAAAAAAAGATAATGAAACGTGTTGTGAAGTCAACGTCATGGAGAGTTGAACCATGTTCAAACACTTTGTTTGAAGTACTGGATAATAACTTAAATGGTCTTGTCGATCTAAATGCAAAGACGTGTAGTTGTATGAAATGGAAAACATCTGGTTATCCGTGTGGCCATGTTAAAAGTTGCTCTTCATCTAAACCAAGATGATTCAAGCGATACGCTATGGATTGCTACACTATAGAAGTATATCGACAGACTTATGCCGAGATTATCTACCATATTCCACATCCTTCTGAGTGGGACATATCAGATGACTTACAAACAGTTTTGCCCCAAGCCATGGACAGAAGGCTACCTGGCCGACCAAAAAGTCACGATCGTATACCGTCTAAGGGTGAAGAGAAGAAGAGATCGACATGTAGTCAGTGCAAGGAAAGTGGTCATACAAGGTTGACATGTGGATCACCAGTGCCATCACAATCATCTTTTCCTCTACCAAAATATGGATCCTCATCAAAATCCAAAGCTCATATGGTGTCAAGAAAAAGGCAATCAAAATCGCAATCAAAATCAAAATCCCAATCACAACCGGCTTCACCTTTTGGGACTATTAACTTAGGTAATTTTTAAATGCAAAGGTTGTATTATGTGTAAACTTTTAACATTTTCAGTTAGACATGTATTAGTAACTTGAGTTTGAACATTGCTATGATATGTTCAGTTGTTATCACTTATTACACATTCATTTGAATATCGCAACGCGAATTTGACTATCGCAACTCAAAAATCACAACGTGAATTTGACTATCGCAACGAGAATTTGACTATCGCAACGTTAATTTGATTATCGCAACGGGTATTCGACTATCGCAACGCGAATTTGATTATCGCAACTCAAAAATTGCAACGCGAATTTGACTATCGCAACGCGAATTTGACTATCACAACGAAAAAATCGCAACACGAATTTGACTATTGCAACGCGAATTTGACTATCGCAACGAGAATTTGACTATCGCAACGTGAATTTGATTATCACAACGGGTATTCGACTATCGCAAAGCATATTAGACTATCGCAACGCGAATTGACTTTCGCGTTGCGATTTTGGCTTTCGCATTGCGATTTTGAGTTTAGCGTTGCGAAAGTGTACCTTCAACAGGTCTTTTGCCTTCAATATGATGGAGATTAAAATCAACAAATCAACTTTTACATTTCAATTAATTAAACAAGCACAAATAAGAATTATTTACACATCAATATTAAACAAATCAACTTTTACAAATCAATTTTTACAAATCAATTAAACAAACAAAAATTGCTAATAATTCTTATTTTTTCCTCATCAATTAAACAAATCAGACTTTTAGGAATCAATTAAACAATCAAAAAAAGTGTACCCCAGACAGCTGTTTATGCACCCATACATCAATTTCACGTAGCTCACTTCAGGATTAACCTGCAGAAACCAAACATTTGCTCAGACAACACTTTCTACACATCTAAAACCAACAAATAGCAAATTATTATTGAATTCTAGGTACTTAACAACACTTGCATTTGACTTACAAATTGTTTATAGAAACTTTCATAACGCGGATGCAGGTAGGCAGCGTCTCGCATATATCGCTCTAGCCATAAAATACCGAAACCACAAGCCTACTGCACCTCTATCTCTATCGGTGGGAGGTAGAAACTGTATTCTTCGTGTCGTTAAACGCTCCAAGCACATGCATACGAGAGGACCACAATCCCCTCTGGCTTCCTGCGTTTGTTGTGGCGCGGTTTCGTCTCTGATAACTGTAACATTGAACTTCTTTTGCTTCTTGTTTCCAGAATAAGTCCAATAATTAATCGCATCCAAGAATTTAGCCAAATGAGAGCTCCATCCCTTAATAATATCTCTCAAATCAGACAATGATATGTAATTTATCATGCTGTCATATACTATTGTCTTTAGGGATGGGAGCTGAAGCTCGATGAGAAGCCAATGAGTACGTTCCAAAACAGGGATAAACACCTGCATCGAAATGTAATAATTCAAATTGCGCACTTATTTATGAACACCTTTAAAATATTTAAACAAATAAATACTAACCTTATCGACCTCCCACCATACAGGATAAAGTTTAGCTTGTCCATTAGCCAACACATATGATTCCTGTCGTTGATTCTTCAAGTGAACTATGTGAAAAGACGTCGACATAATTGTATATCGCGTATTTTTTTTTTTATTTTTCTTCAATTTCCTTACTATTAGAAGACGTGACACCCATGCATCAATATGCTGTTTTACAAAAAAAGACATATATTAGTGAATTACATAAATTTAAAAAAAATTAATCAAAATGAAATATAAGAAGAAATATAAGAAGAAATATAAGACTTACCCCCCATCGAAATAGCCATTGTCTTCAACCCCTAATAACACACCCCACCAAGACCGTTCAATCAACAAATGCATATCATCGTTGAGTTTGTATATGTCAGCGTAAAACCCTTGGCTCCGCTCATGTAGATAAAAATCAACTGTGGTCTTAGCCCAAAGGGTATTATCTAGAATTATTTTCGGTAGTTGTTTCCTCTCCACTTCATCTGCCAGAATGGTACTGGCCGATAACTTATACGAAAACCAACAATCATCCATCATGTCCGGCACGTGAGGGGGTTTCTCAATAATTCGATATATTACGCCGTGTGAATCAGACTCTAGAATGTTGGGAGGGACCTCTTCAACGATGACAGTGGCCTCTTGAACAGTGAGAGGGGACTCTTGAGGGATGATAGGGGCCTCTTAAACGATGACAGGTGAGTCAGACTTTTTCTTACGGATTCTTCGCACTATTGGGGTGAATGGAGACGTAATGGCACGTGCACGCCGTCTGATGCGTGAACTCCGTCTTGCAAGAAAAACCCGACGTATAGCATCCACCTTAGCGGGTCGCTAAAAATAAATTAATACATAAATCAGTAAATAAACAGACATGATATTAAACAGTGAAAACAAAGACAAATATATTTCAAACTTGCACGGTATTCACCCAAGTCATTATTCTATCATTGTTCACAAAATGCATCAGATAACATTCCAGAAGTAATCACTTATATAAACATTTAAAAGGACAATATATAGGTTTAGTGTAGGTTCAATGACAACATAAAGAGTAGTAGTTTATTCTTGAAACTTAAATTTTCAACACTGTGAAGTTAGTATTTGTCTTTTTGGTTGAAGTAATGCAATTCATTCAAGTTTCAATTTGCAGAAGAAGAATAGAATATGAAACTTAAAATCGCAACAGGAATGACTATCGCAACGAGAGAATCGCAATGCGATTTTCATTTCGCATTGCGATTCTTTCGTTGCGATAGTCAAATTCGCGTTGCGATAGTCATTTTCGCGTTGCAAAAGTAAACTATTCTTCTTCTGTAAATTGAAACTTGAATGGATTGCATTACTTCAACCAAAAGATAACCAAAAACAAATACTAACTTCACAGGGTTAAAGAATAAACAGTTTAGCAGTATTGGCAGCAACCGAATGAATTTACTAAGCAATCTAAGTGAAATGGTTAATCTAAGTGAAATGGTTAATCTAAGTGAAATTACGAGTAAATTTATCATCAAGTTAAATATGAAAAATATTAAACTTACCTCGTTGCGTAGAGTATGAACCTCATTCTACAACGATGCTACCATCTCACGTAGAGCGGCTACCTCACCACGTAAAGTAGACACCTCAACACGCCATGCACCATTGTCATCGCGTAAAGTACCGACCTCCTCACGTAAGGCATTGACCTCATCACGTAACTCCCCTAACTCATCCCGTGGAGGTGGAGAACAGGGCGATAAACGTCGTGGCATCTTTTCCAGTCGCCTATCATGAGGTGATGGTGGAGAAGAGGCTCGATGATGTGACAGAATAGGTGATGGCTCTCGTTGTGGAGGTGTATAGTCGGGTCGATCAGGTGATGGCTCTGGGTGAGGTGATGGCTCTCGAAGTGGAGGCTGCTCATCATCCGTGCCATCAAAAAAACGCTTACTAGCTTGCCACCAATCAGTGGCAAGCTCAGCTTCCGTGGGTGTCAGCCTCTGTAATGGAGTGTTGGCCTCCTAACAATATAAAAGCTCAAACAAAGTTAAACGTGTACTAGTAATAACTTGTTTATAAACATATGGTAGTATTTGTGTTAACTTACATTATTTATTGTCGTATACGGTAGTAAATCTTCCCATTGCTGCAAGGTCCGTTTCCTCTTCCAGGAAATAGCCCTAGGAATATCATTAGAAGTTTTTAATGCATATGTCTGCATGGCGGGAAAGGCCTCAAATATCCAAATCTACAAACAATATAATAACAAACATAAGTAATTGTTAAATAATTAATTATAATTTTGGAAACATTATATAAAAATTCTTACCTTAAAGGCCCAAATAAATCCTGACAAAGTGTATTTGGAACCATCGCCACGTAAACTTTTTCGATCATCAAAGGCAGACGACAACTTATTCCATGTAGCTTTCCATATATACGAACCCTACGGAAACATGTTCCATGCATTTAGGTCCTCTACCAATTTAATTAGATCATTAGGAATAGGTTGTCTGGCCTCTCTGCCTAAAAAGCCGGCATGCAAAAGTATTAGAAGGCAAACTCGGACAACATCGACGTCATCCATCCGAGTAAAACCATCTTTCTTATTCAATAATCTCGTCAAGTCTTCCACGTGTAAATTCGGCTTCTCCATTGACAGCTCAGGAAAAACCCGGGATAACCATGATAGGCGGGTAATATGTCTAGTGTACCGACCTACATCATCGTGTCCGAAACGTAGACCGGTAATTAAGCAAAACTCCTCCCGCCCAAAACACGTATATGCCGGTGGAAAATCAAACCATATCTCTTCATCACGACGTTGTATAGTCTCTGGTAGATTGCTAGTCATGGTATGAAGAAACAGATGGGTCAACATAGCATCTCCACCCGGATGTTGTACTTTCAGCCATGGCCCGAAGCAAGTATCCTCAAATATTTTTCTTTGTGCAGGTGAAAGCTTCGACGCAATTGTTTTGGCCAGGCTTACTTTATTTCTTAAGGTCAATTGAGCCGGATAAAAGTTCTACAAAAATAATAAACATACCAAGTTAGATATACCAAAAACTACACTGTGAAGATATACCAAGAACAATAAACATAAAGAGTAGTAGTTTATTCTTCAAACTTAAATTTGCAACACTGTGAATTTAGTATTTGTCTTTGTTTTTTTTTGTTGAAGTAATGCAATTCATTCAAGTTTCAATTTGCAGAAGAAGAATAGTTTCTGAAACTTAAAATCGCAACACGAAAATGAAAATCGCAACACGAAAATGACTATCGCAACGTGAATTTGACTATCGCAACGCGAAACTAAAATCGCAACGCGAAACTAAAATCGCATTGCGATTCTGTCGTTGTGATTTTCATTTCGCGTTGCAATTCTCGGTTTCAAATACTAAAATTTAAACTTGAATGGATTGCATTACTTCAACCAAAAGACAAAACAAAGACAAATACTAAATTCACAGGGTTTAAAGACTAAACCATTTAGCAGTATTGGCAGCAATCGAATGAATTTAATAAGAAATCTAAATGAAATGGTTAATCTATTATTGAAATTACCAGAAAATTATCATCAATTTCAATATGAAAAACCTAATAATAATGCAAAATTTTCAAAATAAAAATAATTAAAAAAACTAACCCTCGGTGGTTGATTTGGTTGATTTTCCATTTCTTACCGTGAATGATTGTGAGGGTGGCTCTGAGAGATGGAGATAGATGGATTTCGTAGGAGATGGGGACTGGTTTCGTCGGAGATGGGGATTGGTTTCGTCGGAGATGGAGATAGATGGATTTCGTCGGAGATGGGGACTGGTTTCGTCGGAGATGGGGACGGATGTCGCTTTAGAGAGTGAGAGATGGAGATGGGACTGAGTTGTGATTTAGGGTTTTAGGTTATGAGTTACGATTACGGGATATACTGTGGACGGTTCAGTGTTCCGATATATTAATATTCATGTTTGGAATTTGAAAAAAAAATACGCGTTGCGATAATAATTACGCTTTGAAAATCACATTGCGATAGTCAGCATCGCATTGTGATAGTCAGAATCGCGTTGTGATAGTCAGAATCTCGTTGCGATAGTCATAATCGCATTGTGATTTACATATTCGCATTGCGATTTACATATTCGCATTGTGAATTCGGAAAATCGCAACGCAAATTTGGAAAATCGCAATGCGATAGTCAGAATCACGTTGTGAATCTGGAAACTGATTTGCGATACCGGAGATCGCGTTGCGAATTATCGATCGCATTGCGATTTAGTTGGTCATTTTGGCAAATCTAAAAAAAGTTGGCTAAAATCGTATATTATAAGGCATTTTTGGTCACTGAAGCTATTTTCTCTATATTTTACGCTCGTATATATTGACCTAATCAAAGAGAGAGAGAGATAGTGCATGAGAAAACCACCACTCATGACTATTGAGACCATTGTGTCAATAGTCATCCTCTTAGATTGTACGTTTGTGAAAAGCTCAGCTACAAAATCTCATTGGGATGATTATTGTTTCCTAGCCCTCTAGCAATAAAGAAAGAAAGACAAACGACTAGAAGAAAATATTGTTTAAAAAGTAATATTGGATTTATCGTAAGAAAATATAGGGTGTAATGGGTTTATTCAATAAAAGATTAAAAATAATAATTTTCTATTACTAGTTTTTCTAAACAAATATGTTTTTTTAATAATTTAAATCACCATTCTTGTCTTATTTGTGCATTAGTTGACTCTATTTATATATGTTAACATCAAGGAAAACCCTTGGTAGACATTAAGGGATTTGAATTACTGGAAAATGAATTACTGGAATTTGAATTCTGGAAAGTGAATTACATTTCTGGAAAACATTTTATGATGTTTGAAAGATTTTATTTAAACCTTTTTTCCACTAGTAGAAGAGTTTTTTAAAAATTATTTATTACAAATATTAAATATAATAAATAATATTATTTATCATAAAACTTAATATTATTTTTTTTAAAATATTAAAATAATTTATTTATTATTAAATATTATTTTTATAATTTTATTAATAAAAATATTAATATTGGTATATTTTAGTGAAATAAAATATTATAAATTATATTAATTATTTATTAAAGTAATAGTGTTATATTATATTTTAAAAATATTAATTATGTATGGCACATGGTTTGTATGTAGGGAAACGATATGGATGCATCTAGGGGAATACTTTCAGGAACCATAGACAAGTTTAAGATGATATGTGAACTCGATGAACTTCTGCTCTTTGTGACTTTTGCTTGTAGCTTTCATTTCTTCCCGATATGAGTATGATGTGTGTCGATAATTAGTACATAATCTATTTCATGCCATAGCAATGAATTTGATCCGTCTCTCAGGTATTCGAGACCAAATCAAGCAGAAGAATGTTTACACTGGTGGCATCTTTTGTGGTTATTTTCCTTGTCATGTACTATCTTTCTAAGTAACCGATCTATGATGTTTTTAATACAGTTGAGAACTTTCTGTGACAAACTGGAAGACTCTTTTTATACATGGTTACTGTAAACAATGTGCTTCCAAACATGTAATTCGTATGTTTATATGAAGATTTGTTTGGTATATCAAGCACAACTTGTGGCATGAATTAACTAGCAGTTAATTAAAACTATGCTTAGAAGAGTTAAGTGTTTATGTATGTTTCTGTTAGACTACTGGTATGCCTGTACTGCTGGTGTATGCACGAGTTTATGCTCTCACGTGCATGAGCCTTGAATAGGTGGTTAGTTTGTTAAGAAGTTAGCTAAGGCAGTTATGCAGTTAGAGGGAAGCTGTTATTGGTCATTGTACACTTATAAAATGCAGCTCATGCTGATATGTAAAATACGCCTTTCTTGTATATCATTCTGTTTTCTCTACTTCTCATTATGGTATCTTTCGCCGGAAGTTCTGGGATTCTTTTCTAAAGTTCTCGCTGCTCAGTTCTTGTTTGGTTGGTCATGGAGTCCTCCAAGAGCTTCGCTCATAAGAAAGTGAATGTTGTCTTAGATGAAATAAACTTTCTACTATGGAAACAATAGATTTTGCTTACTGTACGAAGTCACAGGCTTGAACAGTTACTAAACGGGGATCTGAAGCCACCACCGGAGATAATCCTTGATGACAATGGCATTGCAGCTGTCAACGATGCCTTCAAAGAGTTCGTTGCACAAGACAGTGAGTTGGCGTCCTGGCTCCTCTCTACCATCAGCCCACACCTCTTACCACAGTTTCTAGGAGCAGACTCGGCTGTTGCGGTATGGAGTACAGTGCAACAGTTATTTTTCAGCAGATCCACGACTGCAGCCATGGGCTTACATTGTAAGCTACAATCGCTGAAGAAAGGGAATGATAGTATGCGAGTCTATCTTACCAGTGTAAAAGAAGTATGCGATGCACTTGCTTCTTGTGGAAGTGTTGTTTCTCATGTCGGTCACATAGCCAGCATTTTGAAAGGGTTGCCTAGAGAGTACCAACCTTTCATGGCAGTTATTACAATGATGAAAGAAACTCTTTCTTTGGAAGATCTTTATACGGTGCTTTTGGATACTGAAGCTCAGCTAGCAGGCTTCGATGAATCGGCTTCAGGAAACCAGCCAGCTCAGCTCAGCTCAGTTATTAAAATGGTCAATGTGACTCCAGGGCCTCACGATCTGCTTCAGGAAACCAGCCAGCTGGACGTGGCCAAGGACGGGCTCGAATCCAGTGCCAACTGTGTGGCAAATTAGGTCACCTTGTTGATCGTTGTTGGCACCGGTTCGATGAAGACTTTATGTGTGTGACCTCTGATTCTCGTACTCATAAGAACCAGTCGGCTAATAGTCGTTATTCAACTGCCGAATCCTCCTGCTCAAGTTGTGAATGTGGCAAGGGACGTTCTCACGCAACAGCAGGATCATCGCAAGCCAATATTGCCTCCAAATCAACGGACCTTTGGGTAGTTGATTCGGGTGCAACGCACCACGTTACTCCTGATGCTTCCAATATTGCAAGCTCCAGTGAATTTCGAGGCCCAAGTAAACTCTCTGTGGGAACCTTATTTTTGAATGATTTGCTGCATGTACTCCGTATAACGAAAAATTTAATTTCGGTGTCCAAGCTTGCTTGGGACAATGTAGTCTATTTTGAGTTTCATGCTGCAAATTATCTCGTACGTGATGAGTCCACTGGTGAGGTTCTACTACACGGTGAAGAAAAGGGTAGTCTGTATACGTTTGCTTTTGGTTGTGCACACAAAAAAGAACCGCATGCTGATGTTTACCTTGTAGAAACAAACTTGTCTCAAGGCCAGTCTTAGCTGTGGCACCGACGTTTAGGGCATCCTGCTCAGTATGCATTAGACAAAATAACTAAGGATATCAATGTAAAACTTGATCCTGAAATTAATAAAACATGTGTGGCTTGTCACATGGGGAAAAACCACAAGCTTCCCTTTGCACCTTCTGTTACTCAGTATACAGTCCCTTTTGAGTTGATTTTTTAGACTTATGGGGTCTCCACATGTGCCATATAATGGCTTTTGATACTACATATCCTTCGTAGATGCGTGCACTCGGCTTACATGGGCTTATTTCTTAAAGGATAAAGCTCAAGCTCTACCAGCGTTTAAGTTATTTCACAAGTTTGTTCTGAATCAGTTTGGACTACCAATAAAAGCTGTTCAAACTGATTGGGGGGGAGAATATCGACCATTCTCCACATTTTTAACACGAGCAGGCATATTACACCGGTTGTCTTACCCTCATACGTCAGAACAGAATGGTATCGTCGAACGAAAGCATCATCACATTGTGGAACTCGGGTTAGTACTGCTCGCTCAGGTATCTCTACCTGTCCAGTATTGGTCGTATGCCATGGTAGCCTCGGTACACCTTATCAATCGATTGCCCACTGAGGTCCTTGATGGGGTCTCACCCTTTGAGAAGCTATACAGCAAGAAACCCGAGTATTCCACGCTGAAAGTGTTTGGATGTCAATGCTTCCCGCATCTAAGGCCTTTTCAAAATCATAAGTTGTCGTTTCGTTCTCAATCTTGCACATATCTTGGCTTCAGCTCTAAACATAAGGGTTATCAGTGCCTTGCGAGTAATGGACGGGTTTATATTTCACGCCATGTTATATTTAATGAGCTAGTATTTCCGTTTGCAGGTAATGGCTCTGACGAGGTACACCACGAACCATCAACGTGGTAGGCTCAAGAATTACCAATTGTTTCTAATCCTACAAGGTGGTGTCAAGTAGCAGCTCTGGTCAATAATAATGTACTTGAAGAGGAGGCTGAAACTGTAGCAGATCAAACACAGCAGCAAACGTCGCCTGAGGTTGATACTGAAACTGTACCTGCCTTAGACATCGTCGAAGAAGCTGTGTCTATCCCAGAGATAACTACAACAACCAGCTCAAGTCTTAATTCACGTGCTACAGATGAGCATGCTGGCGATAGAACTGATACGTGTGGTAATCTGGCCAGTAACCCTGGAGATGTTGCTGTAGATTTACTAAGGCAAAACTACCACCCTATGATAACTCGCAGCAAATGCGGGGTATTCAAACCCAAGTCCTTCTCCAACTATTTTGAGGATGAAATCCCTTCCTCAGTCCAAGATACACTGCAGTCTGATAACTGGAGAGCAGCAGTTCAAGCTGAACATGATGCTCTTATAAAGAATAATACGTGGTCTGCCATAAAACTACCTGCTGGACGTGTTCCTGTAGGCTGCAAGTGGCTATTCAAACTCAAGCGAAACCTTGATGGCTCTGTCCATAGGTATAAAGCACGACTAGTTGCAAAGGGCTTCTCACAAGTGCCCGGTTATGACTTCACATATACGTTTAGCCCGATTGTGAAGTTCTCTACTTTCAATATTGTGCTAGTTCTAGCTGTAATGAATGGATGGGAACTGAGACATATGGACATTAATAATGCATTCCTCAATGGGGATTTATATGAAGATGTCTACATGAAACAACCGCCGGGATTCTAGCAAATGGTTGAGGATGGAACTCCTCTAGTTTGCAAGTTACACAAGGCGCTCTATGGTCTTCGCCAAGCGCTCAGGAATTGGCATACCAAGCTTAGAGACAGCCTTGTTGGAATGGGGTTCGCTGCCTCCCGAGTAGACCTGTCATTGTTCATCAGTAAGGAACATGGCTGTGATGTTTACATATTAGTGTACATTGATGACATAGTTATTACTGGGCAATCAACACACAAAATTCAAGAGGTAGTAAAACTGCTAGAGAATAATTTTCTCTCAAAGACTTAGGGCTGCTCAGTTATTTCCTAGGAATAGAGGTACATCGCTCGCATGGCACAGTTGTGTTAAGTCAGAAAAAATTTATACTTGAGCTTCTCAAAAAGGCAGGACTTAAGGGAGCTACCAGCTGTGGAACGCCAATGGTCTTGGCTTCCAAACTCTCAGCAAACGAAGGGGATCTGTTAACCAATACTACAGAATATCGCAGCGTTGTTGGCTCGTTGTTGTACGCATGCCACATACGACCAGATCTGGCCTATAGCGTTGGGAAAGTGGCTCAATACATGCAAGCACCACGTGAAGCGCATATGGTTGTAGTCAAGCGCATACTGAGATACTTGGCTGGTACTATCAATTATGGACTGTTGTTTCGACCGGTAGATGATTGCTTAGCGGTTGCTGATGCAGACTGGGGTGCGAATGTTGATGATCGTAGGTCTATCTCTAGCTATGGTGTGTTTGTAGGTAAGTGCATTGTTTCTTGGAGTTCTAAAAAGCAAAAAACTGTGTCAAGGTCAACTATAGAGGCAGAATATAAATGTGTAGCAGACACTGCGGCTGAAATAACTTGGGTAAATGCTCTACTTGCTGAACTTGGTCTTCAGCAGCGTCGGGAACCGGTGATATGGTGTGATAACTCAGGGGCAGTAGCGATGAGTCCTAACCCCGTCTATCACACTCAGTCCAAACATATTGACATGTACGTACACTTTATCCGAGAAAAAGTTGCTGCAGACCTATTAAACGTAAACTACATTCCAGCCGCGCACCAAGTTGCAGACGGGTTCACCAAAGCTCTGTCTAAAATTGCTTTTGAAGAGTTTCGCAAAAACGTGTGTGTGGCATCTATAGTGTAGTTGTTGTAATAAAAAAAAAGAGAAAAAGTAGGGAGAATGTTAGACTACTGGTATGCCTGTACTGCTGGTGTATGCACGAGTTTATGCTCTCACGTGCATGAGCCTTGAATAGGTGGTTAGTTTGTTAAGAAGTTAGCCGAGGTAGTTATGCAGTTAGAGGGAAGTTGTTATTGGTCATTGTACACTTATAAAATGCAGTTCATGCTGATATGTAAAATACGCCTTTCTTGTATATCATTCTGTTTTCTCTACTTCTCATTAGTTTCTACAAGTATGTTTAGTCGGGTTGAGTCATGTTTGAGTCTTAAATGTTAATTGAGTTCTTAGCTATTTTGATTTGAGCTAAGATCGCGAGGTATGACATTGATATTTCAAGACTCAAGCCCATGATTTAAAGTGAAAGTGTGAAAGTGCAAAAGTGGAAGGGATCATAGATGGATCGAAGGGATGGAAAGGATAATCTTTCTTAAAAAATTTCAATTTCAATTTTAATTTTCATACAAGTTAAAAGTTTTTATTTTTCTATTTTGTATTAATAATCTATTTTTATCTTGTAAAATTTATAAATTCATTCTTTAATATAAAATAGAAAAGACGATACGAGTACAACTGCCGAGTGCCAACACTAAGATGGTGACGTGCGCCGACTAGCTTTTCCCTTTAATCCATATCCATGCATGGGCACTCTCTATTACCTGCCATTCATATTTTCACCAAAACACGCACTTGCGCACCTATCTCCACAGAAAAGATCATTATTAAGAAAAATAAGTTTTTTTTTGGAATTTGTCATCACGTTTAATTCATGAAAAAAATTATTATTAGGTATGTCTGTTTCTAAGTCTAAGTAAGAGAGTACTTAATCAGAGTCTCTTTTCATCTAGGATCTAAAATTATAAATTCACATATAATTAGAAAAGATAAAATATGATTAACAAGGGTTAGTTTACGTGGTAAATATATAATTAAAAAAGATAAAATGTGTTAACATGAGTTAGTTTAAGTGGTAAACATCTTGATATCGCTTAATTAATATCTCAAATTTGAGTCTGTGTATGCAAAAAATCTGTTATGAGACTCATCCACCAAATCCAAGTATACGACACAGGTCGTTCCGAATTAGTATAGGCGAAGTTTTAGAATAGAGAAGACAAAAAAATAATAATATATGAGGTGGAAAAATTATTGTAAAATTATTTTATATTTTTAATATTTAATATATTAATTATTTATAGTTTTATGAGGAAAAAAATGATATTATTGTAAAATATGTCATTTTTAAAGATAATATTTAACTTTGAGTTACTAAAAAAATAGATCTCATAAATTGAAAAACAATATCTTTGTCTACTCAAGATCATAATATTATTTTTTCATATTATATTATATTATATATAAATAAATATGATACTTATTAAAATTATTTTAAAATATAAGTTTAATATACTAATTGTATTAATTATATGCTAAATATATATTTTCCTCAAAAGTTAGATAGTATAACAATTAAAATATTTCTATAAATTTTCATTCAAATATTTATAATTTAATGTTAAAATTTGACTTGTTGAAAAAAAATATATATCACAATGATAATTTGATAAAATATTTATCCAAGTAATATTATATTACTTCAACCAAACAACGTAATATTACATCGTGCTAAATAAAACAAATAAGATAATAAAATATACTTAAAATAATATTATATTATAGTAATTTTATTCTCAAATATAATTTTATTCTTTTAACCTTGTTACTGTTTACTTTACCTTTGTGGAAAGGACTTCATTTTGACCCGTTTTTATTTTTATCTTTTTAATTTGCCTTCTCCCTGTTCCTCCCACACAGTCCACTCATTCTCACCCCTTTTTAATTGCTCCGACGCAGGTAGACGGTACGGATAAATTCCATTGATTCGCTTGGGTAGCACTAAAAGGTTGCAGTCTTTTCTTCAGTCCAAGGCTTTCCATACTCTGTTCCCTCGCCCAAAAATCTAAAGCCAAAGTTGTAAGCAAAGAGATGTAAAAGAATTCGGTCTAGAGACACAAACTCCACGTTGAATAAGTCAGTAATTTTAGCCCTCTTGTATTTCCATCCGAACAGATACTCCCGTGCATACAAGCCAAAACTTTGTTTTTGCTTAATTAATGCCTTCTAACAAATTGAGGCACCCATCTAATCTTACATCTAAGCTCATTACTTTTGAAATGAATCCTGAAATGCTTTTGAAAAGTATGTCAACTATCGTGCTTACTGTTCCAGTCTTCCTTTGCATATATCCATGCTGCTTCCAGGAAAGCCAGAAAAGGGCATATTTTCACATTTTACACCCCATTTTCCTCATCGTTGAATTCTCATTTTCCTAATTCATTTCGTGTCCGAAGGATTCACAGATACATTGATCTAAAGACTAGAGTTTGGGAACGTTAAAATCTTCAAAAAAGGAAGCAAAACCAACCAAGGAAACCCCAAAGTCCAAATTCCAACCCACATGCCAATTAACACCAGTGTTTGATTCAGCAAACAGCTTAATAAAACAAGATTTAGCTGATATTATAGTTACGTGACGCTGCCTACTTGAAAACTGAGGTCAACCTAGAGCCATGCGTTTCCGGTCGTTCCAAGTTGTCATGAGCACATATAAATACACTCAAGTTCAGGGCTAAAGAGATCTTGATTACTTGTATATTTTCTTTCTAGCTTTGCACACATTAAGATGAGCAATCTACATCATTATGTTGTGACGTCAGCCTTGTTTTTTCTCGTATGCACTCACGCTTCCGGCCGGCTTCTAAACGAAGGTTATCGTGATCTTGTGCTACAGTGTGCCCAAAAGGGGGAACCTATCCCTCCTTCTGATCACAATGGCTGCACCCACATTCCTGGCAGAAATGGCCCGCCTTGCATCGGCGGACGGGCCTTTGCCGGCCATGTTTCATCTACATCTAATGCGGCTGCATAATCTGTGATGGATGCGTACATGTTTCAGTTAGCAACCGACTACTACTCGATTGATTTACATGCTATGATTTGGTGATGAAACTAAATAATGGAAACATTTCCGAATCCCGGTTAATGTTGTATCTTCTTGTCTGCTATTGTACTTCTTTGTTTCGTTTAGATGTATCAAGTATTTGCTAAACACAAGATGGATTGTTAATAAGAAATCAAAGTTTATATACTTCATTTGAAAGTATTTGCAATCTTTTTATTCTCTTTTTCCGGATTTGGTGTTGTGGGTGAGTAGAACAATTAGCAGAAAATAAAAGGGACAATCATACGTATTAGGACTGGGAGACAAAATATCAAGCATTCAACGCTAATGCTGACTTGAGAATACAATACTCGATCATTAGGTTCTAATCGATCGTACTTTGATAGATATAAATAGTTGTAATGAGTCGTTTCTTTTATCGAATCCTTTTCATACTTAGATATTTATGAATATTGTTTCGATTTTTGCATATTTAAATGTTAAAATCATTATCTAATGTGACTTTGGAACGTATATAGATAAATATAATTGTATATCTGTTATCTAAATCTGTATCAAATATACATATGTGAATTTAGATATCCTACTCTAAATTACAAAATTAAGAATATATTCGCTTATAATGGATTTAAATCTTGGTCATCAAATCTCTAACTAATTCAGACATCCGATATATTATTTAAAATTTTAGAATTTAATTTTGTACGGATTCGTATATCTTATAGATTATAATATTTAATTTGAAGTTAAATAATAATATTAGAACAATTTGAGATAAAAAAAAATAAATTTAAATTTTTAAATAATTTTAGGAATTCAAATCAAGATAATTCAGAAAAAAAAAAATTAAAGATACCCCAACTTCTATACATATTTCTCTGAGGTCAAGTGGCTTATAAAAGGATTGGAAGGTATTAGGTCTAAAGACAGTAAGACAAAAGCCATGTTGAACAAGTCAGTCATTTGGACGAGGTCTCGTCTTCTGTCTTTCCATTGTCGAAGCTTCACTGCGTCTTTCCTCAATTTTCCCCAGCAATCCAAAATTTTCCTTAAGTTGGAGATATTGTAAACATGGTTTCCTTGTAGGGGTGAAAATGAACTCATCGTTCGATAAACTATTTGTCTACTATTCATATGATATTTATTTATTAATTTAAATAAACAAATATGACTAAAATTTTATTATCACCTAATAAATTAACGACCATAGATAGAGGTTTGCTTATGTTCATGAATAAACTCTTTTTTTTTTACATGTAATTTTATTACTAAGTTTTAAAATCACCCAACCGAGAGCCTCGTTTGGATGAACAAACTCATTTGAAAACATGTTTATTGACTCATTTATAAGATCGTTTGTTCGCTTCTTTTTTTTTTTAACATTTTAAATATTGGTGAATATAGAGATTAAATTGAACATTAAGTGAACTTTGGAGTTCAAACCACAAAACCTGAGTATGACATAGTGGCATAATTTCAATCTTTTCTATTTGATTTCTACCTTCAAACCAATATAACGCTAAATGATCAATAGCCCTACTTTGAACAAGTCAGTGATTTGGACGAGGTCTCGTCTTCCACTCTCCATTGTTGAAGCTTCAGTGTCTCCTTCCTCATTTTCCCCAGCGATTCAAAATTTTCGTTTAATCTGAAAGGTTAACACACAAAACATGTTCCCTCCAAGATTCCTTACACGCTAAAGAAGCAATCTAACAGATTTCATGGGCCATGCAAACAAAATCTTCATCCAAAAACCAAGTTTGGGTCTATCTTTCTTTTTTTATACCGATGCTGCTTCTTGGAAATCCAGTAAAAAGGCATACTTTCCCATGTTTACACCTTATTCCTTATAGTTTAAATCCCATTTTTCTAATGTTTAGAAAATTAAACACGAAGGATTAACAGATACACCCCTTTTTATTAGAGAAATTATGATTAAACCAAGGATATTCATTCAGTCTAAAGACGATAAACCCCATGTTGAAGACTTGAGTCATTTGGAACGGGTCTCGTCTTCTATTCCCATTGTTGAAAGCTTCAAGCCCTAGTGACTCTTTCCTCATGGTGTCCGACCGAATTTTCATTTTCCCCAGCAAATCTAACTTAACCTGAAAGCTTACCATAGGAAACATGTGACACAAAATGCAGACATGTTCAAAGAATGAAGCCTGTAATCATTAATGGAACAGATATCATTCAAACAAAATCTTCATCCAAACCCAGTTTTAAGTCTTTGTTTCTTTAGATCAATATTGCTGCTTCTTGGAAAGCCAGAAACAAGGCCGACTTATACATTTATACACCTCGTGTTCCTTATCGTTGAATTCCCATTTTTTTTCTTCTAATGCTTGGCACATTAGGCACACCTTGTGGCGAAAGGATTCACGGATATATTGATCTAAAGACCAGAGTAACCGTGTCTCCACCAACGTTTTATAGTCCAATCCACATGCCAAATTGACACTAGTGCCTGATTCAGAAAACAAGATTTTTCTCATTTTATAGTCACATCACGAGGCCACCTTCATCCCATTTTTTACTTCTAATCCCATGATTCGATTCATGGTTATTTCTTCTCTTCTAAATTAAATCGCAGGTCAGTCAAGGGCCACTTGTTAAAGTCATTCAAGTTGCCAGGGCTACATCACATATAAATACGCCTAGCTTGCAGCCTAATTATCTTCAATTCCAGGGCTAGATCGATAGTATACTTGCTAGCTAGCTTTGTTTCATATACATTACAATGAGGAACCTACATCATTTCCTTGTCGTTGCGGCTGTGATTTTTCTTGTCAGCAACCATTTGTACGAGGCTTCCGGCCGGATTCTGAACAAAGACGATCTTATGCTACAATCTGTCCAAAAGGCCAAGGGAGTACCAATCCCTCCTTCTGGACACAATGGCTGCACCCACATTCCCGGCCGCGGAGGCCCGCCTTGCATCGGCCAGAGGGCCTTCGCAGGTCATGTTACGGCTCCTTCAGGGCTGCAACCAATGGCAGTGGTTCCATTTCATGATGCAGCCTAGTCTCAAATCAGTCTCTCCTTTTGTTGCAGATAGCAACTGATTAGTACTTTAATGATTTAGCTGGTGATAATAAGATCATGAACATGAAATAAGCCCCACAAATGCCGATTTGTGTTCTCTCTTTCTTATGATAACTCTTTGTTTCTCCTTTTTAACATCGATATTAAATAAATTAGCATACTTTATGTTACATTTCTCCTAGGTTAACTTTTGAGGTATGGGAGCTTTGATTTCTCACCAGCAAACAAGCATGTGCTTCCTTAAGTGAAGCCTTCGCCGATTGGTAACTGTGCAGGAATGTAAAAGACCCTAGCCCAATCAATTAGACCATGAACCAGATCCCATTAATTGGGTCCACAAAACAAACTTATGAGATGAACATATGAACAGGGGTGTGCATTTTTCGATATATAATATCATATAATCCGAAAACTTGGATATCCGGAAATTAAATTTAGATATCTAAAAATTAAAATTATTAAAATTCAAATTCGATATGAGTAGGGGTGGCACTGGGACTGGAGCGTTAGGGCTGGGGGTTGCGATTATTGGGCTTGTGTAAAACTTTTTAAAGGTTTAGTTATTTTTTTAAAAATTTTCAGATAATATAAAAAATAAAATTTTACCGATTTGTTTCTCATCCGATTATTATTTTATATCAGAAAAGTAAAAGCATATCATATATCCAAAATTTCAAATCAGGTCAACGGATCAATGATTGGATCAGATTTTTTACATACCCCTACATATGAGTAGGGGTGAAGAAAACTCTACTCTACAAAATCAAATTTGATTTTATTTGATGTTAAAAAAATATTTGCCTCAACTCGTAATTTTATAAATTTAGTATAAAAAAATTTCAAATAAAATTTGATTTATAAAATAAAACTTATTAACTCAATAAACTCAAAAGAATTCCAACTTCATTCAATTGGTAGTGTGCAAGGCTCTTAACCTTGTGGTCGTGAGATCGAGCCCCACCGTGGGCAATTCATAATTCTAACTGCCGGGAGGTCTTTCACGGAAGTTGCTCTCAACCTGACGTTGGGGGCAACCTACTACCTACCTCCCCCTTACCCCATTACATATGGGAATATGGGTTTGACACTTTTTTACTTATGACTTGGACTCTAAAATAAAATTCAGGACTAATAGCGTGTAAAATTTAAAATTCTAAAACATCAGTAGTGTCCTTAAGGTACTTGCTATTAATTGCTTTATAGTAACATGCATGTGATGGCTCAATGAATTTTAAAACGACGAATCACGCAGCTCATGTGATGGCTCAATGGAAGGAAGAGGTTTCGAACCCGATATTGTAGCATATAACAGTGTCATTGACTGTCTTTGCAAGAACGGGTTGATAGAAGAGGCTCTTGATCTCTTCTCCAAGTATAGTATACTATAGCAGTAGCTGTTGAAGAATATGAATAGAGAGAAAGAGCAAAATGTTTTCAAAAGGCCTTTAGTTTGTTTTCTTGGGTTTTAAGTTTTAAGAGATATGTTTCATCTGTGAAGGAGGAGGAGGAGGAGGAGGAGGAGGAGGAGGAGGAGGAGGAGGAGGAGGAGGAGGAGGAGGAAGGAAGGAGAAGAAAGAAGAAGAAGAAGACGAGGGGGAGTTCTAACGAGGTTAACATGTCACGTCAGATAAATTTAACGGTGGTAATGTCAGTGACCTTATTGAAAGCGAATTAAAAGTTTAGTGATTGTATTGTAAATTTTAAAAGTTAGATGACCAAAATGTAAATATCCTAAAAGTTTAGATACTATATATATTGTGATGCTTCAACCTCATCAAAATTTAACAAAGAAACCTTGTTTTAACAAAGGAAGGTGGAGATCAGCACAATACACGATTACACTATATGATTATGATTTATAAATTCAATTGTTTAATTCAAAATAGTTGTTCTGCTTATTGCATCCGTACCTATGTTTTTAATTTATAAATGGCAGTGGAACAAAAAGTACGTAAAGACAAAATACTGAAAAACCAAATTCACTGGCACGTTAATCACGACGCATTATTAGCTGCTTGAGATCTCTCCTTTCCTCAATCCTCGCAGGGAAGCCACCTTTCATCTTCGACGTCAGAGAAACAATAAACGATGGTTCAAACCCATCCTCCACCGCCGGCACAACCTTGAACCGTCGTAGAACGCCAGACACCACCCTTTTCATCTGCAGAAACGCCATCACATTTCCCAAACAAACTCTGGGTCCCGCCTGGAACACTGGATATGGATAAGTATAAGGATCTCTCCCCACAAAGCTCCATTTCCCTCCCTCATCTCTCTGCAACCATCGCTCTGGCTTGAACTCTGCCCAATCCGACCCCCATATCATCACCATCCTGCCTATCGCGTAAGGATGATACGCCACTATCGTTCCTTTCTTCACCACCGTCCCGTCTGGCAAAACATCGTTGTCCTCCTCTGTCTTGCCGTCCACCGGAACCGGAGGGTACAGTCTCATTGTATCGCAGAGACAAGCATGCGTATCAACCATGTCTTTAACTTCCTCGAGCACCGGCAAACCGGATTTCACTTTGATTTCTTTGAGAATCTTTTCTTCAACTCCAGGGTTCTTTGATAACAACCAGAAAAACCACGTTAAAGCTGCCGATGTCGTGTCGCGGCCGGCGAGTATAAAGCTGATGACAATATCCGTAGCGAAATTCTCGTCCGTGAGGCCCGAGCTCAAAAACCTGGATAAAAGATCAACAGATTCCAAAGACGATTTATCAGCTAGTTCCTGTTTCTTTTCCCTTACGAACTTCATCGCAAAGTCACGAACTCGAGAATCGCATGACTTTCCAGGACATACTAAAGAAAGCACGGAACCTTCTGCTACTTATTTTAGTAGCATCTTCAAACGCTTAATAACTTTGTGGTCGTGGGATCGAGTCTCAAGCTATTCTCAACCTAGCATTAGGGGCCGCCTACTATCCTATCTCCCCTTATCCCATTACATATGGGAATATGGTCAGCTAATTTTTTTTTCAAACGCTTCAGCGAACTCTGTCGACAGTAACGATGGCGAAAGACATGCTGAATCAAACCCAAAAGCAATCTTACAAACATTGTCAAAAGCGAATCTCTAAAGAATCTCTTGCAAGTCAAGCACCGTCTTCTCAACAGCAGCATCAGAAAACATCGGGATCAAACGATCATTAAGCTCCGTATCAACAACGTTTTGAATAAATTTACGAAGAGATTTGGTGTTGAACTCGTGGCTGGAAACTTGTCTCTGGAACTTCTAGGACTCGCCGTCGATATTGAAGATTCCGTTGCCTAGAAAATCGAAGAGTGTGCTATAAGAGGAAGGACCTTTTTGGTAGTTGGAGAAGTTGATCTTGAGCATGTGCTGGACATTGGAGGGTGTTGAGTTTGTAATTAGTTTTGTTCAGTTATTAATTAGTTAGAAACGATTATGAGTTAGTTAGGTGGTTAGATTGAATAGTTGTGTATATATATGTATTGGTTGTAAACTTATACGTAAGAAAATAAAAATAATTTTTCATTTCACTCATATTACAAGTTTAACATGGTATCAGGCTAGTCCATTTCTGCTGGGCCTGTTTCCTACTTGGGCTTGTTTTTCCCCTTTCCATTTCATTCATCTTCTCTAAAGCATCGCCGTTTTCACATTTCCATAGCTTCGCCATTTTCAAAATGCCTTCAACGACGGTTCCAACGGCAGAATCAACGCTTGTTGATTTCAACCATCCATTATATCTCCACCCTTCAGATACTACGGGCACAGTCTTGATCTCACATCAACTTTCTGGGCCAGACAACTACACCATCTGGAGTCGATCAATGCGAATCGTGCTCCTCGCCAAAAACAAATTAGGGTTCTTTGATGGACTCTGTTGCCGCGACGATTTTCAGCCCCCTTTACAAGCACAATGGGATAGATGGAACGCTCTTGTGCTTTCATGAATCCTCAACTCTGTGAGCAAGGAGTTGTATGTTGGAATCGTTTTCGCTTCAAGCACTGCGTTCGTTTGGGCATATCTCAAGGAACGTTTCGACAAAGTCGACGGTTCTCGAATCTTTTTTCTTCATCATGAGATTGCAACGATGGTCCAAGGTGAGACGTCAATTTCTGCGTATTTCTCGCGATTGAAGCTCCTGTGGGACGAGTATGATGCACTCGTACCGTCGTCGAGCTGTACCTGTGCAAGTGCTCAGTCAAATTTAAGGCATGTTGCTCAACAGAAGTTATTCCAATTCTTGATGGGACTGAACGATTCATATACTGCTATTCAAAGCCAATTATTGTTGATGCAGCCCTTAACTTCGGTCAACAGTGCCTACTCGATGATAAGTCAAGAAGAAGCTCATCGCCTTCAGCTATCTAGCATCGTTCCTCTTTTGGAAACTACAACATTGTATTCCAATGCTTCTGGCAACTCCAGTGCTCCTGGCAACCGTCGAAGGTTCAATGGAACTTGTGATCATTGCAAGGTGAAAGGCCATAAAAAGGAGAATTGTTATCGCCTTATTGGCTTTTCGTCTGACTTCAAGTTCAACAAGAAGAAGGGTTCCCAAGCTGCCATGATGGCTCACTCTGATCGTGAGGTGATTAATTCAGTACCACCAGTCTTCACTACTAAATAGTATCAGCAGCTCTTGGGGCTTTTGAATCAGGCGTCAGCTCCGAGTTCTAGTCCAAATTTCTCTGTGAATTTGGCAGGTACTTTATGTTCTCTTGCTTATGATTCAATTGAGTGGATTTTGGTGCAACTGACCATATTTTATCAGACTTTAACTGCATGATTGACCATGTGCCCTGTACATCCACAGTTAAATATGTTCAATTGCCTAATGGAAAATCCCTTGTTGTCACTGATATAGGTTATGTTAGATTTCCTAATGGTCTTCAATTGTCTAATGTTCTTCATGTGCCTCACTTCACTCACAATCTCATTTCTGTTTCAAAATTGGCTTATGAATTGAAATGTGCTATTTTTTATATCCTGATCTTTGCATATTGCAGGATCTTTACAGTGGCATGATGAGAGTGATTGGTAGAGAATTTAAAGGTCTTTACATGCTCAGGTTCCCTCCCAATTCTGTTTTTTCTGTTTCTGCTGATGCATGTAAACCTTTAGTCAGTTCTGAAATTTTTCTAAACACGTGTAAATCTATTGATGCAAATAAAACAAACCTTTGGCATGCTCGTTTAGGACATGTTCTAACTTCTTAATTAAAAAAATTACATATGTTTCATAATGCAAATTTGCATCAGGAATCTGTTCAAAACTATTCTATATGTCCTTTAGCTCGACAGTCTAGGCTTCTATTTCCAATTAGCAATTCTAGGACCACTACTCCCTTCACATTAATTCATATTGTTTTGGGGGGCCTTATCGAATTTCTACTCATGCTGGTCAACGTTTTTTCTTGACTATTATAGATGATTACACTAGCATGTCTTGGGTGTACTTATTGAAGCTTAATAATGATTCTATTCCTTGTCTTCGAACCTTTATCTTAATGATTCAGAACCATTTCTCTGTTTCGGTTAAAATTGTTCGTAGTGATAACGGACGTGAATTCTTTAATTTTGAATGTACTCCCTTGTTTGAATCCTTGGGGATTATTCATCAGAGTTATTGTGTATGTACTTCTCAACAGAATGGTGTTGCAGAACGTAAACATAGGCATCTTTTAGAAGTTGCTTGGGCTCTTCGTTTTCAGTCTCGAGTTCCTTTTCAGTTTTGGGGAGAGTGTGTGTTGGCTGCCTGTTATATTATCAATAGGTTGCCTTCTTCAGTCTTATCTTGGAAAACTCCTTTTGAACTACTATACAATAAACCTCATTCTTATGACCATTTTAGGGTATTTGGGTATCTCTGTTTTGCCACAAATCTTACCCTCATGATAAGTTTGATGCTCGAGCTTTTGCTTCTGTTTTTTTGGGATACTCTCCAACCCAAAAGGGTTACTTGCTGTTTAATCTTCATTCTAAGAAATTATTCATTAGTAGGGACGTTAAGTTTAATGAAAATCACTTTCATTTTCATCAATCATCTTCCTTTTATAGTCCTGATACTGTTTTGTTCCCAACTAATACCTTTGTTTCTGATGATGATTTCTTGATTCTAAATACTCCAAGTTCTCCTCCTTCTGGCTCCCATCATAGTAATCCTACTGAGTTGGGTATTGTTGATGGTGAACACACTTATCAAATTCCAGATCAGTCTTCTGCTTCAATAAGTGCACCTGTCCATTCTAGAAAATCCTCTAGAATTTCTAAACCTCCTACTTGGTTAAACAATTTTGTTTGCACTTGTCAGTCTTCTTCCTCAAATTTCAGTGAACTTTCTTATTCTCACTTACCAATTCATACTCAAGTATTCTTGTCTTCCATCTTTCAAATTTCTGAGCCTCAATCTTATTCTGAGGATGTTCAAAATCCACTTTGGGTTCAAGCAATGAAAGAGGAAATCCATGCATTACAGTCTAATAGAACTTGGTCCCTTGTTCCATTACCACCAGGAAAAGTTCCTATTGGATGTAAGTGGGTTTATAGAGTTAAGTACAAAGCATCAGGTGAGGTTTAGAGATATAAAGCTCGCTTGGTTGCTAAAGGATATAATCAATAGGAGGGAATTGATTTTGTTGATACTTTTTCTCCTGTGGTCAAAATGGTTACCATTCGAACCATTTTAGCTCTTGCTTCTATATTCCAATAGCCATTATTGCAAATGGATGTATTCAATGCCTTTTTGCAAGGGGATCTCTCTGAGGAAGTTTATATGCAGCTTCCAGAAGGTTTTTGCAGTCAAAGGGAGAATGTTGTATGTAGACTGCAAAAATCATTATATGGTCTTAAGCAAGCCTCCAGGCAGTGGAATCTGAAATTAACAGAAGAATTGGTTTCGGCTAGCTATGTTCAAAGTAAATATGACTATTCATTGTTCATCAAGAAGCAACAGGGTAAAATGGCTTTGTTGTTGGTCTATGTTGATGATTTGGTAATTACAGGTGATAATGATGAGTTGATTGTTGAGTTAAAACAAATGTTGAATAGTCATTTTAAGATGAAAGATTTGGGGGAGCTAAAATATTTTTTGGGAATCGAGGTATTGAGGTCAAAGGAAGGTATACTTTTGAATCAAAGGAAGTATGCACTCCAATTAATCAAGGATACTGGTTTGGAGAAAGCAAAGTCTGCTGCTACTCCTCTAGAGTAGAATCTGAAGTTGACTACTATGGATTATGATAGAGTTGTGCAGCAAAATAATGAAGATGAACATAATCAGGTTGAAAAATCAGTTTACCAAAGACTTATTGGAAAGCTGATTTACTTGACATATACTAGACCTGACATTACATATGCAGTAAACCTTCTTAGTCAATTTATGCAGCAACCTAAGAAATCACACATGGAAGCAGCCTTAAGAGTAGTAAGGTATGTTAAGGAAAAACCAGGATATGGAGTTTTGTTAAAATCTTCTTCAGGTCATCAAATTTCAGCCTACTATGATTCAGATTGGGGATCATGCCCAATGTCAAGAAAGCCTGTGACAGGTTTCTGTATCAAGATTGGTGACTCACTGGTTTCATGGAAATCAAAGAAGCAAAATGTTGGGGCAATATCTTCAGTAGAAGCAGAATATAGAGCTATGGCAGTGGTTACTTCTGAGTTACTATGGCTGCAAGGTTTACTTACAGAGTTTAGTATAAAAGGCCTGAAACCTATGAAACTTTACTGTGATAACAAAGTTATAATTCAGATAGCTGTTAACCCTGTGTTTCATGAAAGGACAAAGCATATTGAAATCGATTGTCATTTCGTGAGAGAAAAAATACAAGAAGGTTTAATTCAGACAGAACATGTTTCCACGCATGAACAGCTTGCAGACATCATGACAAAGGCTTTGATAAATCAACAGCATAGTTATTTGCTATCCAAGTTAGGAGTTGAAAATGTTTTTCAACATCCAACTTGAGGGGGAGTGTTGAGTTTGTAATTAGTTTTGTTCAGTTATTAATTAGTTAGAAACGGTTATGAGTTAGTTAGGTGGTTAGATTGAATAGTTGTGTATATATATGTACTGGTTGTAAACTTATACGTATGAAAATAAAAATAATTTTTCATTTCACTCATATTACAAGTTTAACAGAGGGGTTCGCGGTGCAGATGTGGTGGGACCGAATAACAGATGGAAGGTGAAAGTTGCAGAAGGAGAGCTCTGGAGGATTTGTGTAGTCCATTGCACAAGATCTTCTTCATGAGATTTGGTGGCTAAAGAAGAACCAATTATTGGATAATTTTGGGGGGAAATTGAAGGATTTTTTTTGGATTTTGATGTTTTGTTCATGATTTTTAAGAGGAAGTAAATAACTGAATCAACATCTTGCTAATTATTTTGTGAGAATTTGCTTGATAAGATTCTCAAAATATTATGCTCTACCAAAATTTCTCTGTACCATACACCATAAAGTTTCTAGAATCATGAGTTTTTCGATGTATAAAAATAATTTTTAATCTTTAATTTTATACTTTTTAAAATTTGATAAACTTTAAAATTTATTTAATAGTATACTACTATGAAATCATGACATATGATATAATTTCAAAGTATTTTACTGATAATTAAAATCAAACTTATTGGGGAAATACTATAGTTATATAGACAAATTATTTTATTTCTATAGAACAATATAAGGTTTAATATAAAAATAAGTGTCTAAATTATACATGAAATTAACTTTAAGTGTTTAAAGAATTTTTTATTAAACATTTTTCCGTTACACTTAAGTCTAAATGCTAATTTATAAGTTATACTTTAATTATTTTAAATTTTTATTATTCGATTAAATTATTCTTGTATTGTTTATATTATAATTAAAACTTTAAGAAAATAAAAATAAAAATTAATTAAATTAAAATATAATATAATATTTAATAAGAAAAAAAAAACGATGCCAAAATGAAATTAATTATACATAAAATATATAGTCGAATAGCTGACATGGGAGAGCAAATTTTTTTTAGAGAAAATAACCTCAGTGACCGAAAATGCCTTATAATATACGATTTTAACCAACTTTTTTTGGATTTGCCAAAATGACCAACAAAATCGCAATGCGATCTTAAATTCGCAATGCAAACTCTAATTTTTCAACTCAGTTTCCAAATTCGCAACGCGATTTTGCGATAGTCCAAGTTCGCGTTGCGATTTTCCAAATTCGTTGCGATTTTCCAAATTTACGTTAGTCTAAATTCGTTGCGATAGTCCAAGTTCACGTTGCGATAGTCGAAGTTCGCGTTGCGATTTTCCAAATTCGTTGCGATAGTCCAAGTTCATGTTACGATTTTTCAAATTCGTTACGATAATCGAAGTTCGTGTTGCGATAGTCGAAGTTCGCATTGCGATTTTCCAAATTCGTTGCGATAGTCCAAGTTCACGTTGCGATAGTCGAAGTTCACGTTGCGATAGTCGAAGTTCGCGTTGCGATTTTCCAAATTCGTTGCGATAGTCTAAGTTCGCGTTGCGATTTTCCAAAATCGCAACGACTGGTGGTATTGCATTTGTTTCTTAAGAATTTTCTCTAAAGAGATAGTATCCGCGCGGACGTGTCGAAGACACGTATTACCACGACCACGACCACGACCACGACGAGACGGGACGGCGACGACGACGATGACGGTGCGCGAGAGCCCCCTTGTTCTCTTCCACTCAACAAGGAAGTGGGAAATCCAAGCCTTAAATACTCATTCCCAATAGTATTTCCAATACTATGTGGGATTGAGCATTGCCAACACTTGGGAATCTTTTACACTATCGCAACACATTCTTTATTGTTTCAAACTAAGATCTTACAAATGGCTTGGGAATCTTATACACTATCGTAACACATTCTTTATTGTTTCAAACTCCACGTGAATTTGGAATAGTTAAAATGTAAACTTATTTTGGATTTTTCACTATCGCAACACTTTTTCACTATCGCAACAACACGTTTTTCAAACTCTCGCAACACATTTTAACTATCGCAACACATTTTTCAAAATCGCATTGCGAATCTTACAATCGCGTTGTGAATCTGGATATTCGCGTTGCGAATTTGAAAACTGAGTTGAAAAATTAGAGTTCGTGTTACGAATTTAAGATCGCATTGCGATTTTGTTGGTCATTTTGGCAAATCCAAAAAAAGTTGGTTAAAATCGTATATTATAAGGCATTTTCGGTCACTGAGGTTATTTTCTCTTTTTTTTATCAAAGAGTCAACAACGGTTTTAACCCATTTTTTATTAGTTTAAGTGATTATATATATTAAACAAATTTAACAATTTAATAATAAATATCTAAATATATTTATGAATATCATATTTAAATTCAAAATTTTAAAGATAAAATCATTCTTTCAATTATTAAAGTAGATTAGTTGCTATTTAAATGTCAAAAACATTTAATTGTTAACACCTATACCCGATCTCTAGCTTAGGTAATTTAGAAGTTTCTTATAGCTTTTTTATTTTATTCGGGAAAAATTACTATATGGACTTGACTCACTACGTTATTATGATCTAAGTTAATAAGATTTATTTGTTTTAAAATATTTTTTAAATAATTAGTCACTTTTTATTTACATCTAGGAAAGAGATGAAGATTTACTTAAAAAAAGTTAAAATTAATAGATTTTATTGATTGAAATCACTAATAACATGGTGAACCGAATCTATCTAATAGTTTTTTGTGTTTAGGGAGTGTCGCGACTGTCTTTCGGGTGGGCTCGGAATTGGGCTTCGACTTGAGTAAAAACGTTAGAGTCGCCACCGATCATTTTAAAAAACAAACATTAGGTTGATCGGACACCATCTCACCTGATATGCATTTTACCAGAAATGTGTCGGGTTCAGGAGTCGGTTACAGTCAAGTAATGATTAGCACCCTTGTACTGCCCTTTCGGTACCAATTGATTTGTTGGTTGTCTTAATTGTAAAAATCCAAATTTAAATTGAAATTTAAAACATTCGATTCAAATTTCTTACATTTGATTGGTTGAAAAGTATCCCTAACAATCGAAAAATAATAAATAGATATTATATAAATCAAAGGAAAAAAATAAAAAAGAAAAGGGAAAATATTAAATATTAAATAAATAAAATAAAAAATAAAAAATTATAATTATAATAAAAAATAAAAAATCAAAGGAAATAAAAGATAAAAAAAGATTAAATAAATCAAAGGGGAAATGTTAAATAAAGTAAAATAATAAAAATAATAAGAAGTAAAAAAATAAAAATAAATAAATAATAAAATAATAAAAACACTAAAACTAAAACTAAAAATAAAAAATGTTAAAATTAAAAAAGAAAAAAATGAATAACTAAAAATTTAAAAGACCAAATTGAAATAAATTGAAACTGTAACACCGTCAACCCTTATCCGACTTGGATCCGAGTCCTAGGTGTCACATTGACTTTTCAAAACATTTTCTTTTACATGTGGATAAAAATCCAACTCGCTATTCGATAAAATGAATATTTTACATTAATTGACATAAACGGGTTTTACAAAACATATTAGAGCTTATACTATTCAAATCTTTAGACTACATGCCAACTACATTCTATAAAACAAAATACATATATTTAATATATTCCTGATCCGATATTTGTAAGGAAGATGCTGACCTGTCTTACTCCTCTTAGCTTTTCTTCTCGCTTCTGCAACCTACGTGTGAAACAATCACACGCTAAGTGTATAACTTAGTGAGGCTTATAAAACAAATAATATAAACTAAAACTTCTAACAATGCATATAAATAATTAATATTATTATAATATACATCTTCATGTACACTTTATAAAATGAATACATACATACACAAACCTTATAATATCACATATGAGTTTTACTATTTCATATTCTTATAATCATTTAATTTACACTACTTAGCTTATATCACATTCTACTATCTTCATTTAAGTCGTTTACTTACCCTATTCTAAATCCTAAAACTTTGATCACCATCCTACATATTGATCTCTTATTTCTATATGTTTCTATTTAATATTTCACCCATAAATTCTCGTTACATATTCTAGTATCCTAATTTCTTATATTCTCTTAATTCATTCCTCACCTAATCTTCATTTAATAAACATACATTTGCATAACTTATTGTCATTTGATTCACTTGATATTCTCATATGATTTCTAAGATTCTTATACTAAATTTTATATCCCTTACTAATTTAGCAAGGTTAGTTCACAGTTCTATTTTAAACGTATATACCTTCCTACACAACTTATCTAATATCCTTTTATACTTATTTATATACATTTTCCATAGTTAATATACTATTTGTTTTGTCTCAATTCTCATTAATCATATAGTTCACCACTTCATTATCTATGTATATATATATATATATATATATATATATATATATATATATCATTCACTATATTTCTCATTAAATTACTTCTAACATATAATATAATTATATTATATTCACTTACATTCCCATATATCATATCAACATATTTCACATAGAACTTATCATATATGCAATAAATGAAACTCATACATTCACATCCAAATGTTAAATCACATATAACAATCATATTAAGTTTATGTATATTATTTCTTTATTGGCCCATAAATTCCCACTAGGGGCACTGTATATTTGTCCCGAATGACCACTATGTCCTAAAGAACCACTCCTTAAGAACCATATACATAATATAATGGACCAAATAAGTGTACCGAAATACCACATATATGTTCCACGGAATTACATATATGTCCCGAAGGACCACGTAGAACCCTCGACTCTTGGCATGCCAACTATACCTCTAGCTCTCATGACACGTAACATGGGCATCATTATTATGTTTACCATATATTCACATACCCATATCACATAAACATATGTTCTTATCATAACACTCATATCATATGGTTTATCTCTTGAAATCTTGCAATCATATCACTTATACTCTCATAAATCATATCCACATGGCTTATCTTATATACGTATGTTCACATACTTTAGCTTACTTCACCTTCTATATATCCATACAATCCATTATCACATAATTGATATCTTAATCACATAACAATAACATACATTCACACAGATCATACCACATATACAATAATATATCACAATTATGCTCATATCAATAACATGCTTATATGTATGCTAATATACCAACTAATACGCATTCACCTTAGCCTTGCTTGCTTTGACTCGATCCTAATCTTTCGATTATTCCGGAACAAGATTACGTTTTATATCTACATAGTAATACATTGATACATATCAGTATATTAATTAATATATTATAATCTATCACTTCTTAGACTAAAAGAAATGTTACTTTCATCTCTTAAATAATGTAGGTATCGATGCACTCTACAGTGTATCGATGCATCCTTTAACGAGTGTATCGATGCACTACTTATGCATCGATACACAAATTGCATTCGATGTTTTCATCTTAGGGGGGTGCATCGATGCACTCCTTATGTATCGATGCACTAATTGCATTCGATGTTCATTTATTTGAGAGTGCATCGGTACACATTGAATGTATATCGATGCACACAACCCAGAAATGTTATATTGAGCACGAAAATCCCTTCATAATCCTCTCCACACTTCATATTTCACCTATTTTAATATCCCTAACTTGCATACACCTATTTAAACTAATTAATACCCATTCAATACCTCTTAAACTTCAAAATCCAATTCTCTACATAGAATTCAAGAATCTCACTCAAATTCCAACATGTTCTAAATCTAATTCTAACACTTCATATTCCTTAATCAAGTTGGTGACAAGTCAAATTCAACTTCCAATTCCATTTAAACCCTCTTATTCAAATTTTCACTTGATCACCCTTTATATTAAATCTTCCATAACTTCCTTATCTTTAGTTTTCTATTTCCTATTAAGTTCTCTTAATCTTTCCTAATGCTCCATCAATTAAAACCATTCTTTTAATTACAAGAAAATCAATTGAAAATCAAACTCACCTTAGCCATGAAGAGCTCACGTTGAGAGAAAGAAGAAACTAAAAAAGATTCTGGAGAAATTATCTTATTCCCACATGCTTATTACCCTTTATAAAGGAAAATAAAAATCTTCCCTGAAAAATAACCATAACACCCTTATTACTTTCAAACTTTGTTATTAAATTCATCATCAAAACTTTTCATTTAAGTCCTTGAACTTTCCATCTTTTCTAAAATTGGTCACTAAATTTACCAAAATTCTATTTTGATCATTGACCCGACTTTTGGGATGTTACAAAGCTCTCCTCCTTTAAAGAAAATTCATCCTCGAATTTTCACTGCACACACAATAAGAACACATCTTCTAATGTTCTTATGTTGTATCCATTACTTAATATTTCATTCATTTAGTTCTTCAACTACCTTTTTCCTTTATACATTCTTATCATGTCACTTATCATATAACCAGTAGCATCAATTCTTATCACTCAAATTCATAAATCAATCAAATTCCTTATCAATCTTTAATTGTCTTGCAATATTAACGAACTTTTATTTCATCATCACTTAATTACTTCTTAAACTTTCTTAATACATATTAATCATTCTTTATTTATCTGACTAAGTCTGCTTGACCAAAAACATAACCTTTATCACATCTGATTCTTTAAACTTTATCCTTTCATTTCCTTATTCCATTATTCCTTCATTCATTCAAAATCAAAATATGCTTTTACACAAATCATATCTTTTCTTTCATGCTCACATACTCTTTTCCTATCACTTATTCAAATATCTGATTACTGATCTTTATCACCTCTTCATAACTTTGATAATTAACATTATTTGCACAAATCTTATTCTTTGTAAAGTCTTTGTTCGCATCACAATACAAATATCCTTAACTTCCTTCAAACATATTAATCCTTATCTCTTTCACTACATCACATTTATATAACCAAATACATAACCATTTACAAATTTACACCATACTCTGTTAGCTTAACCTAACATCATCTTTAATCTTTTAACTACATTCTTCATCACTTAACCTTGTCAATCCGCAACAGTTATTCCAATCACATATACTCTTTTCGGTCGAAATTAACTCAATATCAATTTATTTAACTCATTCAACTCACATTCTTACTCATTCACAATGCAATTTTCCTGAATTCAAACTCAAGCATTTCAACTTCCTTTATCTTATAAACCAATCATCAATGTACCCATTCTTAAACCCTTGTAAAACAATACCTATATCACTTGATCCTTTGATATAGAATGTAACTAATTCCAACCAAGGTTGTATTTGACACCTAAAATACTAGTTCTCTTAATCCTTCTGAACTCTCTCCTTAAAACTTTAGCACTATAACACTCATTCCATCTGGGCACAAGTCATTCACAAACCACTTGCATACCTCGTTTTCATTTAATTTAGCCTAACATTAATTCCTTCAGCTTATCAAACTGCACTCTTATCCATAAACATTACAATTCTCTTGTTTCAAATTCATACACTATGTTTTCATATTTCTGATGAACTTACCACCGAGATACCTATTATCGAACTTTTTCAAACTAATAACCACATCACTGAATCTTCTATCATTCTCATGATAACATCTGTTCACTATACTTAACTCATACATATAGTAGCTAAACTACTTCATCCCACTTCTCCACTTCCAAAACAGTGGAGACCCTATTACAATATTTTAACATGTTTTCAACTTTTTTAAAAACAACCTTTGTTGTTCCAAAGCAATTCCTGAGGTGTTCGCTCTTCATCCTGCCTGGCCAGGGCAGGTGAATTGCTACTACCATCAGGTTCACCTCTCGCTTTCTTTGAAAATTCTCATAATTATATTTCTACTATATTAAACTAATATTATTCTATTAGCAAGACAACATACTCCTTACACTATCATATCAGAAATTTTCACTATTTTGTTAGCATGTATACCTTATGAGACACTCTAGACTTCGGTTTATGCCGAGAATCGACTAAACCGTAGCTCTGATATTATTAAATATAACACCCTCAACCCGTATCCGACCCAGATCCGATCCTAGGTGTCCATTGACTTTTCAAAAACATTTTCCTTACATGGATAAAAATCCAACTCACTTTTCGATAAAATGAATATTTTACATTAATTGACATAAACGAGTTTTACATAACAAAACATATCAGAGCTTATACTATTCAAATCTTTAGACTACATGCCAACTACATTCTATAAAACAAAATACATGTATTTAATATATTTCTGATCCTATATTTGTAAGGAAGATGCTGACCTGTCTTGTCTTCTTAGTTTTTCTTCTCGCTTCTGCAACCTACGTGTGAAACAATCACACGCTAAGTCTATGACTATTAACATTTCACTCATAAATTCTCGTTACATATTCTAGTATCCTAATTTTTATTTCTCTTAATCATTTCTCACCTAATCTTCATTTAATAAACAACATTTGCATAACTTATTGTCATTTGATTCCCCTGATATTCTCATATGATTTCTTAGATTCTTATACTAAATTTCATATCCCTTACTAATTTAGCAAGGTTAGTTCACAGTTCTATTTTAAACGTATATACCTTCCTACACAACTTATAATCATTTTATACTTATTTATATATCTTTTCCATAGTTAATATACTATCTGCTTTGTCTCAATTCTCAGTAATCATATAGTTCACCACTTCATTATCTATATATATATCGTTCACTAGATTTCTCATTAAATTACTTATAACATATCATATAATTATATTATATTCACTTACATTCCCATATATCATATCAACATATTTCACATAGAACCTATCATATATGCAATAAATGAAACTCATACATTCACATCCAAATGTTCAATCACATATAACAATCATATTAAGTTTCTGTATATTATTTCTTTATTGACCCATGTACATCTTGGAGAACTAAAGATATGTGAGTTCATTGAGGTTGTGCACTGATGCTATCACCAGCTCGAATAAATTCCCACTAGGGGCACTATATTTGTCTCGAAAGACCACTATGTCCCGAAGGACCACTATGCCCCGAAGGACCACTATATCCCGAATGACCACTATGCCCCGAAGGACCACTCATTAAGAACCATATACATAATATAATGGACCAAATAAGTGTACCGAAGTACCACATATATGTTCTACAGAATTACATATATGTCCCGAAGGACCACGTAGAACCTCGACTCTTGGCATACCAACTATACCTCTAGCTCTCATGACACATAACATGGGCATCATTATTATGTTTACCATATATTCACATAGCCATATCACATAAACATAAGTTCTTTTCATATCACTCATATCATATGGCTTATCTCTTGAAATCTTGCAATCATATCACTTATACTTATACTTATACTTATACTCTCATAAATCATATCCACATGGCTTATCTTATATACATATGTTCACATACTTTAGCTTACTTCACATTCCATATATCTATACAATCCATTATCACGTAATTGATATCTTAATCACATAACAATAACATATATTCACACAGATCATACCACATATACAATAATATATCACAATTATGCTCATATCAATAACATGCTTATATGTATGCTAATATAGGAAATAGACTTATCACAAGTCTTATTTTCATTCATCATAATATACCAACTAATACACACTCACCTTAGCCTTGCTTGCTTTGACTCGATCCTAATTTTTTTATTGTTCCGGAACAAGATTACGTTCTATATCTACATAGTAATACATTGATACATATCGGTATACTAATTAATATATTCTAATCTATCACTTCTTAGACTAAAAGAAATGTTACTTTCATCTCTTAAATAATATAGATATAGATGCACTCTACAGTATATCAATGCATCCTTTAACGAGTGCATCGATGCACTACTTATGCATCAGTACATAAATTGCATTCGATGTTTTCATCTTAAGGAGATGCATCGATGCACTCCTTATGCATCGATGCACTAATTGCATTCGATGTTCATTTATTTGAGAGTGCATCGGTACACATTGAATGTGTATCGATGCACACAGCCCAGAAATGTTATTTTAAGCACGAAAATCCCTTCATAATCCTCTCAACACTTCATATTTCACCTCTTTTAATATCCCTAACTTGCATACACCTATTTAAACTTTTTAATACCCATTCAATAGCTCTTAAACTTCAAAATCCAATCCTCCACATAGAATTCAAGAATCTCACTCAAATTTCAACATGTTCTAAATCTAATTCTAACACTTCATATTCCTTAATCAAGTTGGTGACAAGTCAAATTCAACTTCCAATTCCATTTAAACTCTCTTATTCAAATTTTCACTTGATCATCCCTTATATTAAATCTTCCATAACTTCCTTATCTTTAGTTTTCTATCTCCTTTTAAGTTCTCTTAATCTTTCCTAATGCTCCATCAATTAAAACCATTCTTTTAATTACAAGAAAATCAATTGCAAATCAAACTCACCTTAGCCATGAAGAGCTCACGTTGAGAGGAAGAAGAAACTAAAGAAGACTCTGGAGAAATTATCTCATTCCCACGTGTTTATCACCTTTTATAAAGGGAAATAAAAATATTTCCTGAAAAATGACCATAATACCCTTATTACTTTCAAACTTTGCTATTAAATCCATTATCAAAACTTTTCATTTAAGTCCCTGAACTTTCCATCTTTTTGAAATTGGTCACTAAATTTACCAAAATTCTATTTTGGTCATTGACCCGACTTTTGGGATGTTACAGAAATTGATGGATTAAATTGGTACTAAAAATGAGCTGCAAGATAAAAATAAAGAGTTAGAGGGGTTAAATTGTAAAAAATGTAAATTATAAATAGGGATCGAATTGAATAAATTGAAAATTCAGAGGCCATATTGCATATAGTGACCAAAATGAATTATACTTCAAAAATTGAGGGACGGCGGAAAAGGTTTAACTATTGGCTAATTGCAACTTAGTCCCCGTATATAAATGGGCCAAAACCCCTCAATTCACCTCACTTCCTCATTTCCCTCAAAATATCCTCTCCCTCATATCCCCCAAATCCTCTCAACTCTCCCCATCCGGCCAAAGGGCCGATCTCCGCTTCGGCGACTCCCCCACCGTATAGGCTGCCACCGACCACCGCTCCGACGACGCTCCAAGTGGCTGGAAAAACCAAACTTGCACCAAATGCACTCCTCTACACCCTAAACAAGAATCCGAAACTCGATTCCTCTAAAAGTACCCAAACGTCGTAGATCTAAGCCGAGATTGTTCGACTTCCTCACCTTTTCATTGGCGGTGCTTCAAGGTTTGGTGGTCGCTCGTCTCCTAACCTCGCAAAGCTAAGTAGCCCTTCTCGTTATGTATATTATTTGTAGCTTGATAAGATTATCATTCTTTCAATTATTATAGTAGATTAGTTGCTATTTAAATGTCAAAAACATTTAAGCTTAGGTAATTTAGAAGTTTCTTATAGCCTTTTTATTTTATTCGGGAAAAATTACTACATGGACTTGACTCACTATGTTATTATGGTCTTAGTTAATAAGATTTATTTGTTTTAAAATAATTTTCAAATAATTAGTCATTTTTTAATTACATGTAGGAAAGAGATAAATATTTACTTTGAAAAAAGTTAAGATTAATAAATTTTATTAATTGAAATCATGAATAACGTGACGAATCAAATCTATCTAATAATTTTTCGTGTTTAGGGAGGAACCCTTGTTACATAAGCTAAGCAATGAATAATTAATTATTTCAATCTCAATAAATTATAAATTAGTTTTCTAATGAGCGGTACATCTAAAATTTCGATTCCATATTAATTAGTTCGTCTTCCTTAAAAAATAGTAAATAAATTTAATTTGATTTGATTGATATTTTTATTAATATAGTATATATTAAAAATTTATTCGTAGGATACGTGACAGTTAGAATCCAATTTTATAATCATATTCTTTGTATTTGTTCGTACCTAATGATTAGGAACGTAAAAGGTGTGAAAAGTGTTGATTTTTTTGGTAAACTACACGTTTAGCCGCTAAACTATTAATTTTATTATATTTTGATACTAAAACTTTCATTTATTTCAAAATAATATCTAACGTTTATTTTTTATTTGTTTTGGTATCTCGCCGCTAAAAACTTAGTAGAACTATTAAAAGATGACACTTTTTATGAGTAAGTTACATCATTCATCATCAACTATCTTTTCACTCCTATTTTTATCACTGAAGTTTAATTTTTTAATTTAATTAGTTAACTTTCAAATTACTCCTAATTTAATTACTTTAACTTTCAAATTTATTTTTTATTTTAATTTCATATTAATAAAATAATAATAAAAATTTCATGTCACAAAAATTATTAATAGGAGTGAGAAGATAGTTAAACAATGAATGATGTAATTTATCTATAGAAAAATGACAAGTGCAATAGTTCCTTAAGTTTTTAACAACGAGGTACTAAAATGAAACAAAAATAAAAGTTTGGTAGGTTTTGAAATAAATGAAAGTTTAGGTGCTAAAATGAAACAAAACTGATAATTTGAATATTAAAGGTGTAATTTACCCTTTTTAATGAAATTTCGTATCAATGATGGAGCTTGAGAATTAAGAGTACAGAACAACTACGTTAGTCTTCACAGCTTGATCTGGAGTCCATGCAAAAGGAAGTGTAGGGTTGTCAGATAGTGGCGGATCTAGAAATTAAAAAATGGTGTCTAAAATTTTAATATTTTATTTTAAAAAATTTGGTATGCAAATTTTTTTTTTTTTTTCTATTCCTATTAACAAATTAAATTGAATTTAACATTTTTTCAAAATAATGGGTGTGCAATGGCTCCCCTAAGGAGCATGTACATCCGCCCCTGTTGTCGGATAACCTTACGTATAAAACAAGTGTGAAGTGTGAACAAATGAAAATTCATCTTATTTCATAAGAGCAAGGCGGTTGCCGATGTTATAAACGTCAGCAAAGACGTACACCACCAAATTGGCAAAGCTCCGACGCCAATGGCAAACTATTTTTAGAATGGACATGTGGAGGTCACAAGAACGTGCCGAAAGAGGCAAAACTAAACACTCCTTTCGTCTCTTTATATCGTATTTTCTTTTAGAAAAATAAGGTATGTGTAAATGATCTTTATAGCTATTATATTATTGGATTCATTTTATTCTTATCATTGAATATTTTTTTATATTTATATTTTACCTGTTAAAGAAATTAGTAGCGTGGTAAATAATAAATTTATTAATAATGTATTTTATTTATATTATTTATACATTCAATCATTAGATTCTAAATCATATTAATCCAATCAGTTAAAATCTCAAAATTTATTAATTTTATTAGTATGGTCTCATCATCAAACTAATCATTCCGACACAAATCTAATCCTCAAAACTTACATATTATTTGCTTAGATAAATTTACATGTATTATATCTAAAGAAAACAACAAAAGCTGCTACAGATCAATGACAAGAGCACCCCACAAAAAAGTCAGATGCTCAAGCTATATACAAATGTTCATTTACATGATTAGTCATATCTATACGCTTCCCATAAAGCTTAATTCTAAAACATTTTAAGATGATTAGTCATCGAACTAACTTTATTCTAAAAATTTTCTATTTTTTCTTTTCACTCACACCATGTATAAAAAGCCACTCCAAACTAATTTTAAGATGAGAGTAGGAAAGGACTAACCCTTCAAGCGCGTAAAATCTCAGACGAGCTCTTACTCCCACGACCCAACCGTCAAATCATATTAAGTTGATCTTAATTCTAAATATTTTAATATATTTAACTCTCGTATTTAGATTTTTTATCAGTTTAACCCTCCACATTTACAAATTTAACTATCTATATTTATAAAGTTATCAAATTAATCTTAAAAACAATTTTACTCCATATATATATATATATATCAATTTAATCTTAATTTAAAATAATTCAATTAATTTAATCTTTCATATTTAAAAATTCCATCAAATTAGGCATATTATGAGTATTACATCCGTAATGGAGGTGACTGTGAGGATGGTCCTACCATTGAAGAGGGAGGCAATAGTGAAATTCCAATAGGATTGAGTATCTCATCAAGATAAAGAATGGTCCTACCATTGAAAGAGGGAGGCAATAGTGAAACTCCAATACGATTGAGTATTTCATCATAGATAAAGAGTGACATCGACGATTTGGATTATCTTACAACTGAAATTTTAATTTAAAAGGTTCTGATTTGGGTTAACATTTAATAATGGGTGTCTTAATATTATCTTTACTACCTTCACTTGTCGAGTCATAAATTTTCATATATATGTATATTATACAAGTATATAACATTACTATGGGGTGGCACCAAGTGAATGAAGAAGAATATGCTTATATTGGGATTTTTCTCAAGTTTACAATTAAAGATTAAAAAAAATGGTTGAACAAAAGAATCACGCCAGTCTACAACTTAGCCACACAAGTGTTTCAGAAACATAGGTAAGTAATCATTTTTTTTACTGTTTTACCCCCCATATCTGATCACTCTAGGGCGTTGCCTTGTTTGTAAACTCATGCACTCCTGCTACTAGCTAGTTACCCTCAGTCTGGGACGCACCTGAAATACGTTGAAAATCAATCAGAATAGAATTCAGGGTTTAGGGTTTACAATTTCAGGGTTTAAAATGCATACCTTTTACACAATGCACATAGAGCTCACAGAACAGACGGGTCCATGGTCTTTAACCCAATTTTCTTTACTTCTCGTAGTAGATGAAGTATCTCCTGAATTAGAAACAGTCCCTCCTTTCCTTGTTTAAGACAACTTAATGAATGCTGAAGAAAACTACAGTCTGCCTCTAGTGCTTCCAACCTCTCATTCAGCTCTGAAATTTCATTTTCAAGAGCTTCCAACCCATTTTCTCTGCATTCTTCACCATCCCCCTCCCCATTGGAAACCGTATCACCACTTTCCCTGCTCACTGCTTCATCTTTGCTTGTTGAAGCACTTGAACTCTCTTGAGAAGGACCGGTTCCATTAGTCACCGTTAAAGCTTTCGGCTCTCGTTTTTCGTAATTTTCGTTTTCGGAGTGTTCTCTATCGGAGAAGTCTCGTGAAGCCCCATACTGAGCAAGCTTGCTAAGTTTCTTCTCCAACTTTTGCAACAGGTGAGAGATGTACAACTTCTCGTCTTCAATTTCGGACCATGCGTTTATGACTACGGGTTCATCCTCAACTACAAAAGCCTCGGGGAATCCTGTTTCTAAGGTATTTTTCGTATCAACTTTCTTGGAACATGTGGTTGCCTCATTTTCTATATCATCTTTATTGGAATATGTGGTTGTATTCACCGTCCGAACATGTTCATTGTCTAAGTCGACGTTTGCGTCGGGTCCGGTCTTGTTTGGTATTTCATCAGGGAAGTTCATTCTGTAATATTCAAGCTCTGCTTCAAGATCTTGTAATTCCCTCTCCTTTTCTGTCAGAAGATCGTTAGCTTTCTCCAAGGCTTCGACGTCATATTCGGCTTGCTCTTCCATCATCCTCAGGTACTGCAGGGCCTCCATGCGGAGAGATGCCTTCTCTTCTTGCAACCTCGTGATCATTGCCATTGCCTGATATGCAGCAATTGCAGAAGCGTTTCTTTCTTCCTCTAATTCCTTAGATAATGCATTTATGTACTCCCGGGCATTATCGAGCCTATCTACTAGACTTTCACCTTCGGTGACACTGCTTTCATCGAAAGGTTTGAGGCCATTGGATTCAGTTATTGCCTCGACGAACAGGTTCTGAAGATTCCGAACCTCAACAGAGTTGGAATCGGTTCTCAGCAATTCAGCTGCACGATCTTGTAACTCGGGACTTAAATAGTTCAACGAAATTTGATTACCTTCTCCATTAGAATTCTGCGCCGGCAATGACTTAAGACCTTCATTACCTCCATTGTTTTTAGTATCAGCAACAACTCGATCAGTATCGGCACTGGTACAAGTTTCGGTGCTTATCGACTTTGTGATTTCGTCGTTCTTGTTGAGAGAAATATTTTCACTTTTACTTGCTGGTGATGACTTAAGATCTCCACTATCCCCATTAGTGTAAGCTAGCATATATTTTATAACAAACTCGGGTGCACTCCGATCCCCAGCAATTAAATTTAGCCTGGATGTATCGGTCACAACTCGGCCAGATTCGAGACGAGCTCCAGCTGATGTGTTCATGATTTCGTCGTTGTTATTGACAGAAGTATTTTCAGTATTACTTGCTGCCATTGCAAACCCTTCCAGATATTAGTCATAACAACATAAGATCTGCAAAAACATACACAAAGAGAGAGAAACAGAGAGAGCTTACAATTGTCTGAAAATGATTCGATAGGAACATCCTTAACATTATCGGGATTCGAAGTTTCAGCCAGAGAAATAAGATCAGCCAGTAATGCAGCACTGAAGCTCGGATCTTCCGTAAGGTCAAATGAAGGACAATCATCAAGAGAAACAAGCCCAGGGAGGTCATTGAAATTTCCCTTCTCATCTGCCAGTTTCTCTTTATTCTCACTCACTCGAGCCAAACATCTCACATCACGAGATTCAATAGCATCAGGCTGTTTCTTAGGCTCGTTCTCAATTACATCACGAACTACGCTGTTGGCGTGGAGATTATCAGCCAACGGAAACCCGGATTTGAATTCAGAAGTGATCTTTAGCTCAGTGTCTCCTACATGAGATGCTGCTGCTGCACAACACTTATGGCTAATTTTCTTCAAGTAATGTGAAAGACTTAAGCTACGAGACACGTTCAACTTCGAAATCGTCGTGTCATGTGATTTTAAGTGAAGTAATGTATGTGAATCTGATCTTCCAACCCACGGTTTGTTGCAGCATAGGCACAACCTTATGACCCCATCGGGAACCGAGCTTCGAAAACCAAATTTTCCATCATACCCTAGTTTTCCTTCAATGAGTCTCTGCGTATCCGAGTCGGATTCGTGTCCTTGGAGATGTGACGACAGACATTCGTCACACATACCACGACCATCGACGAGCTTGTCGTGGATGTTGCAGGAAAGCAAGAATGAAATCTCCGATCTATGGTGGCGGCAAAATAGATTCTGATAAAATCCTTCTTTTACTTTCCCGAAAATATGATCGAGCCGCGAGCATAGAATGCAAGGGCTTTGCAGTTCACAGTAGTTTGCAAAACTGGTAAGCATATAAGATAAGGCAGCATCAATGAACAGCAGAAAGATAAGAATCCATTCACAAGCAGCATACTTTAGGACCCTTGTAAACCCCTTCAAATTCCTTTGTGAATTGGAAAATGAAGTGGCGGTTGCAGTCATTTTCCAAAATTGCTCTTGGGACTGGATGATAATCCAGAACAACTAGCAATACAAACCTGAGATAAATGCAGAATAAACAAACCCAATTAAATCGAAACCCAATACCTAACATCTTACCTATTAAATTCGAAATGAAAGAAAACTCAATTATGAGAATCTATTGATTCATAGATAACAAATACAATAAGCGAAGATGATTCAGAACTGAAGAATACCTTAACTGGATTATTCAACGCAGATGATCACTGTTATTGAGATTCGGGATGACAGTGTCAGATATACATATACATATGTTTAATATGTATACATATATATCTGACACCGGTAATGTTTTCTTATGTTTAGAAAAGCATCACCATATCCCTGAACCCGAATGAAATTGATACGAAACATCCATCTTGTAGATGATAAATAACGAAGAAGAAGAAGAAGGAGAAAAGGGAACGTGGAGTACTTTTGTCCGGGAAAAAATGATTGACCGTTAAAACTAACTCTCATGATTAGCCATAGGTTCCAAATAAAGAAAAGCTTTATAATATCACATTTGTTAAGCTTTCACCACGTCATATATTAAAACCAAATCTCGTTTGCTTCTGTGGAATATCGTTAGAATTGTATATAATTAAGGGTAAAGTACACAAATGGTACCTCGACTATAGTACATTACTTTATTGAATCATTTGACCATTAAAAGTTCCAAAGTAGTCTTCTGACTATAGGGTGTTGCTTTGTTGAGTCCTCTGACTATTCAAAGTTACAAAATGATCACCTAACTATCCATATGTTCCAAACTCGTCATTTTTCGTTAAAAGATTGACAACAATCTGAGTTGGACGTTAAATTACTAACTGTGATATGATGAAATTTGATCATAGAATCTTGAACGACTATCATATCTTAGTCAACACATTAATGTCCATTTCAAACGACCGTCAATTTTTTAATGAAAAATAATGAGTTTGGAATATATGAATAATCGGTTGACCATTTTATAACTTTTAATAGTTGATAGACTCGACAAAGCAACAACCTATAGTCAGAAGACTATCATATCTTAGTGAACATGTTAATGTCCAGTTCAAATGACCGTCAAATTTTTAATGAAAAATAATGAGTTTGGAACATATGAATAATCGGCTGACCATTTTGTAACTTTTAATAGTTGATAGACTCGACAAAGTAACTGTCTATAGTAAAAGGAAAATTTTATAACTTTTAATAATCAGGAGACTCAACAAAACAACATCCTATAATCGATAGACCATTTATATACTTTATCTTATAATTAAATCGTTTTATTGTCAAGATTAGAATTATAAATCAAAATAATTGAAAAATCTAAATTAATATATATTTTTAAAAAATATTTAATTATAAAAAAAAAAATTACTTTTATCAAATCAAACGTATCTAAATGCAATTAATTAAATTAGTTTATTTTATATTTGAATACATAATAATGTAGAGATAAAAGCGAAATAGATTAGCTAATTAAACCATCACTGGACAGCTCCTCTTGAAGCAAACAACTGATAGCAGGCGAAGGGTGAGCAAACAGATGAACTCCAAATGGAAGCGAGCAGGTCATTTTTGCCAAACCATCAGCTATCGAATTTCGTTCTAGAAAGTCATAGAGAAATTTCAACTGCCAATCTCATAATAGAAAGTTAACAATATGTGGCAGCATCTGGAATATACGATCCATCGTGGTACCTTGCGTAAGCAATTTCAAAACCTCCTCGTTGTGAGTTTCGACAACATTAGTCTTCAAATCCAAACCCTAATCAATTTTTAAACCCACATACACACTACTGAATTTCACGTCCAAAACTGAACAGCACCCAATCGCCTTGGTATAATCTCTGATCCACCTACCACTTGAGTCCGGATGACACCTCCACATGCCGCTATACTCGACTAGAGCTTTCTTGTACCATCCGAATTTAGTTTGCACCATCTTTCAGATGGGCATTGCCATCCTTGCATTCGACACACGCCCCTTTGTCCAATCGGTTGCTGCAAAATTGCCTGTCATGCCTCCAAACATAATCGTTTGCTACATTCTAGCACACTTTCTGACTCCAAGAAATCTGGATCATAAATAGTTCAATTCCGACGTAGCCAAAGACCCAAAACCACCTATCCAAAGAACAATCTCAATCCTCATTTGGTATCGAAAAATACTAAGACTGATGAATGCTCGTTCCTTCATATTCATGATGAGAAACTCATTCAACTTATCCAGCTTCACCACTTCATTATACATTCATGGAATATGTGAGGTAGATTCAATTGGAGCACCACACATAATTCTACTAGGGTCATCCAAAAAATGATGCCCATCCCTCTCGATATTTGAATACTTCATTTTATATTTAAACTAATTGATTAATAATTTAAGTAAGGGTAAACTACGCAAATGATCACTAATATTTCAATAAGTTTTCGTTTTCACCACTGATGTTTCAAAAGTCACAAATCGGTCACTAATGTTATCGTTTATTACAAATTGGTCACTCGATGTTAACCGACGTAACAGAATTCACAACTGGGCCATTATCTTATTATCAGGATCATTCACCGCCACAGTGGAGAATCGTTGAAATCTCATTTGACCATATTATAACATTTTAACATGCTCTTCTTCTTCTTCAACCCAACCCCTTCTTTTTCAACCCAACCTGAATTGGCATGTCTTTCTTCATTACCTACCTACAATTCCACATATTCTTCTTGTCAATAATTACCCATTTCTCACAGGGGAACCCCAAAAAAATCCCATCTTTTTATAGTCCAACACCCCCCTTTTCTCTCATCTTACTATGATTTCATTTCCTTTTGGATTTATCCATTTCTTCTTCATAAACACCCACACTCCTAATTTTTGCTCATTTCTTCTTCTTTTCCCCCTTTTCCCCTCATACGAGCACTGTTTTATTTGTGATGGTTTGTCAAATGTAGAGTGTTTGTTGGAGATGTGATGCCTGGTGTTTGTTTATTATGTGAAAAAGGTTTTTTTGTCGGTGGAGTTTCATTTAAAACTAGCTAATGGTGGATTATGTCCTTAAAACTGGTGACTTTGGTTGGGTTTGTCACAACCGTCTTTCGGGTGGGCCCGGAATTCGGCTTCGACTTGAAATAAAATATTAGAGTCGCTACCGATCATTTATTTTTCGTAAAAAATTTGGTTGATCGGATACCATCTTACCTGATCTGCGTTTTACCAGAAATATGTCGGATTCGGGAGTCAGTTACAGTCAATGAAGGATTAGCACCCTCGAACTGCCCTTTCGGTACCATTTAATTTATCGGTTGTCTTAATTGCGAAAATTAAAATTTAAAAATTCGATCATAATTATTTACCTTTTGATCAATTAAAATTATCCCTAAAAAATAAAAATAAAGTAAAAAAATAAAACCAACAAAGACAAAGAGTTAGTATTAAAATATAAAAAGGTAAATAAATAGAAGGGAGTGAAAGAGAATTTATAAAAATAAAATAAAAAGAAATTAGAAATAATTAAAATTCACGGATCGAATTAATTCTAGGAATGAGCTGTAAGAGAAAAACAAAAACTTAATAGATTAAATAGCAAAAGAAAAAAAATTACTAAAATAGCACAAACAGAAAATTAAAGGATTAAAGTAGAAGGACCTAATAAATAAATATGAACAAATAAGAACCTCAACAATCAATTTAAAATAAATACATGGACCTAAATTGTAATAAAATCTAATTATGTAGATTAAAGTGCAATAAAATAAAAGATGGTAACTAAATAAAAATAAATATAGATCGAAACGTAAGAAATTAAAATTCAGTAGCTAAATTAAGATCTAATAAGGACTGAATTGAAATAAAATAAAATTGCGTAATAAAATAAAAATAAATTAAAAATGAAAGGATTAGTGACCAAGATTTAAATACGTAGCTAAGTTATAAGGATTTAAATAGTGATTTTACCAAATAATTAAAGCATATATGATAGAAATGTATAATATCAGTTATGGTCCTTTTAGGGACCAAAATGCAAAACACGGGTAAAAATAGAGGTATTTAAGGCGTGATTTTACCACTAAGTTTCCCTATATATACTAACATTTCATATATTTTTTCTTTCATTTGAACCCAAACACTTAAAAAAATTAGAGAGAGGGGGAGAGAACTCTCAATCTCTCTCAAGTATTCTTCGGTCAGCCACCCTTGATCAGCAGCCGGATCCGTCCGGCCACCGTACCGGCCGCTGTGTATGGTGGCCGGAAATTCCCAAATAGTCCCAAAATTTTCCAAAACCTTTATCTATCCTAGATCTACCTCTTAGGAACGATTTTGAAGCTAGAAAATCAAGAAAAACACTCGAAAATTACCCCAAATACACCTTGACTATTCGACTCCTCCTTACTCCAGCCACCGTAGAAAATAAAACTACACTATCTAGGTAAATCATTACTTTCTTCTTCCTCTTCTAATAATTTTTATTATGCATAAAAAACATTATTGATTTTTTCGATTTTTCTGCTTATTTTCGAAATAAAAAAAAAACTTGTATTTCAAATACCCACAAAACTAGCACAACAAATATACCTGTAAAATTGCTTATTATTTCTGGAAAAAACGAGAAGAACCACCATTTTCTTACATTTTCATTCGGCTATTTATAGCCCTTATTTTACATAGCTTTACATAAAAAAATAGCAACTTGGCGTGATCATGCTTTAGATCAGATCTCACATGCATTTTTATCCTTGTGAGTTGGCAAGAAACATGCATTAGTGGAAGCTTGGTGTAATGCTGGGATGAGGACAAAATCTGGGGTCTACAGCTACCTCTTCTTTGCAAATTCTTGTGTTAACAAAAATAGGGCAAAGACGAAAAAGACAACCAGTTTTTGTCCGGTCCTTTTTTTTGTTTTGAGACTTGATACATTTGTTAGAGAGTAACTGTAATTAGGCTTCAGGCTGAGCCTGGAATTGGGCTTTGGTGTTCTTCTTGATTAAAGACCTCGGCTTGAAAATTCTTCCAGAAGGTTGTTCCTCGTTGCTACCATGCGGTTGATATGCCTATGAGCTAAATGAAATTGAACTCGAATGTCTTTGATAACAGATAGCCCTTCTCGCCTTGAGCTATACTGTAAATTTGATATGCCTTTGAGCTGAGTGTAATCGAACTCGAAGGTATTTGTTGACAAATAACCCTTCTAGCCTTGAGTTATGCTGCAATTGATATGCCTTTGAGCTTAGTGTAGTCAAACTCAAAGGTATTTTGTCGACAGATAGCCCTTATTTCTTAAAGCTATGCTGCAAATGATGTGCCTTGGAGCTGAGCGTAGTCGAACTCGAAGGTCTTTTGTCTGAAGATAACCCTTCTAGCCTTAAGTTATGCTGCAAATGATGTACCTTGGAGCTGAACGTAATTGAACTCGAAGGTCTTGGTTGGAAAATAACCTTTATTGATGATGTGCCTTGGAGCTTAATGCAATCGAACTCGAAGGTCTTTGGCAGATAGTCCTTCTTGCCTTGAGTTATACTACAAATGATGTGTCTTTGAGCTGAATGTAATCGAACTCAAAGGTCTTTTATTGGCAGATAACCCTTCTAGCCTTGAGTTATGCTGCAAATGATATGCCTTAGAGCTGAGTGTAATCGAACCCGAAGGTCTTTTGTTGACAAATAGCCTTTCTTGCCTTGAGCTATGTTGCAAATGATATGCCTTGGAGCTGAGCGTAGTCGAACTCGAAGGTCTTTTTTGACAGATAACCCTTCTAGCCTTGAGTTATGTTGTAAATGATGTGTCTTTGAGCTGAATGTAATCGAGCTCGAAGGTCTTTGGCAGATAACCCTTATTGCCTTGAGTTATGCTGCAAATGATGGTGCCTTTAAGCTGGGTGTAATTGAACTCGAAGGTCTTTGGTTGGCAGATAACCCTTCTCGACTTAAGTTATGCTGCAAATGATGTGCCTTTGAGCTGAGTGTAATCGAACTCGAAGGTCTTTTGTTGACAGATACTCCTTCTTTGAGTTAGATATCCTTCTTCGTGAAGTTGAAATCCAATCTAAAGATAGGTGTTACTGGTGGACACGATATCCTTCGTCGTGAATTTGAAATCGTGGATGGCCCATTCGTTGTGAAGTTGAGCCTCGAATTGGATATCCTTCGTCGTGAAGTTGAACCAATCTTAAAATAAATGTGGGCACGATATCTTTCGTCGTAAAGTTGAAATCGTGAATGGTTCATTCGTTCTGAAGTTGAGCCTTGGAATTGGATATCCTTCGTCGTGAAGTTGAAATTCAATGTAAATTGCATTGTTTCGAGGCCAATATCCTTTGTCGTGAAGTTGAAATTGACTTTGAAACTTGAAAGTTTATTGACAGACACTCATTCTTTGAGTTGGATATCCTTCGTCGTGAAGTTGAAATCCAATATAGAGATGGATGCTGCTTGTGTGTATGATTCCCTTCGTTGTGAAGTTGAAACCGTGGATGTGTGGGCATGATATCCTCCGTCGTGGAGTTGAAATCGTGGATCCGTGGGTACGATATCCTCCATCGTGGAGTTGAAATCACGGATGGCCCCTTCGTCGTGAAGTTGAGCCTTGACTTGAATATCCTTCGTCGTGAAGTTGAAATCCAAGCTTGTGCTATTGCGGGTGGACACGATTCCCTTTTTCGTGAAGTTGAAACCGCGTATGACCCCTTCGTTGTGAAGTTTGGCTTCGAGTTAGATATCCTTCGTCGTGAAGTTGAAATCTACTCTCGAGCAAATTGTGAGTTCAATATCCTTCGTTGTGAAGTTGAAATTGACTTTGAATGAAACTGGAAAATTGTTTGTTAAGTACAATATCCTTCGTTGTGAAGTTAAAATTGACTCTGAATGAAATTGAAAAGTTGTTTATTGACAGATGCTCATTCGCTGTGAAGTTGAGCATCCACCATCAATTTCTAAATGTGCTTTTGAATTGAGTATCTTTCTTCTTGAAGTTGAAACTTGACTCTAAAAGCTACAAAAAATATGTATAAAAAATTATGAATGTGATGACCTTAAGTATGTCTAAGATGCAGGCAACATGAATTAGTATTATCTCCTCGTGTTTTATCTGCTTGCTCCTACATGTGGAGGAAATTCCTTCAGAAGATCTAATCGTTTGCATCAAGATGTTAAATCCCTAAATATGCCCCAATATTCAATGTTAAATCTCCAAAGATGCCTCAATATTTGATGTTGAATCTTCAAAGATTCCCTCTATTGCTTCAGCGCTGATTCTAAACATGAGCTTTGTGTCTGAAAACCACATGTCAAACACCAAGATCCATTGTAGAGAGATTGTCTTGTTTGAAAAGTGTTTTTTTCTTATTCGTCTTTTATTTTCAAAAGTTCTGAAAATATCAATTAGAAGAATTTTGAAAAATGTTTAATCAAAAGTTTTAAAAATATTGCCCCTTACTCGGTTTCATAATTGAGACAAATCATAAAACTAGAGTTCATTGGACATCAAATAATTAATTACATTGTTAATCCTTTAATAAATTATAGCTATTTGACAAGTATCAAGATCAAAGCTATCTTTGGGAAATGTTTAAGAAATGAAATAATAAGAAAGTCTCAGGTTATTGTGTTTAGTCAATGGTTTAGCCTTCTTATTTCTTTGATGTTCACTGATCTGATGGGGTAGCTTGTATGCTCATTTATTGGACGTGTTCGCCGGCTCCCAGCTCTTATGGTCACGCATTGTGCAATGTCTTATCAAGGAATTTGTGCGACCGCCTCAGCTGCACAATTTTTACAATCGAGCTGTCTTTTCAGGTTTTCAACTCGAATCCTCATTTGGTTTCAATATGTCACTCAAAATTTACGACTTGAAGCCCCCTTTGTTAATTTTCTCTATCATGCATTAAAGATTTTAAAAAACCTTTTGCAAATTAAGATTAATCCTGATGGGCGGAAAGAAATCTGAAGATAGACTCTTCTGTTTAGAAATCCATGTATGATTAGAAGGGACTTTTTAAGGTACGTAATGTAGGTCATGGTTCATGGTTATGAAAGAAAAGGATAAATAGACTCAAACAAGTTTTTCAAGGTATTGAACCAATGATCAATTCATTCTGATGCTTTCAATCCCGTCTTACTTAATTTGAATATGCACGTATGTGTCTCTCTCGATGCTCTGTAGTTTTTGAGTGAAGTGATTTTGGAATTATTGTGCTTGATCAATCTCATAGTTTTATGCTCGATGTGTCATTTGAGTCGATTATTGTCCCTTTTTCTTTGCTTTTTCTTTTTCTTTTTTTCTTTTTTTAATTGGATCTTCACACTTGGCACTTAATTCACCATTTGATATCTCCTCTGGATTGATGTCTTCACTCATGTGAGCAGATTTCTTCCACCTTGCCTCCCAGTGTGGAGGGTGATCATTGGTTAGGGTTGAATCAGAAAAAAGAAAAAATAATATAGGCTCAAAATGGGACAACAACGGATATATATATATATATATATATATATATATATATATATATACATATATATACATATATGGATAAATGAAACAAAGTCGTTCATCATCTCATACACAAAAGTCTTCGCAAAAGAGGTATCCCCAGGGGGATAGATTTTCAAGATTAATTTTATTCACATGAAAAAATGTAATTAATGCATGATAGAATTATTTCGAATTAATTCTCCTTTCTGCTTCTTATTCCCAGCATGCCTCAATTGTACAAGCTCGTCTTCAGAAAATTGATATGAGATGCCCCAAGTTGTGTCTTCTGGTACGAAGGTTCACGTTCAAGTGAACATCTTGTACTCGATGCCTTAGGTTTTATTGGTAAAAAATGTTGGTTTACGTCTAAAAGGACGATGGTGTGACTTTATTGACTCAAAGGTATCGGTATGACTCTCCATGGATTATTCAGGGTAAAGAACCGAGAGATTTTTTTAACAGGATAAGAAAGGTCTGCTCTTGCCATATGTCAAAAATCTATAATTCTTGAAGAATTAAAAGAATATTTAATTCATTTAATATTCAAAGAACTAAAGATTAAAATTTGCAATTATTAAATCTTAGAAGGTAGCATAAATTCAATCGTTTAAAGGATTAAGCAAACATGAAAGATCAAAACGCGTTCAAACAAAACAATGCTCTCAGTGTAAATGGTAGATGCAATACCCCCTTTTTCGATTGTTCATGCTCCTGAATCCATCAAGTTTTGAATATTGCGCTTCAGTGCCTTACAGTTCTTAAAACAATGTCTGGAGCTTCCTATGTGGTAATTGTTAAAATATTTCTTCCATGTGGTGTCACGTGATTAATAACACTGCATCTAATCCTCTATGAAGAGATTTCATGTTTATGAAAATGCTTAAAATGAAATGTAGATGCAAAAATGCATGAAATGCTCGAGGCATTGATCTGAAAACATGCTTGTTATTATAAACAATCCTTATTGGGAACAAAAGTGTTTTATCTTTTAAGAGAAAAAAATATCCTGATAGCTTCTGACATGTTGACTAGTCTTCTATCTTTTTCTATCACCGGTTGAATAATCTGTTGAACCGCTCCGGCTTCTCTAGATGAACCGTGCAAATGTTGAGTTGCTTTTGTACTGGTCCAAGAAGTCTCGAATGACTACATCTCTGGCATTTGTCTTTTGTTGAACATGTTCCCAACGAATACGTCATTGGAGCCCTCAATTGATAGGACTTATGTGAAGTTCATTTGTCTATTTCTTGAATTCGTCAGCAATGGTCTCCAATTTCAGCTATCGTTTTGCCATTGTTGTCTTTGAAATGACTCCCAAGATCAGTAACCTTCATCTTGCTCCTGTAACTTCTGCCAGTCAGTTCTTCAAAGATAGACTTTCATTGTGCTTGATGTAGACTCGTTTCATTCTGAGTCTTTCATAATGCAGCAGAGTGATATACTCTTCAATTGTGGGCATCACATCCTCTGGATTGAATGTGGCACATAGTCGCCTTGTAGATTGTCCTCTGCATTTTCATCTCTTGTATTACAACCCCTTTGTTCATTAATGCAAATTATTTACATTTAACGAACATGTTTTTGTGGACCAACACCTCTTTTGCAGATCAACACCTCTTTTGCAGATCCGTCCGGCCACCGTACCGGCTGCCGTGTATGGTGGTCGGAAATTCCCAAATAGTCCCAAAAGTTTCCAAAACCTTTATCTAGCCTAGATCTACCCCTTATGAACGATTTTGAAGCTAGAAAATCAAGAAAAACACTCGAAAATTACCCCAAATACACCTTGACTATTCGGCTCGTCCTTACTCCGGCCACCGTGGAAAATAAAACTACATTATCTAGGTAAAATCCTTACTCTCTTCTTCCTCTTCTAATAATTTTTAACATGCATAAAAACATTATTTATTTTTTTCGATTTTTTTGCTTATTTTCGAAATAAATAAAAACTTGTGTTTCAAATACCCACAAAAATAACACAACAAATATACCTGTAAAATTACTTATTATTTCTGGAAAAAAAAAGAGAAGAACCCCTCTTTTCTTACATTTTCATTCGGCTATTTATAGCACTTATTTTACATAACTTTACATAAAAAAAATAGCAACTTGGTGTGACCATGCTTTAGATCAGATCTCACATGCATTTTTATCCTTGTGAGTTGGCAGGAAACATGCATTAGTGGAAGCTTGGTGTAATGCTGGGATGAGGACAAAATCTGGGTCTACAGGGTTAAATAAGAAGAAGATGTTGTGTTGAAAAAGAAGAATAGTCGGTCAAAATGATCTAATATGGTCAAATGAGATTTCAACAGTTCGGTGGTTATGGTTTCTTCTTGTTTTCAATTACTAACTCTCAGAACCCTACTTCTAGTGAAAAAAGTACTCAACCAACATGGGGAATACGCATGGTATGGGAGCTGGGCGCAAGCTAAGGACCCACCGCAGGAGGAGAGGTGGGCTGATAAGGCATACAAAAAATCCAACCTTGGAAATGAGTGGAAGGAGCCATTTGCAGGTTCTTCCCATGTCAAAGGCATTGTCCTTGAGAATATTAGTATTGAAGCTAAGCAACCAAACTCTTCCGTCCGAAAGTGTGTTAGAGTTCAACTGATCAAGAACGGAAAGAAAATTGTCGCATTCGTTTTGAATGATGGTTGCTTAAACTACATTGAAGAGAATGATGAGATGTTGATTTCCGGATTTGGACGAAAGGTCATGCAATGGGTGATATCTCCGGTGTTAGGTTGAAGGTCATGAAGGTCTCGGGTGTTTCGCTCTTGGCACTCTTCAAAGAGAATAAAGAGAAGCCTAGATCTAAAGATAGTAACTTGGAGGATCTAATTATGATGTTGTGATAGTTTTACAAAAAAAAAAAATTGAGAGCAATGTTTTGCTTATAATCTTTTTGGTTTTTAGACGGGTTATTGTATTGAATTTTTCCTATTAAAAAAAAGAGAGATTTCAACAATTTTTCACTATGGCGGTCAACTATTCAAATAAGTAGATAACATTCCGATAAGTAGATATTAGTCTAGTTAATGGCTAGGGTTGTTAATGATGGTTTACGACAAATGATCAATTTATAATAAACGATAATGTTAGTGATTGATTTGTGATTTTTAAAACATCAATAATAGAATAAAAATTTGTTCAAACATTAGTGATCATTTGTATAATTTATCTTTTAGTAATTTACTTGGTTTTGTAATTTTAAATTTTTTGGATTGAGTTTATATTTTGAATTTATT